>NC_072041.1:3887997-4192997 GCF_027791375.1 Indicator indicator | reverse complement strand
ATAGAGCTGAAATGCTCTTTTGTAGTTTTTACAACAGGATTGTTTTTTTTCTCAGCTAGAGTTACTGCTTGCTCCTTGAGGCAGACTTTTGGGGCTGAAGTGTTGGCCAGAGAAATTTACTCTCTCAACAGTAATCGTGATGGTTTTAGGGGAGGAATTTTGTATAAACATCCCTGCAGAGCTTTGTTCTCTGCTAATTTTAAAGCTCTCTGTTGAGGGAATTGTTTGTAAAGGAAACACTATCCACCAGACCGAGGCTACAATGGCTGAGAAGTACCTGCTCTTGAAATGGATACTACTGCTTGCTTAAAATAAAACCCTTTTGGCATACATCAGACCAACTTGCACTGCAGTGGAAGCTGGATGAGTAATGCATCTTCAAGAATGGCAGTGACTCAGGGAAAGGTCAGGGATTTCTTCTGGTTATGTTTCAGTGCCAGATTCTAACTTGCTGGAATTAGTTTTTTTAACTTAACTGTGATAATTCCTCCATGCTTTATGGGTTGTCATGAAGCACCAATGTGGTTTGATTCTTCTTCTAGGGATATATCAGATAACTTGTAGTGGGATTTTCTGCTCTATCTTTAGAAACAAAACACTTCTCAGAGAAACACAGATGTTTGGGGTGGTTTAGCTGAGCTGAAAGAAGGTAATGCTTTCCTTTGAGGCTGGTACCAGCCACCCACTGGTTTTGTTGAAGGGAATTTCTCCATGAGCTGTTTGTATTTGAAGAGGTGTGACATAATCAGAAATGGTTGTGCTGAGAATGGCAGAAGTCCCTATCAATAATTTGAAAAGAACTAGTGAAGACTGTTTGCTCTGCCTGCTAAATGAGTTATGGCACAGAAAAGACAGCCTGAGTAAGGGTTTTCCTGGTGAAACCTGCCCTGTAGTTTGTGCCTTTGCAATGCCAATAATTCTTGGGCTTGATCCATGATGCAAGCCAGAAAGAAGTGGTGACAGGCAGTGGAAGCTAATCCGTGTGGTATGTGTATGGGAAGAGAACTGTGGAAGATTGTTGCACTGGCCATCTCTCCAGCATTAATAGTGGCTTGAATAACTGTCAGGAAAGGTCACAGTCTTGCAGATCCAATGTGAGAGCTCCACAATCTTGTTAGCAGATACTACAGCACGCAAAAGAGGATTACGTAGCAATAATAGTTCCTAGTGTATCTTTTTATTGCTCTCCAAAGGAGATTGATTTGTTTTCAGGTGTATGAATGACAAAATGCAAACTTGAGTTCACTTATTTTCTTAATAAAATGTACACTTCATGTAATGCTTGCAGTGTGCTCTTCTGCATAACCTCGTAATGATGTACAGGCTTGCCCTGGCTTAAGGAGATTAAGGAATTAATGTCAAATTACAGACATAACTGCAAATAGTATTTGCTGTATTCAGCAGGCAGGGGAGGCAGACAGTTGACAAACATTAAATGTGTTTTCAAGAGTTTTTTATTCTTATGGGAAGAATCCCAACTGTTACAATAAATGTTATGTGGAGAGGGTGTATGAGGAAAATACAGCATTGGCCAGGGATGTTGTCATTCTGTTTTGTGAGGATTTGGTGAAGGTCTAGGGAGGTTCTCCTCCTCCTCTACTCTGCCCTGGTGAGACCACACTGCAATACTGTGTCCAGTTTGGGGCTGCCCAATTCAAGAGACAGGGATCTTGCTGGAAGGAGTCCAAGGGAGAGCTATAAGGATGGCAGAGGGACTTGAACATCTCTTGCTGTGATGAAGGACTGAGAGACCTGAGTCTGTTTAGTCTGGAGAAGAGAAGGTTGAGAGGGGATCTTATCCACATCTATAAATATTTGAGGGGTGGGTGTCGAGATGAAGGTGCCAGGTTCTTTTCTGTGATGCCCAGTGATAGGATAAGGAACAGCTGGTACCAGCTGGAACGCAGGAGGTTCCACCTCAACATGAGGAGACACTTCTTCACTATGAGGGAGCTGGAGCTCTGGAACAGGCTGCCCAGAGAGGTTGTGGAGTCTGCTTGTCTGGAGACTTTCAAAACCTGGCTTAGATGCTTTCCTGTGCAGCCTGCCCTAGGTATCCTGCTTTGGCAGGGGGATTTGACTCGATTTCCGGAGGTCACTTCCAGTCCCTACTGGTCTGTGGTACTAGCAGAGCTGCTCAGTAGCTGGAGATGTCTGTTTAGTTCTGCATCAGACAGTTTCTTGTATGTCAGCAAAGCCTGGAACGGAAGAGTTTTTGCAGGTGGTGTAGGTGTGTGTCTGCAGTGGGCTGGTTTTGGTGTGAGGTAATAATAAAAAGCCTAAGAAGATTGTCTGTGTTACATAATGCTAATGGAATTATGGTTGGATAAACACATTAATGGGAAGGAGGGAGGGAGAGAATGCACAGGCTTTAGCCGTGGGAGGTACAAATGTTGCCACTGAAAGCCAAAGCATCATTTCTGAATGTGGTTTTAAATTCCGTATAGCTGGTTAAAAACAAGAAGTTTGACTTTTCCTAGCTGTAAATGGCTTACCTTAACTTTTCTGTTTTGGTCAAGTGAAAGGGACATGAGATTGGAGGAAATGCTCTTTAGCAAGAGATGGGAAAGCAACCAGGATTACCGAACTGTCGGTTGAACTGCAGGTTATAGATACATAATTTTATGTTTTCTCTTATCTGCACAGCAATTTGCTAACTTTCAGAATCAAGCAGTAGTGGTTCTACCTAAGGAATGGGCTATGCTGAACGAGTGGCCAGCTATTGGTCCTCGTTGAACAAAGAATCCATTAAGAGATGTAGTGAGGACTTGGAGCTATCAAAGGCTCTAGATGTATCTTCCATTAGATGGTAATTTTAGCTTCTGTTCTCATCTTTTTGTTGATTTTTGATGTTCAGAGGTGAACAGAATCATACAGAGGCATGAGCTTCAAACTCCAGTTTGCTTCTTGCTCTGACAGCTGTGGGAGAACTGCAAACTTTGTGTGTGTAAAAGCATAGAGCTGTGAGCAGGAAGTCTAGGAGATGTTAGCTGTGTAAGACACTCAATTTAGACCTTAAAAGCTGTGATATTACAGCTTTTGTGGCTCCAGCAATGTTTTACATAGTTGGGCACTTACTTCCATCAGGATATTGCTAAAGATGGATTTTTCAGTATTTAAGGTTAAGGGGACCTTAACCAGAAACTGCTTTTATTATCTGTATCGTGGCCACCCACACAGATCTGTTTCCGCCTACAGGTAGCGCCTATTTTGGGATATTGAGCAAAATCAAGCAAATCTCTGATGCAGGGTTTTCCAGGGAAACACAGCTCCAACTTGAAATTACACCAAAGACCTTAGGAGCTTCAGTAAAAGCTGCTCAATTCTCAGAAAGGTTTGGGTTGGAAGCGACCTTGAAGGTCATCTTGTTCTGACCCCTCTGCCATGGGCAGGGACACCTCCACCAACCCAGGTTGCTCAAGCCCTCATCCAGCCTGGCCTTCAACCCCTCCAGGGAGGGGGCATCCATGACCTCCTTGTGTCTCTATGAAAGCTAATTTGTGCTGGGAGTTTATTACATCCTTTCTGTGTGAGCCAGTGTTTCTGCTTGTGCATACTGCAAAAAAACCCTTTTCTAACTTTTTTGTTTGTCCAAAATATTTGTGTTTCTAGCAATGCCTTTTTGTGTGGGAGACAAAAATAGTTTTCTTTCTCCTTTTTGGATTATTATGAGCTTGTTTAAAAATAAAACCCAATTTTGCTTGAGCTTTTCTCCCATGACTGACTTTGAAGGAAATGATTGGTTGAAGGTGGCTCTGAATTAATATGGTCCTTAGAGTTTCTACAGTTACTGCCTGTGTCCTAAAGCAAAGTCCTCTGGAGATCATTTTGAATCCCCTTAGATGAAGGGTGAATATCCTCTCCAAGAAAGATTAGAAGGATAATCATAGATTTTCTGAAACAGAAGATAGCTTTGCAGTATGAGATATGTGAGTAAAGCTCTAGAGCATGACCTTGTATGTTTACTTGCTTTTCTGTACTAGAAAATAAGGTCCTCAGATTGGTGAGTGGAGTTGGTTGTGGGTGTCAAGGAAACAATTTCCTCCTCCTTGATTAGGAACTGAAGTTGCCTTCACAGCTCACTAGAAATTGCTTACACTGTGTAACTTGATCAGTCTTTTCAGTTAGCAGTAGACTTTGCTTAATATGGAGGATTATAACAAAAAGATTAAATTCTGGAGGTTTGTTTTTTTTTTTGCATTTTCACTGTTGTTGGGTGGTTTTATTGTTGTTGGGTGGTTTTATTTTCTTTTTTTCTTCTCCTCCCAAGGGCTCAAATTTGAACGAAATGAATCATATAGAATTGAATTAAGCCACTTATTAAATGTTCCTTCCTTATGCCAGAGTTAACTTTGTCATGTACCTGCTTTAAGCAAAAAGTTTATAATCAGTGAGTGAGGATTTAATGATATATTTCTACATGTAACTTAACCTCAGTTGAGACTGAAATAGGTCTTTTTATAATAGTTTGTCAACTAAGTGAGGATTTTAATTAACTGAAATCCTATACCTTGTAATCTCTCACAAATAATAATTAAATCCTCCAGTTTTATGACTTTCTTGCTGTGAATATGTCCTGTCATAGGAATGGTGCCATACCTGTTCAGCTTTGCTGTCTGAGGAAAGAGTAGTTTTGACATGGACACATGCACTACTTGATAAAATCAAAGGATTTACTGCTGCTTGGGTCTTTTAAGGGTTTGCAGGAATCACCAGATACCCAGAGGAAAAAACGTGTAGGATTTTATTCAGGCTCTGTTCATGCACACTGCCTTTCAAAAGGGTTCATATGTAGGGAAAGAGATGAAGTTGCCCATGCCCTTGAGGCTTCAGATAAGAAGCTCGTCTTGTGTTAGATGGTGTAATCTTGAGATCAAATTTAGTAGCTTATGACACCCTTTAAGGCTGATAAGAATGGAAGGACCTGCATCTTTAAATGATGAAAAGTAACTCCTAAAAATAGTTGAATTGGCAGGACTTGACTGTTACTTAGTGTAATTCCACAAGTTAAAGCACTTCAAATAGTTAACTTACTGAGATTTGTACAGGAAGGACCATCTGTTTTGGCCACTAAATGATCTGAGGGCTGGAATACTTCTCCTGTGAGGATAGGCTTGAGAGAGTTGGGCTTGTTCAGCTTGGAGAAGAGAAGGCTCTGGGGAGACCTTGTGGCCTTTTGGTACTTGAAGGGTCTGATCAGAAATCTAGGGACAGACTCTTCAGCCAGGTCTGTTGTGACAGGACAAGGGGTGGTGGGTTTAAAGTAAAAGAGAGATTCAGACTAGGGAGAGGAAGAAATGTCTCATGCTGAGGGTGGCGTGACCCTGCCCCATGTTGTGCAGAGAGGTGGTAGATGCCCCATTCCTGGAACCATCCCAGGCCAGGTTCCTTGGGGCTGTGAGCAACCTGTTCTCGTTGGGGATATCCCTGCTCGGTGCAGGGGATTGGGCTAGATAGCCTTTATGTAAAGGACCCTTCCAACCCAAATGGTTCTGTAATTGTATGATTTGCTGATTTAAATGATTGGGTTTGCAGCTCGCATACAGAGTGTGTATGGTTACAAAAGGATAGATTTATCCCCTGATAGCAGCATTTTGCAGACGTGTTTACTGATGTGTGGTGGGGCTGCCCTCAGCTTTGGTGTTAAATCCTGGAGGGTTCAGAAACCTGCAGGCAGCAGTGGTTTGAATGCTTGCAGTGAAGGAGTTCGTTGCTGAGGAGCTGGCTCTAGAGGGCACTCCGAATCAATGCAGCGTTCTCCTTCCCGGCCTTCAGCAAGCTAAGAGGAGGTTTCACTGACGAAAAGCCATCCCAGTCGCTGTGCATTCCTGCTGGCTTTCTCACCAACCACATGGCCTCACTGCAAGTTGGAAACACGAGTATTGGTTTGGCCTGGAGAGTGGCTCTGGGAGATGAGTCTTAATTACTTAGCTCTGGAGGGATTCTTTTGCAAGGCTTCCAAAACTCCATGAGCTCCCAAGTCCTGTCTGTTGTTTTCATGTGGACTTGAATAATTTGGGTGCTTAAGGTAACTTTCCAGGATTTCTGAGAGTATAAATAAATGGATGAATGGTTCAAACTTCATGCCTGCTTTTCCCTTTCTTTGACAAGGGGTCAAATACTGTGTTTTTTGCCTCAATACACTCAAAGAAAAAAGAAGCAGTGCTATGATTTTTAATATTCCTTTCTAGCAGCTGCTAATAACTGGTAGCAAAACATGTAACTATATAAATTCCACATTCAGATTTCACATAGGTATTTCCCTCCCTGTTGTTTATAACCACCCCTGTAACAATTGCTCCTTTTTCTTACTTTTACATGCAGAGTCTGATCCTTTCCCAACCAAGTCTTTGAAAGGGCATTTCCTGGCTGGAAATTGTAAAGCCTCAAAGTGCTGATATTTGTTTAGTGTTGGGCTGCACCATAGGGTAGGAGATGCCAGATCAAATTCCTTTGTTGTGGCAGTTGTGGCAGGATGTGTATCCATGGAGCAGCTGTATGTGGTGAAGGAGAAGTACCAGTAGCATTTCAGAGAGCTTTGAGTGTTGCTGTTCCTGGTCCTGGCTCTTGCTGTTGGAGTAACCTTCTAAGCAAAAAGTCAAACTCCTTTGACTAAGCAGTTCAAAAATCTGAAAGCACAGCACTGGCAATCACTGGATAGATGGAGGACAGGCTTCCAGGTCGCTTAATTTACTAGCTTTTAAACAGCTTTCCCTCTGAAGTCCCCCAGTTGTTTAAGGCCTTACCCAAGGCTGTAGCTGAAGTTCTTCGTTAAAGAAGAGAAATTTGCATCTGCAAATGTAGTATTTGTGCAGATTTCTTTTCTTGCTGCTCTGGAGCAAGAATGGTGCATTTATTCTACAGCTGAAAAGAAAGTCTTCTCTTGACTGCTTGGCATGTATGGTCATCCTGGTATGCGCAGAATTAGAACATGATTGGTGGAGCTGCCTTATTTCTTTGTACTAAATATGCTTTGCCTTTTTAGTCTGGAAAAGTAAAACTGTTTCCCCCTGAACATACTCTCAGGTAATACAAATCTCATCATTTTTACCTTTGACTTGAGTGCTGATGAGGATAGTAATTGTTTCAGCCTAATGGAGAGTAAAACTTGTCTTCCATGTCAGTTATTAAATGTGGAAATAGCTGCAGGCTGTGAAAGAAAATATTTGATTTACAGTGCAGCTCTGTGAAAGGCTATAATGCAAGAGCTGTGTAGATTTGTTTGGTATAAAAGCTTCATTTAAGAGAAGAAGCAGCAGCCTACTACACCATTCCTGCTTGTGATTTCTATTTTAGTAGGCTGAGGCCCAGTGTGGTGATTTGTGTGGTGTAATGACGGTAATTCAGAGCTGGCAGATGACTTGTCTATAATTTTGAGCCTTTCTCAGTGATGCAGCTTCTTATCAGCAGAGTTAACAGGAGCTGAACTGTCTGTAAGAGAGGGGGTTTCCCTCCTTTTTCAAGTTAAAGGTGAAAGTTATTACAAGCTTCTCTGCTGGCTTTTGTTAGCACTGAAGAGCGCTTTGCCCACTTGCACGTTATTGCTGTTGACATATTTTTCTACTTAACGTGGTGAGCAGTTGTTTAATTGGAAAAGCTGTTACTTCTCTTGATCCTGACTTCAGTGAAAATCAATGTCATCTCTGCAGTCTGAACTAATAGGAATCAAACTCACTGAAGGATGAAAATGGTTTCATCAAGAGAGCCATCTTAAAGGTTAGTTAAAAACCCACAAACAAAATGCAACACCCCCCCCCCCCAAGCTCTGAAGTGAATGAGCAAAACATGGTGCTTCCTGCCTAAAGTTGAACTAATGGAAGGAAAAGAGCAGAAGTTTTAATCTGGAATGGATATATAGTGATAATCTTGGGAGCTATTTGATTTCAGAGTCTTGCCTTTGAAGCACCATCTCCTCTATATATCTTCAGCCTTTGGATGAACTGACAGAAATGAGGTCTAATGATGGGTTCCTTTGTAGTGGGAGCCATGAAAGGCACTTTCTATTCATTCCAAGAATGGAATCAAACAGGCTTGTCAGGCTTGTTCTTGACCTCATTTGTCCAGTGAGGTCTGGTTATTTAAAATAATCTATTGCAGAGCTGGCTATTGGTACCCGAAGTGTAGATTTCATAGAGAATGATGTAGGAAGGGCAATGACAACAGCATATTTTGTTGCCTACTCCTCTGGACAAATGTAGGTGGTGTTGGGGTTGAATTGATGTCTTGTAACCCAGTGAATTGGGTAATGGACTAAGCAATCATTGCTTACATGCCTGTGAAGGGAGGCTGTGGAGTATACTTCGTGTTGCTTTCTTGAAATGGCATTCACTGTTAATATTTAACCACTCTTAACAACTGTGCTTTACAAATGAGCCTGAAAATACAGGCTTTGATTCCAGTCAGTTAGTTAGAGAAGAGGGGTAAGTGGGAAGCTAAGCTTCTTTCAGTTGATTTTTATGTGTTTTTGTTTATGTGGGTTTTTTTTTCCTCCCCTGTTGGTTCACTCCTGGCAATTCCCTGCTTAATATATTTTAGAGCCTTGACTTGTTCTACGGGCTGGCATCTCCAGGTGGGTTAAACATGTGCAGTGTGACCTTTTCATCTGTGTTTTAGAGGGAGAGCACTAGTTCATCTCTGTGTGGCTAGGTGACCGAAGTTACCTGTGATTTGGAAAGTTTCATTCTGAAACTTGATGACTGGAGGTTATTAGAAACAGGAACAAAATTGGATAATGGAGCCTGTGTTCTCTGACTGCTTAATGATGGCTCTGAGGGAAACTGAAACTAGGTGTGACTTTTAAATTATATTTTCACCTCTTGATATGCCACCCCTGACACACAGAGATCCTAAAAAGCCAAGCCATGGATTTTTATCTCATGAGGAAGTTGTCTGCCAAGCTTTAATAAGAGTGTTATTAATGGATTATTAATGAACCGGTGAGGTGTATATGTGTACTTTCTCCTGATAAAAACACCAGTACGAAAATTCAGCAGCTCCTGTCAGTCATCTTGTCAAAGCTGAGACACTGTGCTCAGCAGAGAATGAGATGACAGCTCATTGACTAAACAAAGAACAGCTTCAAGGTTCTGTGCATCACACGTCAGAAGATCTGCCTGAGCACCTCTGCATTTTTGTGCACTCTGCAGAGTTTCTGTGGTTCTTTAGCTCATGTCTTGATTAATGAATCCAGTTGTTAGCTGGAGTGGGAACCAAACACCTTAAAGAACTTCCTGTGATGTTGGTTAACTTTGTGCTGTGTGGTGCTTTATTGATACGTTCAGATGGGCTGCTGTCAGCACTTCAGGGGAAAATGGAATGCTTCAAATGTGCAATACTGAAGTGAAGTCTTCACATAGGCTTTGTGGTTTCCTCGAATTTCGTGTTTTGGTTGGGTTTCTACCGTTCCTTTTAGGAGTCTGACACTAGATGGCACACTACAGCTTGACCATCTCACCTGATGGAAAAAAAGTGCTCCCTGCTCACTCTTGAGCCCTTGTTGATAGAAGTTTTCTGATGTTGCTATGCAGTGGCTTTAAAGCTGTCTGTTTGTGCCATGAGAAAGTTGCCTCATGATCTGCAACTCATGGCCTCCTTTTGTCCAGGAGTGTTTGTTTCTGGTTCATGTTTAATGTAGAACACGTCAGTATTTTCTTAAATGAATGCTTGTTTCATGGAAAAGTCCCTGTAGGTGTGTGACAGAATGTAGTCACACGAATGGGATTTTGAAGCCCCTGGTGTGTTTTTTCTGTTATTTCATGTGGAATGCTGTTAGGAAAACGTTCACTGTTTTGACACGTAGCACAGTGCTGGTTTATGTTTAAATATACAGCAGGATCCTTTTCTTTGAGAGAGTGTTTGATGATCTAGTGTAAGCCGTGCTTGACTATTGCCACCTCTTCATCTACAGCTGGAGAAATATTGTGAAACTCGTTCTGACAGGCCTTCTGGACCATTAATTGCTTGATATTAGCTTTCAAGAATCTGCTGCTTTCTTTTAGTTCACTTAAAGCATCTGTGTAGGAGTTTGAAGACTGCTGTGTGAAACACGTTCCTACATCAGAGACTTCTCATCTGTTTGAGAAACAAATCAAAATAAGCTGAGTCCAGCAAACTGCTCCTGTAATTTGTGTGATTTAAGGAAGGTCATGCTGCACTCTGAGCAATGCAGTTTTGAACTTATCTCTTTATCAAGTCTTTCAAAGTGTAAAGAGACCTTTTTCACAAGGATCAGAGGTTTAGAGTTTAAGTGTAGTAGGCTGTAGCACAGTCAAGGCAGACAGATGCCTAGCACTTGGTTTCAGTTCTTACTCTGGTGTGTTTGTGGGGGTTTTTTGGTTGTTGTTTTGGTTTTGTTTGGTTTTGGGGGGAGGCTAGCCCCTTTACTTTGGCTTATACCAGGGAATGTATCACTTAGTGCTCTACTCAGACTGGGTAAGTGCTCGGGTTCAAAACTGTGTATGTCTTGCTCCAGCAGGGCAAGTGGCAGCTCTGAATTCTTTATTCTGTTCTTACCATCTCATTTCAACTCCCTCATAGCCCAAAGCAATTTGGGGCTAGTCTCTTTAGCTTATAACCTGGAATGTTTCACAATATGTCTTTATGCACAGGTATCAGTTTTTGACATAAAACATTTTCTTCCTATGAGGTGGAAACTATCTTGTTTCCCTACTCCTGTGAATTTGTGGAGGGAAAAGGAGACAAAGAATAAACTAAGAACCTTCACAGTATTCCATGTTTTGGGGAATTGTGGAGGTGTGTGGAGGAGCAGTGTCTGAATTCATGCACTGGTACCTTCTCCCCTAGTTTGGGAAATCAAGAGTTCCTTCCCCATGTAACTGAACTGCAGTCATGTGGTTTCAGACTGTTAACATTTGTTCAAGATTATAGTAGAAACTTCCTGTTTTTAGAGCTTATCTCCCTGTCTGGAGGGAAAGATTATGATAGGTATGGTCACGTCCTGTGGTTATTGTCACTTCAAGACAACAAGTCTATTGAATTATCTGAAGCTTTGGAATGTGAAAGCGATTACTGTGCTAAAAACCTGTGAGCTGTAATCACATTTCCCATCTCTGCTGTGATTTCAAAAAAAGACTAAATCCACTGCAAATTTTACATATGTTAGTTCAATTTCTTCTCCACTTGGTATCTTGAGAAAAACCTCTTGGTGAAGAATCTGTCTTGCTTTTGGAAGGAAGGTTGTGAAGGAAGCATTTGGCAGTCATTTCCTTTTAGCCTGTGAGTATGAGCATGCTTTATATTATAATAGTTTAAACATACCACAGGCTGTTGATAGAGGTATCAAGTTTTCCATTCCCAAAGTTTCTTTGAGTTGAAACTGGAGGGAAGAACAGGCAAACTTCCGTTGTTTTACAGTTGCTTTGATAGAGCTAAAAAAGCTGTGTTTGCTTACTTCTTCCTTCCCTCCTTTTCTTTAGCTTTACCCCTCCTCCTCCTCTCCTCATTTAACTATTCAGTCTTTTAGTTTGTTTGCTTTTTTATATTCAGCTGAGAACAAATGGTGTCTCAGGGTTTTATAAATCCACTTACTAGACTTCTCAAGTATGTAAATTTTTCCTTTTAAATGACTTTTCTTCTTAACAAATAGTTGGATTTTTTTTTTTCTTGCTTAACACCTTCTAAAATAAATAAAGATTGTCACTTAGTCCTTAAATTTGAGCGGCTGCTGAACAGGTTGATGTCTTGTCACAAGTATCACAAAGTCTGTCAGACACAACAGATTCTGAGATCCACGGAATGGTTTAGGTTGGACGGGACCTTAAAGATCATTTAGTTCAACCCCACTGCCAGGGGCAGGGACACCTTCCACTAGACCAGGTTGCTGGTCCCTGCTCCCTGGGCTTGAACACTTCCAGGAAGGGGGCATCCCTTCTCTGGGCAACTTGTTCCACTGTAAAGAATTTGGATTTTGTTTTAATATTCTTGGCTTACAATGCACCATTCTGTAATTTGGAGTTTCCCAGAGCAGGGACTTTCTACATTTTTGAATTTTAAGTTTTGGTCCTTAAAGTGAAGAAGAAAGAAGCCAGAGGAGAAATAATGAAAAAAAAGGAAAAGTGATTTCTATGATTTGCAGACACGAACTCTGGAGCTTAAATTTGTCTTGCCTGGTTTGTTTTCAGTTCCGGATATGAAAGCTGTAGCTGGGTTTCAAGTTACTTGTCTCACTACTTGTTCCCTGGTAGCTTGGTCACAATATCCCAGCTGAGTTTATTACACTTCGTACTTACCTAGGCACTTAAAAGCTTTTATTTTAAGATCTTGCCAAGCTGCTGCATTCCTCAGCTTGTTCATATTTTTGTTGTTTTTTTTTTTTTCTTTTCTTTTGTATCCCTCGTTTCTGTTGAAGAAAAGTGTATTGTCTTTCTGGATGAATTTTGTTCTTTTGGGGGTGCAGCTATTTTAGAGCATTGCCCTCGAATTAAGTTAACTGTAAATAGAAAATGCTGCCTCCCCTCTGCTTGTGTTAGTTTTCTCCTGACCTTGTGTGGCACTCTAAAGTCTGGTTCCAAGGGTTTGTAGAGCTGTCAGAATTGAGTCTTCAACACTTGCAGGGGGAGGAAGGGGAGAAGGGTGTGGGTTGACCCTGCTGTGAACATTGACTTCATTGTATGGAGACCTGAGATTGAGCTCTTTGAACTGGGCCATAGCTGGTTGCTTGGTGTGGGGTTTTTTGTTTGTTTTTTTTAATCTTTGTGGTGGTTTGATTTTTTTTTTTTTTTTTTTTTTTTTTTTTTTGTTCTCTCCCAGCACTTCCTACACTTGGCTTTCCTTGTGAAATGCTGAGATCTCACATGTTGGCATGTGAATTGCCCAAGCCTTTACAGCTCCCCAAGACAGCAACTTTTGTTTTTCCCTTCCTACTGTGCCAGAAATACTGTGTGAATCTAAGATAAAAAATAACTGACCAGATGCCTTCCAAAGGCATGTAGAATGGTCTTATGCAGTGCTTCATGTCCTTGAAGCACCCACAGCAGTTCGTTCTGGCTAGGCTGAAAAGGATTCTGAGGCAATGTGTTTTTACCTAGTAACCAGCAATTGTATTTACTAGCAGCAAGTGGCATCAGTGCATTGTCTTCTTTAGAGGATTTTTGTTTGTTTGTGCTCTTGAGACTTGTGCGTCTTGTTTGGTGAAATTTGGTCCAAGAGTGCTACCTTACAGGGTGGCTGTTGGTGGCAGTTGCTGGTGGCAGTTAATGGCAACGGCTGTGCCTGGTGTTCTTGGGCCTGAGAGTGGTTAAAATGAGGCTGAAGATCTTAGAATATTTCTGTGCTTGGTAGAGTCATCCTTCCCCTGGGCACTGATGCATCAGGCTGCAAGGACTTAGAGCTTGGTTGGAGGTCTTCTGAAGCAAGAAGCTGAATACTATGTAAGTGCAGAAAAGGAGGCATAGTTCTTGAACCATGAAGTGGATGATAGTGTTAAGTCACTTGAGCAGGCTCTAGGTTAGATGCTGTATACCTAGAGGCTTGGAGGGGCAAAAACACCTCTCACCCCAACTGGCAACCAACATCCAAAACAAAACACCCACAGCAAAACCAACCAACCAAAATTGAAGCCAACAAAAGAAGCCAAACCTCTGAAGGTTCATGGTCTGTAAAGGGCACAAGTTCTGTTTGGGGATTTGAGAGAGGCAAGGAAATGGTTGATCCAAATTCCAGCAGTTCTATGCTAAATTAAAATAGCTCTGCTATGATTCATGTGCTGATTTTTAACAACCGCTGCCTGCTGTATGTGTAAATGTGGTGGAGCCAAGAGGACAGGGCTGTGTTTAACTGTGTGCAGAGTTTACAGTCTCTCTCCTTAGGCAGACTTGGATTACAGAATGAAATGGCCCTTTGATTATGTTGAAGCAATAACAACATTGCACTGAATTTCCTCTTGGAGATGACGTGTTAGTAGTGTGGAAAAGCACCTTTGTGGAGCGAGATGGAGCTGAATTAGTGCTGTTGAAGTTGAATTAGAGCTGTGGCAGGAAGCTGCTTAAAACTTAGTGCAGATTTCATGTTGGGTATTCACTTGGTGCTCACACATCTACACGTGTAGGTAAGGTTTGTCCTGCTTCAAGCAGGTTTGAAGAACCTGGACAGCTGTTAAGTGCCTTGTCAAGAGCTAGGTATCAGTTATTCTCTGCTGTGTTTGTACTAATAAAACAGTCTGTTATTTGCAAAGGAAGAAAACATCACCTCTAACCTGACCAAAGGTTTTGTGTTTAGAAATAGGTAGAGCCTGGATGCTTTGATGTTGAATTGAAAACAAACAGAAACCGGTAACAAACACTCACTGCTCCTGTTCTGAGCAGTTTAAGGTGACCTTTCATGTTAGCAGCCCAGCCTGTTTCCTCTGCTCTGCTGAGGAATCTTCAGTTGACCATTGGCCTCAGGAATTCTCTGGCTGTGTTTTTCAGTTTAAACTGCCTCTGCTTCAGGCTTTTTGTTTAACCGGAGGGATCACTGTTGTTTTGGCTGGGAATACAGTGAAAGGGAAACTTCTGATGAGGACTGGAATTAAGTGACACAAGAAAAACAGTGCTGTGACAATAATATGAAACTGTTAGCTTGTTCTCCTGTTCCCTTCCTCTTCCCCCCTCTCCCTCCCCCCCCAATGTCAAACCCAAAGGGAGAGCTTGATGTGCGTGAAGCTCTGACTACAGTGTTAAGTCCCATTTTAAAAATAGGTTCAGCTTAGCAGGGGTTTAATGTGTTACACTTGTTGCTTGCCTAAGCTGGGAAGTGGTGTTACATTAGCTTTCAGAAAACACTTGCCCTGGCACACATCTCCATGTGGTGCTAAAAGTAAGTTTAAGGCTCCTTTTTGTAGGGTTTGTGCAAGCTAGACACTTCTTGAAGCTGCTTGCAAAGGCTGAGTGAACTGTGTGACTTCAGTGAGCTGCCTTGAAGTGTTTGTGGGACCTCTTTGTCTTGGATGTCTCTTAAAAAGTTAATTTACCCATTTAATCTCCATAATCTCATTAAGTCTGTTTATGGTTAGTTTGTGTTTCAAGTGTATACATAGCTGGTAGACCTGAAATTGTTCCTTTGGAGCAGTTTTTCTGGTGGGTGAAATCTTTATGCCTGCTCAATGGCTAATTGTGTCGGAAGAAGGGGAGAATGCTGCTGATGGATAGATCTTGTGGCTTGGAGGGAGTATATCTGTACTTAATGGTCTTCAAATCTGCACGTCTGCATTTGATATTCCTCAAATATGGTAGGAGTCTTGCACAAAGTGATGAATTATTCCTGTTTGTTATGAATAGTATGTCTAGAAAGCAGCAGATTTTACAGCCCTTTGAAGATACACTGTCTGTCACTTCTCAGTGCTCAATCTTTCATGAGCTGAAGTGCGTAGGTACAGTACACAAAGTGTTACAGGATTCATGGAAAGCACTGAAAACCCAAAGCTGCAAGTGAATGGCTGCTTCCCCATTCCTGGCTGCAGGAGAAGGTGTACCTGGTGTATGTGGACGTGCCTTTAAGCAATGCCAGGAATTACTGACAGTGAGTCAAAGCTTTATTCTTTTCAGATTTCCAGCTTCTGTTGTTTGTTGTCACGACCTTAGCGTTTCTTCAACTAGGTGTTCTATTTAATTATAATGTTTATAATAAATATCAGCTCCCTTGGCTGCGTGCTTAGGCCTGCAGCATGCCGAGTGCTTTGCTTGTAACTGCATCCCTTGTCTCAGTTCATTATCTGTTAATGGTACTCAACATGACAGGGTTGTTTTGATAAATGGAGCCTGCCAGGAAAACTGGGCTGGATTTTGCAGGCAGAGGAATGAGCTGTATTTCATTGTGTAGCACCAGATAACTGATGCACGCTGGACCAAACACATGTGTGAGGTCTGTTAGCAGTTTTTTGTCCAGTGAATCACTGCTTAAGCCCACTTTAGGTCTCATTCATTGCCTCACCCTTGTGGAGATCTTTTTTGCTTGAGTAGCCTTGATGGGTGTTGTGTATGTGTAACTCACTTCCCCCCCCCCCCCTTTTTTTGTACAGGCACTCTTTTGGTGTTGATACTAAAGGAAATGCTGGTGTAAGTTTGTAATGCTGTGACTGGCAAGGGTGTGTTTTATGATCAAGAAAAGATTTTCGTCTCTCATAATCCATTTCACAAAGACAAGATTAAAAAAAAAAGTCCCTATTGCAAAATGGAGCTGGAGGCTGTGCTCTGTGCATGTGGTTTTTATTTTAGTCTGTGAAATGGGGGCAGATCTCTGTATCTCATAGGAAAGCCAATTAGTGAAAGTTCAGTTGTTTCTGATGTCAGTGATTGAATGCTGTGGCTGCTCTGTTCATTCAAGAATCTCCAATATGCTGTACAAAACCAGATGGGGCTTCAGATGATTTCACTGCCATCTACCACACTGCTGAATTCTGCAAGACAGTGCCTGAGATCCAAGAATGCTCACCAGTTCTCTTGCTGTGTTCAAACTGCTGGATGCTGCGCTCTGCGCTGTTTGAACAACTTTCATCCTAATGGGATACAAAAAAAAAAGTATGCAGATATGCTGTTTGTGTGTTTTTTCTTTTTTTTTCCTTTCTTAATTTGAGTGCAGTCTCCCAATATAGCCTGACTTTTTGGATTTGTGATCCAAGCTGGCTGGGTCATCTGCCCTAAAGGGATAAGGTGTTTTTAAACAAATAACCTCAAACAGGATATTTTTTCAAATAAATGGAGCTTGGCCTGACTTAACTCGCTGCTGGAAAGCTCTTTTGGAAGTCATTAGAAGTAAACCCTGATTTAAATACACACTGGAGCAGTGAGTTTCTTTCGCTCATTTGCCAGGTGCGGGGCCACATTTGGTTAGAAACTTGAAGTGAGGATAAACACAGTGTGGTTGCTTTGTACTGACTTTGGGATTGAATTTCAGCTCGGGCAGGTTTGGAGCTATCACACGGCTACTTGGTTACAAAGCTTATTTTGAACCGGTTCTTTTAGGGATGGGCTCTAGTTGGGAAGCTGTTGTACAGGGACAAGTGCTGTGCACCAGCTTCAATTGGTATCGATCACAGCAGCCTCGTGGTGTGGCAGAGGCATGAGAATTAATCAACTCCTTCAGCTCCCTTAGTGGCATTTGGCAGCTGCTTCTAGGAGGTGCAGAATAAAATTTTGAAGTTGGCTCTTTGTTTCCTGAAGGACCTGGGTGCTGTGCTGCAAAACGTGATGGGAATAGCTGTGGATAAATAGAGGGAAAAGACACAACTCCAAATAACAGCAGGAAATAAGTTGGCAGACGGTACTTGAAGGTGTTGCTCTAATTAACTGAACCTTGAATATTATTATTTTTATCTTTTAAGTTCACTTTGTAAAAAAAACAACCCTGAGAAGGTGTGCTCCTTTATTTTATACCTCTAATACAGCTGAAATACTGCTGTGTGGCTAGGAACTGGATTTGCTTGGCAGGGAAAAAGTGTACGTTGCCCTCGGGTAATGGATTACATAGATGGCTTGTTTTGCATGTTATTCTGCAAGGGAAATAGCAAAGCTTTGCTCTAAAATTAAGTCGATACCAGCAGCTGAAAGGTCAGGACTGTGGTGTTAAAGAGTGCAAGACAGCGAGATGCAGGCAAGTTAGGGGTTTGCGTGAAGACACAGAGTAAGAGGTAAGTAGTCATTATTATTTAAAATTGCCAATTAAATGCAATTAGAAGGAACATGTTTTTGCTGAGCAGATGAATTTCTGTCTCTAATGGGGGGAGGGAAGACGTCGTAGAAAGGATTTTCAACAAAATGGCTTTCTAATTGAACACGCTGCCACCAGCACAGCCTTGTGGAGCCGCGGCTCGTACCGTGACCCTGGCCAGGCAGCTCTTTCTTACCCATCTTAGGCGCGAATGCCGTGTGTGAAGGGTTCCCTCCACCCCTCGGTTTATCTGCATTTTCCCCACCCCCTGTGTGTTTTGATCCGCGGCCGTGGAGCCGAGGCGGGCCGGCAGCATTAACATTCCCAGCTGCAGCTCGGCGCTGAGCCGCTGAGCACTCCCGGGGATGCTTTCACCTCTTTCATATCTTGCTTGCAGATGCATTTTCTAGCTGACCACGCTATTAAAGAGCTGCCATCAATCACGGGGCTCCCGGTTCCGGCTCGGCTGAGCGGGGAGGAGGCAGAGGCGGGCCGCCGCCGGGGGAAGGAGCGTGTGTCTCCGTCTGCCTGCCTGCGCCCCGCCGCCTGCACCGGGGGAGCGGCGGCGCCGGGTCGGGCCGGTGCGTGAGAGCCGGGCGGGGCGTGGTGGGTACCGGGGATGGCGGGGTACGGGACCGGCGGGGCAGGGCGGGGGGCGGGTGCTGTACCGGGTTTCTCCCCCGTACCGCTGCCTCCCGGGGCCGGGCGGGGGCCGGTGGCAGCAGCAGCATGTGGCGGGGCCGCGCTGTTGAGGTGAGGGGGCGGCCGGGAGCTGGGGCGGCGGCGGCAGCGGGCCCGGGAGACGCCGCTCGCTCCGCCGCCTGCTCCGCACCCCGGCCCAGCTGCTCGGCGGCGAGGCGCAGGGGCCTCCTTTTGTTCACCAACTGCGCCGTCTCGTCGCCCCCGGCCCGGCTTCCTCCCGTCCTCTGCCCTCCCCTGCTCTGCTCCGCTCCGCGGGGGCCGCCGTCGGGCAGCCGGGAAAAGGAACACGGGGCGGGGTGCTGGGGTCAGGCTGGAAGCGTGGGGATTTCCCGGCCTCTGCCAGCGCCCGGGACCCTCGGGTGAGTGCTGTGAGAGCGGCGGTGGGCAGAGAGGGGACTCGTACTCTGCTTCTGGCAGCAGAGCTGTGAGGGTCAGTGGAGCAGCTCCCCAGCCAGGGATGATGTGTGACTTGTTGCTTTATGCATGCAAGTTGTTTCCAGGAGGAAGGTTGCTCCTAAAGTTGACTTAACCAGTGATAACACAGCAAGCACCTGGATGGAGAAGCCTGACTTCAGTCTCTCCGCTTTTGATTGCTCCAGTTTTGTTTTTTTTTTCGTCACAAAAAGTTGAGTCACATCGGTTGGTGAGGTGATAGTTTCTACTGGCCTGGGAAGTTCAGGATGCTGGGAGTCTGCAGGGTGTTCTTTCCATAACATGCTTCACCTCTGCGTCCTGAATATGAACAGCGAAGCTGAACAGAGTGCTGGGTTTAATTCTGGGTTTTTAAAGCAGAGGCGATAAGCAGATAAGGATTGCATTTTCCTTATCCTGTAAGAAAGGACTTTTTCACTGCACTTGAGAAAATGGAATGCCTTTGAAGTACTAATTGGTACGGCGTGTGGTGTAACTTTTTTTTTTTCTTCTTCTTTCTTTTTTTAGCGATGTTTAATGGTGTTTTAAGATAGTGACAGGAGACCTGCTTGGCCACTTTGTTTCCTGAGGAAGAAACCCGCTCTGCTTTGTTTTGCAATTGGTTTTAAGCTCCTCTTGAGTACATGTGGCTTTGCACGGCATGGGGCATTGTGTGACTGGATGGCCTCCTCGCAGCCATATGGGGCTGCTTTAATTGATGGTGGATGGAGATGGCAGTTGACAAGGAGACTTAATTTATTATTTTTTTTTTCCAAGCTTACCGTTATTGTTAGGCTTGAAGGAAAGGAAAGCGCAGAATGAAAATCTAGTGGAGTGTGGTTTCAAATGCTCCACCACTATGTTTCTTCTGGGAACTCGGTTTAAAGTAAACTGGATTTAAAACCCTACAGACCAACACTGTTCCAATGTAAAGCCGTTAATCTGCAGGCAATTAGTTCCAGACGTGCAACCAGCTCGGCGTTTTTGTCAGTTTTTGTTCCTCCAGTCGTGTTTTTGAATACTCATGCCTAGTGACTATCACCAGACAGACGTTTTAGATGCTTAACAGCGAGTTGAGAATTGTGGAAGAGCCACATTTCAAAGCATTTTCTTATTTGTTTTTCCAACCCTGTAATTTAGGAGTGTTTAAACTATTTTATAACGATCTCTGGGACCAGTGAAAGGTGGGTTTGAGTCCAGAGCACTTGAGTGCTTATTGTACTCTGGCAGGCTGGGTGCTTGGCAGGCAATTCTTGAACTGTTATTTGATCTGGCTGCATGATAGATTTGACTAGGATTACACAATTTCCCCCCCTCCTCCCCGTGGCTGTTTGAAAGTGATGCATCAGCGAGTGTTGTTCAAGAGCATATTTTAAGACATGAACTGCATGTATTCAGTTTAACCATGCTTCCAGAGAAAGGCAGTTAAGAATTTGTCTTGTTTTGTGGTTAGGATTTATGAATTGAGGCAAGAGCTGACGTAATCTAGCCTACCACTTCCTTTGTGTGTGTTTTATAGTTGATAGTGCTTTGTTTTACTTAAAATAGCCAGTACTGTTTCTGAATTACTCTTCTGGTCTCCTTTATGCTGTGGCCTTCACAGAATGACAGGAGTTGGAAGGGACTTTCTGGAGATCTAGTCCAACCCTCTTGCCAGAGCAAGGTCACCTAGAGCAGGTTGCTCAGACATTATCCAGGCAGGTTTGGAATCACTCCAGAGATGGAGACTCCACCACCTTTCTGAGCAGCCTGTTCCAGTGCACTACCATCCTCCAAGTAAAAAAACTTCCTTTTCATGTTTAGATGGAACTTTCTATGTTCAAGTTTGTGCCTGTTACTCCAGTGTCCTACCACTGGGCACCACTGACAAAAGCCTCCTGACACCCACACTTGAAGTACTGATAAGCACTGAGATCCCCCTCAGTCTTCTCTTCTGCAGGCTACAAAGCCCTAAGCCCCTTAGCCTTCAGCAGAAGCAGGCAATTGTTGTGTGATTTTGTCTCTTGGAGGAAATGGTTCCTTCTTTTTTCACTGAGGTTCAGTGAATTGCTTGCGTGCTAAGTAGATGAGACTTTAATTTTAATTAACATAGTGATGTGTACAGCTGTTCTGTCAGGATGCATCGATTGCCTTGGCAATTTTACTACAAGTTGTAGAGAATCTCATGGTGTGTGTCTCACCCCAGCTTTTGTTTACTTTTATTTATGTTAAGGTGACAAGATGGGGCTTTTGTTTCCTGATGTGAGTGGTTAATAGCTCCTCTGCTAGAGAGCTTTGCTTGGGGTTTTTTGTGTGTGGAAAAGAAAATAAGCTGTTATTATCAAACTAATCCCAAGCCTTGTTTTTTTTTTTTTTTTAATTTTGACTTGAGGGGGGGTTATATTACCCTGTTGTTTTGCTTAAGAGTAGCCAGGAGGAATTCCTTACTTCCTAATTGTGCAGGGTCAGTGGTGTTTTCTTTCTGGTGTACTGTGAATGAGTTCCTGCTGTAGTGGGTGATGTGTAGGTGAAGCACTTAGAGGCTGATTTTACTCTCTTATCTGGAAAAAACCCAAACCACTTTTTAAGTGTATAAAAATGCCATTGCTTTTGGCAGCAGAGAGAATCTCCATAGTGCTGAATATGAATCTCTGCCATCGACAGTCGATTGCATGAATCTTTAAACCAAGTTTTTTCATCTCTGTGTGCAGAACACTGAAGGCTGCCCTGCAGGAGGGGTGGTTTAGGGAAGAAGGGCTGTGTCAGGGAAACTGGAATCAGCATTGTTCATGTCATGTCAACTGGACCTGGCTTAGCCTTGCTCTCTCTTACTGTTTCTCATGTTGGTGTGTCTGTTTCTGACAGGACAAACCTCTCTTACTAAAAAAAAAAAAAAGCAAAAGCCTGTAATAATGTAAGACCCAAGGAACAAAAAACAGGACACATGGAAAACTTCGTCTAAGTTAGCTTTGTGCTATTAAAAAAAATCATGAAGCAACTTAAAATGCATCAGAGGGAAATCTGTGAGTTTTTTATACTTCCACTTCCTTGATAGAAGTGAAATTCTTTCCACAAGAGTGGACAAAAGTGATATTTATTACAGAGTTTGCCTGGGGTAGTGATTTGAGTTTTGACCTTTGGATACAAAGTGAGAACAAATAGTGTTGAAAAATGTAAATGATTAAAACAAGCTGGCCCTTCCTTAGGAAACTTTCTTTGTCAAGTTTTGCCAAGAAAAGATCTTGGGGATTGGAGAAACGTTTCACTACTGAATAAATATTTGATCGTGATGTGTAGATTCTCTCATAGCCAGATGTGTTGTGGGTTTTTTCTTTTTTTTTTTTTTTTTTTTCCTGTGATGATGGGATTGGAGTTCAGTTTTTTTTCTAATGGTAGAAAGAAATGGTGGCTAGAAATTGGACATTAACACATAGCTGTGCCCTTCTCTTAGGAAGTAGTAGCCAGTTCTGAGAGCAAACTTGGTTTGGTTAGGCTTCTCTGAAAATGGGTTTGGCTGTCATTCTCATGTGAGATGACAATGCAGTGTGAAATAACCAGTCTGGAATGCATTGGTATCGGCTCCTGAAAGTTAGATACTTGCACATATTTCAGCTTTTGAGTTTTAATTTATATTTTAAATGAGCTGCCTGTGAAAGGCTGTGGTGAGACTGGAACAGGTTGTCCAGGGAAGTCATGGATGCCCCTTCCCTAGAGGTGTTCAAGGCCAGGTTGAATGAGGGCTTGAGCAACCTGGGCTGGTGGAAAGTGTCCCTGCCCATGGCAGGAGGGGCTGGAACTAGATGATTTTTGAGGTCCCTTCCAACCCAACCTGTTCCATGAATCTATGAATGGAGCAGCTTTTACTGAAATCTTTTACTAAAGCAAACCAGTCCTGGTACAGAGACATTGCTGCATCTGCAGCACCAGTTTCATACATGAAATAAAATTTGTCTTAAGTGCTGATCTGAATTTTCTTGAAACTAGCAATAAAAAAATGCTTTGTTTTTTGGCAGTGTTTCTTTCTGAACTTGCTTATTTGTAGAGATCAAAATCACTTGGTTTTGAAATAAAGCTGCCTTTTTTTTTTTTTGTTAGCAGGCACTAAGTGTTTTGGCAGCATCTGGAGTTTGATAAGCCTTTATTCTGCTTAGATGCTTGAAGTTTAAAAGCATTTAGTAGTTTGAAGGTTATTATTGTCAGGTTTTGTTTGTTAATCTTGTTTTGGAAGATTAGGGGGCCTCTATTTCGATGATTTCTGGCAACTGGAGAAGGTGCAGGGAGTTTTGCCATTCCATTGGGTATTGTAATCTGTCGTTCTGTAATCTCTGTTTTTGTTCATCTGGCTAGTAAAATGATGGCAGTAAAACATTCTAAAACTTAAAAATGATGTAGCTGTAGGAAAGGTTTCAGCCTGTTAATCTTATCAGTCTATAAAAATCAACATATTTACCTAAAGCAGGACCAATATGTTACTTCCTCTGCCTGTGGGAAGTTCACAGCCTTTCTCTTTTTGCCAGCAGTTCCCCTCACCCCCCTGTGTATTGTTCGGAAACCCAGCAGAGAGCAGTAGGTGTTGTATCCCCGGGCATGAGTTGGACCTGGGAATTCAGTTACTCATGTTGTGAAGTTTCTTGGGTTTAGTTGGTGACTGATGACTGAAAGTGGCCTCAGCAGGTAGCTAAACCACAAGACAATATGGAAATGACAGAGCTGTAATAGAAGAGTCAACACAATTCAGGCACTTACCGTTGGAGACTTTTCTTTTTTCAGCTTGACGTTGTAACAGATCCCTGTAGAATTTATTCTTCCAGGCAGTCAAAACATACTCTCTGTGCTCCATTTCCTATTGAAATCTAACAAAGGAGCCAAAAATCAGACTTCCCTTTCCTGGTAATAAAGCTATTCCTTTGAGATTAGAGCTGGGAATGGATTTCTTTATTTTTTTAATCTAACTATTCCTACTTAATTGAATGCTCTTAGGAATCTTGTGTGCTGGTTTGTGTAAGAGTGTGTCAGGAAGAACCCATTTAACCTGCATGTTTAATATTAGATTGTTGTAACTGGCTTCAAGTTGGAGCCCTAGCCTGTGCTCGTGGTTATTACTGGTATAAAAGAGTTAAGAGCAGCCCAAGGTTGTTAGATCATTTGGAAACTGATTACCCTTTCACAGTGTAATAAAGTAATTATGAATAGGGGATGAAAATTGGTTGCAGTCTGTTTCAACATTATGACTGCCTGTCTTTAAAAGAAATTGCATTGTCCTCTTTTGTGTTGATCTTAGAATTTGCATATTGAAAGCATGTCGGATATTTGCCACTTCCAGCTGTAAAAGCTAAGTAGCATTAAAAAACAAAGCAAAACCCAAATGATGCCATCTGTTTGTGTAGGTTTTCTGTGGGGTTTTTCAGGTTTTGATAATATTTCACCTTGGGTCTGTTTTCCTCACAATAGTACATGCCACTGTTGCTAGGGGAATTTGAAGTATGCACTGGTCTAAGCTGAAAGAATTCTTTCATGAATGGATGTAGCAGTTGAAGCTCAGCAGGGTTGTTGCAACTTCATCAGTTGGTAGCAGGGTATTTCAGTGCAGCCCTGACATAAGAAAAAGTGGGGCTGAGAAAGAAGCTGTCAGGATGCTCTATCTGTCTTTAATTAAGGCAGCAAATGCTGGAGTGCTCCAGTTCATGGGGAATATCAGTGTGAGTTTTTAAGATTAAAATAAAAAATGAAATAACATTAAGTTTCAGCCTGACTTGTGCACAACTGAGATCAGCTTTGGTGCTTCCTCTGGGCTGGGAGATGAGCAGATCAGCATAGTGCAGGTGTGACAGCATCCCTGCACATGCAGAGCTGTGTGAGCCTTGGATTGGTGGGAAGAGAGTCTTTGACACTAGTGCACAGGCATGACTTGAAGCTCAACTGGTATGTCAGGTTTCTATCATGGGCTTTTTCACAGCTGGAAAGTCAAGTCCTTAGCAGGCTGCTTCAGAAGAATGTTTCAGGTATTCTGCTGCAAGCTTAAGACTGTCACAGGAAAGGTTACCTGTTCAGTGTTCCTAACTCTTTCTTAAGGTTCCTAAAGACAGCTGACACAGCTGAAATAGCCACTGGAAGTATTAAAGGAAGCATGAGATTCTGCAGTGTCTTTTGGCATGGATGTTCTGGGTCCTGGCATTGCTACTGGAGTGGGTCCAGAGGAGGCCACAAAGATGATTCTGAGGGCTGGAGCACCTCCCCTGTGGGGGCGAGCTGAAAGAATTGGGGCTGTTCAGCCTGGAGAAGAGAAGGCTCTGGGAAGACCTTAGAGCTACATTTCAGTATCTGAAGGAGATCTATAGGAAGGCTGGGGAGGGACTGTTTAGAAAGGCTTGTGGGGGCTAGAATGAGAGGCAATGGTTTGAAACTGGAGCAGGGCAGATTTAGGTTGGAAATAAGGAGAGGAAGTTCTGTACCATGAGGGTGGTAAAGTACTGGAACAGGTTGCCCAGGGGTGTGGTTGAGGCCCTATCCCTGGAGGCATTCAAGATGAGACTTGATGTGGTCCAGGGCAGCCTGCTTTAGTTGGAGGTGTCCCTCCTGAGTGCTGGGGGGGGCGTTGGACAAGATGCATTTTGAGGATCCCTTCTAACCTGAGGCAATGTGCGAATCTGTGAATCTGCTTTGTAACCACTGATGTCCTTTTCTTCAAACCTGCCTTTTGTATGCAGATTGAACATTGGAAATGCACCGGGAGCTTGGGTTGGGTTTTTTGTTTGTTTTTTGGTTTCCTTCCACAGAAGTACTACAGCGTGTTAGCCATTCTTAAGCAGATAAATCATTTAATCCTACAGATAAGGATGTGGATAGATGATGAATAATAGAAACCTCCCCCTGATTAAGACATGTGACAGGACAAGGAGTAATGGCTTCAAAGTGGAAGAAGCTAGATTTAGATTAGATAAAGAAATTCTTCCTCATGAGGGTGGTGAGGCACTGGAACAGGTTGTCCAGAGAAGGTGTGGAGGCTTCAACCCTGGGAAGTGTTCAAGGCCAGACTGGATGGGACCTTGAGCAACCTGGTCTAGTAGGAAGTGTTCTTGCCTATGGCAAGGGGGTTGGAACTAAGGTCTCTTAAGGTCGTTAAGGTCTTTTCCAACCCAAACCATTCTGTGACTGCAACTTTTCCTGCCTCTTACAGCCTAAATTGTGCTTGTGGCTTCTTCAGTTTATTTTTGTTTGGAAGCCATATGTGAGGAAAACAGTGGTTGTGTGTTGGGTTTCTGTTTGTTTTGTCTAGATTTAAATAAGGATTTTTTTCTTAGAACTCTTGCTCTGGTTTTTACTATGTTTGGGAGCGTGTGCTTGGTTGTTTTGGGTTTTGGTTTGGTGGTGTTTTTTCCCTTCTCCAAGAAGACTGTTACTTTGTGGGAGTGTTTTGAAACTCTCTGAGCAGTGTGAGTGAAGCTAAACCTGTCTAAGAAGCAATGGGCAAAGAAATAAAATGCACAGCACTGGTGGAGAATGATTTTCGCTTTGCAGTTGGGCTGAAAGCTTGATAAATATCCTTCTGCAGGAGTTTATCGTGTTATTTCTTGGCACTATCGATGCTATTTGATACTAAAATGCTATACATCAAAATTTATTTCAGATTCTGAATGAAAAAGTTACATAATTGTTTGGAAATGTCACTTACACCAAAGTTCATTCTGATTCACAGGCCAGATCATAATTCAACATACGTGTTAAGAACTAGTCAGCACGTAATAAATCTCACCAGAGCTGTATCTGTTATCTCATGGGAGAGGCACCAGGACTGGAGGAGAAAACAGACTAATCCCTGAAGTGTTGGGTAGATTTAATGAGGTCCCAGTTGCTTGGGCAACTGGCACTTGGTGAATTTTTTTCTGTAGCATTTTCAAAGTAGCTCTTAAGTCAGCTCCTGATCAGGTTAGTGGCTCAGGAAAAAAACTTTGACATCCTGCTGAACTCCTGCCTGATTAGTTGAATGCTGATGTGCAGTAAGTGATGGAAACTGCATAGAGAAGAATCCTCACAGGTATGCTTGTACAAGCAGGACTTCATTGCATCATATTGACAATAAACAGTTTAATTTGTTTTACTGCCTTTGCTAAAAGATTGCCTCAGGTTTTTATTTGGAGGAACAAGCAAAATACAGTAATCCTGGTTTGTTTTTGTGGGGATAAAGGAAGTTGATTAAACTGATTAAACACTGCCCTGAACAGTTAATGGTGCTGGGCTTAGTCTGGTGTCTGTTGTCTCCAGTGCCACCACAGACTGCAAGTAGCTTTAGTAATCTTTTAAAGTTGTCTCAGAGCTGTTCCTGGTGTCTAACCTTAAAAACTTTACCTTGAAAATAGAATTAGGAATTCCATACTGCTTCATTTAGTTCCAATAACCTCCATTTGGAAGACATTTTCAGTGTGATTTGTGGCTTGTGTGGCCTTAATTTGCATGTTACGGAGTATTAACATGTAATTATGAAACACAAGGAGATTTTCTTTCATTTTTTTCCCCCCATGTGCTCATTTTTCTCTCTTTAAATGTTCTAAGTCTTAACTTTTGTGAGGCTCTGTCATTCAGCACACAAAGGATGAGTAGTCTTGGATTGAAGGAGAGCTAGGCAGAAGGGGACAAAATGCTTTGCCACAGTGCCTGGCTCCTGATGAGTGTTGGTAGCAATTGTGTGGTGATATTGTCATGTCAGTGAGGCCAGCAAGTGTCTGCTGTGGCTTATTAATATGGTAAGGGTGGTGAGGCACTGGAACAGATTTCCCAGGGAGGTTGTGGATGCCCCCTCCCTGGGGGTGTTCCAGGCCAGGTTGGATGAGGTCTTGAACAACTTGGGCTAGTTGAGAGGCCCATGGCAGGGAGGTTGGAGTAGATGATCTCTTCCAACCTAAGATGTTCTATGAAAAGAGAAGCCTGGTATTGATGTGTGGTATGGAAACTGGTAAGAAGAATGCATAGGTGAGCTCCCTGGGCTGCTCAGCATGGTCTTGACAGGCTCTGTGCTCAGGTGAACTTGCTGAGAACTTAGCAGTGCTGCAGGTAGTGGTGGCTGCAGGACTTGAGCAGGGCTGCTGTGGTTTGCTGGGGTGAAATGAGCTCTGTGGTGGTTATTGTAGCACACACTGTGTTGAAATAAATGCAGATGAGAACTGATGCTGCTTAGCAGCAATAAAAGTTTCTGCTGGGCAGAAAAATACATAATAAAGAATCTGAAGATTGGTGGTGTTTTTTTTTTTTTCTTTATAATTCTCAGTTATTGAGCCATAATGAGTTTGTTTAATGTAGTCTCTAGTTCCATAAGGTGTTCTTGCTAACCACTGCCTCTCTGGAGTATATTGAATTTAATGAACAAACCTCAAGGCTTTGAAACTCTGTGGAAAAACAGGTTCAAAAGTCAGCCAAGCTTTAGAATATCCTGAACATAATGAAAATAAGCATGTTGTGGTCTGTCTTCATTTCAAAACCAAAGGCTAATCTTAGTGTCAGGAGGGAATTCTACCTGTAGTAGATGGATGTTCTGTACAGTGCTTTGTGACTAGTTTCAGGTTGTTTTTTTTTCTTAAGAGTGGTAGAGATGAAGCTGAGGGAAAGAGGGTGTATGCTTTGTTCTTACTGGGGACAGGTTGTAGCAAGTCTCTTAGGGTCTCAGTGTGACCTTGGGCAAGTTAGATACATTCTTGGATGTCTGAGACACCCAGCTCTCTTTTGGGGATCAAAATATTCATAGAATGCTTTGGGTTGGAAGGGAGCTGAAAGATCACATCCAACCTCCCTGCCAAAGGAGGATCACCTCGGGCAGGTCACACATCCAGGCAGGTTTTGTGAGTCTCCAGAGGAGGAGACTCCACAACCTCTCTGGGCAGCCTGCTCCAGCACCCTGGCACCCTCAAAGCAAAGAAGTTTTTTCCTTATGTTGAGATGAAACTTGGTATGTTCCAGCTTGTAGCCATTGCTCCTTGTTTCACTGGGCACCACTGAGAGGAGCCTAGCACCTTCAGCTTGACACCCACCCCTCAGATATACATAGGTGTTGATAAGATCCTCTCTAAGCTTTTTCCTCTCAAGACTAATTAAACAACACCAAGTCTCAGTCTTTCTTATTAGGAGAGATGTTCAAGTCCCTTCCTCATCCTTGTAGCTCTCCCTTGGACTCTTTCCAGCAGATCCCTGTCTCTTGAGCTGGGGAGCCCCAAACTGGACACAGTATTGCACCTCCCTAGACCTGCTGGCCACACTTCTTGATGCATCCAAGGCTACCATTGGCCTTCTTGGCCATGAGGGCACGTTGCTGTCCCCCTTGCACTGGTAAAGTTTTATGACTTGAGATCCTAAGTGCTTGTTAGTGCTTTGTGTGGGTGCAGTGAGGGCAGTGAGCTGTCAGTGAACACGTCTCAGCTGTTGAGCATTATGAAGAATCTGCTGCCCGTTTGCTGCAGCCAGTCCCTAACAGAGGCAGATCAAGGCTGCATTTCACACATGAATAAGCACACTTAATCTCCTGATTACAACAGTGCTGCTGTACTGGGGAGAGAGGCTTTGTAGGCAAGAAAACTCTGACGTCTGCTCTGTCATTAACCAAAATAAGCTGCTCCTCAGAGAAAATGAGACCAGTGTCTGAAATTAAAGACAGTTTCCCCAGACAGAAATGTCATCTGCCTTGGTGGCTTATGTAAAAAGTATCTGAAAACACTGGGCAAGAAAAAAAGTGTCCTGTGAAATCCATTGCTCATTCTGCTGACATTGTACCCTTTCCCCCTCTTTGTTGTAGGGCTGAAAGAGAACAGAATTTCTTTGTTGCCACTGTTGTGGAATTTTATGGAGTACTTAAGTGGCATAGCTTTAGTCTTGTAGACAGCCTCCTCAGCTCTCAGGATGCTGCTTTCTTTAGAGAAATTGCTTTAATTATAGCCACAGTGGAAATGTCTGGTCAGACAGCTCATCAGAGGAGCCCACCCTGCAGTTATTCTTCCATTTTCAGTAGTTCAAATCCACAGACAGTTGTATGGAGTTAAATAAAACTGCTCATGTGGCTGGAGACCAGAGGTTTTGCCTTTGCAGCTCAAAGGGGTTTTCCAAAAATAACCTGATCTAGTTTTCGTTTGGGTGATTTAAATGAAGAGGTTTTGGAGACCTAGAAGATGAAAGGATTGTGAGAGGGCAGCTGAGTGTTCAGCCATTTAAAAATGGAACATCCAGTGGCAAGAAGCAGAGCTGTGTACATAGGCATGTAGAGGATGGCAGCTGCTTGTAGACATGCTGCAGAGATGGAGGTACCAAAAGAGACATGGAAATAGAACTTAGTTGTGAGTAGAGATATAGTGATGTTTGCAGTGGCCTGCAAAGCAGTGCTGGTCTCACTCTAATAAACACACAAAAGACTGTTCCCGGCATTATGTAGAACTCATTTCTGTCCTCAAGTAAGTGACCTCACAGGATGGCTTTGGGAATTTGATGTGCTGGGAACTCTGGTAGTTAGCTATCTGACAGATAGCCCTCATGAGAAGAAGAGCTGTTGTAAAATGGACTTGAGAGTCCATTGCATGGAAATACTTCTGGAAAGGGCTGGAAGGGACCTCAAAAGATCATCCAGTCCAACCCCCCTGCCAGAGCAGGATCATCTAGGGCAGGTCACACAGGGTTTTGAATGTCTCCAGAGCAGGAGACTCCACAACCTCTCTGCTCAGCCTCCTCCAGGGCTCCAGCACCCTCTCAGTGAATATTATTGGCTGAGTAGTTACCCCACAATTCTAGTTCTGGCTTGTTATGGTTACTGGAAGGAAAGCAAAGCAATTGTGCCTGATAAAAGTAGAATCTGTTCAAAATAATCTGTTGTATATCATAACAAGTTCCTTTTTTTTTTTTTTGTCTGGTTTAAATGTTAAGCAACCTCATAATGCAGATGTTTTCTTGGCTCCAAATGACATTAAATTCCCTAGATAATGGTTCTTGTTGCAATAGCAACTCTTTACAGGTCCCTTGGGCCTTTTCTCCCCTAACAGCCTTTTAAAGGAGGGAGCTGTGTTGCACTATATGGACACCTTAAGTCTTATTTTTTTTTAATGATGTTATGGGACAACCACTTTGCATTACTCAGACATATATTGTTGTAATCATTTGCATTAGCCTGAATGGGTTTAGAGGAAGAGAAGCACTGACAGGGCTTGTATTTGCTCTCTGGGGATCATTGTTTGGGCCCATAGGTTATGACTTGGAGGCTATTAAAGCACCTTTTGAAGTGAGTGGAGTTGTTCTAAGCGTTGTGGTTCATCAGAGTGGGTCAGTGCAGTGGGCTGGGATCTGAATTTCTGTCTTATGGTCATAGCTGGGTATCTTAGAGTTGTGGAATCATTTTGCTTGGAAAAGACCTCTAAGATCATCTTAGTCCAACTGTTATCTAGTCTGGTGCTTAATCAAGTCTTGGAATGGTAGGGGTTGGGAGGGACCTCCTGAAGATCATTGAGTCTCTGCTTAATGCACTTATTGGCATTCTTGGCCATGAGAGCACATTGCTGTCCCATGGATAATTACTGTCCACCAGGTCTCTAAGGTCCTTCTCTGTGGAGCTGCTTTCCAGCAGGTTAAACCCTAATCTGTCCTGGTACAGGGTATTGATCAGGTGCAGGACTCTGCACTCACTCTTACTGAACCTCATGAGGTTCCCCCTTGCCCAGCTCTCCAGCCTGTCCAGGCTTCACTAAATGGCTGCACAGCCTTCTGGTCTATCAGCCACTCCTCCCAGTTTGGGATCATCAGCAAACTTGCTGAGGGTACACATCTCTCTGCCTTTTAACACCTCCAGGGATGGGGATTCAACCACCTGTTCCAGTGTTTGAGAACCTTTTCAGTGAAGAAATTTCTTCTCATCTTGGCTGCTCTATGGGTTTGAAGTGGCCACCAAGCCACACAGCCCTTAAGCTTCTTGATATGTGAGAGGTGAAAAGGGTGCAGGATTTGGGAGAGGCTGTCTGCAGTGCTTGATGTATCACAGCATGGGAAATGAGGGCTGAACTCCTCAGGTGGTAACTGAACTAACAGCCTCCTATCAAAATGAGTGTGCAGACTGCTTCAGGATCCCTGCTGCTTTTCAGATTCCTCACCAAACAGCACTAGAGAGAAGAGGAAGTTGAGCTAATTTATCTGTTAAAATTGGGAAATCTTCTTGGGAGTGCAGAAACTTTCTGAGGTTATTGATTTGATATTGCTGCTCTTGAGTTCATGTGGGGAGAATTTGTGACTTATCTGGAATTCCATTACTTCTATGGAAGCTATGTGTAAAGCTAGCTGAAGACAGGCGTTCTCAGGAAGTTTCTCTTGGATCTCTGGTGTGAATATGATAGAGGAATTGCCCAACCTCTTCTGGAGGAGCTAGAAAATAACTTGTTGTCCACTAGGGCAGTAATGTATTATCAGTGGGACAGCAATGTGCCCTTGTGGCCAAGAAGGCCAACGGTGTCCTGGGGTGCATCAAGAAAAGTGTGTCCAGCAGGTTAAGGGAGGTTCTCCTCCCCCCTCTGCTCTGCCCTGGTGAGACCACACCTGCAATACTGTGTCCAGTTTGGGGCTCCCCAGTTCAACAGAGGCAGGGATCTGCTGGAGAGAGTCCAGCAGAGGCTACAAGGATGAGGAAGGGACTTTGAGCGTCTCTCTGCTGAGAATAAAGACTGAGAGACTAGGGGCTGTTTAGTCTGGAGAAGGCTGAGAGAGGATCTTATCAATACCTATAAATATCTGAGGGGTGGATGTCAAGATGAAGATACTGGGCTTTTTTCAGTGGTGCCCAGTAATAGGACATGGGTATAAGCCAGAACACAGAGTTTCACCTCAGCATGAGGAGGAACTTCTGTGCTGTGAGGGTCCTGGAGCAGGCTGCCCAGAGAGGTTGTGGAGTTTCCTCCTCTGGAGACATTAACAACCCACCTCTGTGTTCCTGTGTGACCTGCTTTAGGTGACCCTGCTCTGGCAGGGAGGTTGGACTCCAGAGGTCACTTCCAACCCCTAACATTCTATGATTCTGTGATTAATCCCAAATATTATCCTTGGTCTTTCAGTCTGCTCATGGATCAGAGCTGATTGTCTTGTAAAATTTTGTTCTTGGTACTTACTGAGTTGGTGACCTTTTGCAGGTAGTTAATTGTTCTGCCTGTCCTATGCCCATTAGAATACCCCCAGCGTTTCCTCTCCTAGAGGAAATCTCTCCACTCTTGAAAAATCCTCACAATTGCCTGGTGAACCTGGCTGCTTTCTGATCCTTGAAGCATTCTTGAGTAAAATGAGATGAAGCACGTTCCTCCTCTGAGAACACAACTGAAGCCATGCAAAAGAGCCTGTCATTTTCTGTTGATAAATGCAGAAGTGTTTATTTTGCCTTCTGAAATCTTGCTTTGCTGCTTTTCTTCCTATTCCTCTCAGTTCTGTAGCATCAACATCGTGTTGAAGAAAGGGACTTAGGATCTTATCTAAGCTGTCATCCTGCACAGCTCATCTGTCAAACCACCCCTCGACCTGGATTTCAGAATGATGCCCTAATATCCTGAGTCGGAGCGGATGGGTGCGAAGGTGGAATGTGCAGTGGGAGAGCTCTGATCTGTGGCATTATACAGCCTGTGATTTCCAAACTGACAGCTGTGAGCAGAGCTGGTGTTAAGGCATGGCTCAGAAATACAAGAGCTCTTGTTTTTATTTCCTCAGGTCAAGTTAGGTAAATAGCAGGAGGGGGGAAAAAGGGCACTGTCTGTCATGAGAAACACCTTGAATTGGCTGCTTTTATTCAAGGGATGATTGCTTCTCCTCTGAGAGAGATGCTGATGGAGTCAGAGCCTGGTGGTTTCTTGCCCCACACACCAGCTTCTTGGAACCATTTGGGGATGATGAGTAGAGAGCAGTTCAGAGTGGACAAACAGGCCTTTAATTGTGTGCACTTAGAGAACTTAGAAGAGCTATGGGCTGTAAATATGTAGCTCATAACAATCATTACTGCCTGAAGTGTTCCCGAGCTGTATTTGTTAAAAACTCAATGCAAGCAGATAAGGAGGAGCACTGATAAGGAGGCATAGAACTCATTGGAGAGACTTGTAAGAGCTTTTTGAAAAGGCTTTCAGCAAACTTGCTTCCAGGATCTGGATCGTGAAAGCTGGGGCAAGTATCTCTTCTAAACTCTAGCTCCAAACTCTGTGAAATGCTGTCCAAGTGCAGTGGTGTTAAGCTCTTGCTCTTTTTTTTTTTTTTAATTATTATTCTCCTTCCTATGCTGCCTTCTCATTGAGTTTGACTTCAGTTTGCAGCCTGTGGAGCTGTGTTACCATGAGGCTGGTAGCTCTGGCTCTAATTTTGAGCTGCTGTGTGGATTGTAGGGTGGGGAGTATTCTGAGGGACATCCTGTAAATACCTTCAAGCAGCCTGGGGATTATCCTGCACAAACTCTTCAAACCTTTTTGCAGTCTAAATATCTGCAACTTGAATTTTCAACAGCAAATGGGTACTGAGAAAAAGTTGGTTACAGATTCTTTTTTTTTTTTGTTTTTGGAATTTAAAGGTTCAACTTGTGTGTTCTTCCCGAGGGAGGTCAAGCCCACAGAGGGTGGGATGGGGGATTTGGAGGTGTGAGCTGAATCAGAGCTCCTCTTTTTGTTTGAGGCAGACTTGTGTACGTTTGAGCCACGGTTCTAGTGCTGCATTTTGATGCCTGCAGTGTAGCCATTCCCTCTGTCTGAAAATTGCTTTTCCTAATGTTGTCTCATTTGGGTTATTTTTCACAAGTGATGCTAAAGATTTTCTTCTAGCAGTTCTTCAAACCTTAAGAGTATACAGAGGAATCTTTATGGGCTGATTTGCGTGTGGTTGGTGGGGGTTTTTTGTGTGTGTTGTTGGGTTTTCTTTTTTGGTTGGGTTGGTTTTTTTTTTTTTTTTTTTTTTTTTTTTTTTTTTTTTTAGTACTGTCAAGCCCTTGCACTAAAACCAAGCTACAATTTTCCCTTGATATCAAAATTAGCAAAACTCAGTGAAAGGAACTCTAGCAGCTGCAGCACATAGTTCCTTTAATCTGGCATTTGCTGCAAACAGTGCCTTTTTATCTTGCAGTCCAAGACTAAAAGCTTACAGAAGAATGGTCCTGTTGTGTTTATTAAGGCTGGCAACACATGACCAAACAAATCTTGTTAAAAGATTTATCTGTCTGGCTTAAATAAGAAAAAGGAGCTCTTCTCCATATTTTTAGTCACCCTCTGTACTTAGGTGCCTTCCTGTTTCTCATAGCATTTCTGTGGGACTTGCTTTCATGTTATCTTTAAAACCTGATTCTTTAATACTAGTTAAGAGGTTTAAGTACTTAATGTGTGAAGAGGTGGGATGTGTGCCTTTGGCTCTGATAACTACTTCCAGGTGTATAGATCAAATAACTGCAGAGCTGTGTGTCCTGGGGAAAAACTTTTTCACTCTGAGGGTGACAGTACTGGAACAGGCTTCCCAGAGAGGTTGGGGAGTCTCCTACCTTGGAGACATTCAAAACCTGCCTGGATGTGTTGCTGTGTGACCTATGCTAGGTGGTCCTGCTCTGGCAGGGAGGTTGGACTGGATGATCTTTTGAGGTCACTTCCAACCCCTAACATTGTGTGATTCTGTGAACTGGAGCTTGCCCATCTTAACTCATGCTGCCCAAACATGACTGGAACTCGTTTTTCCTGGGAGAAGTCATATCCTGCTCTCCTGACTTGGATCAGAGAGTCACAGAAGGGATGTGAGGATGTGAAGTTTTTTTGTGTTTGAATGAATTATTGGACTTGAATTTGAACTAAATTTAAAATGCTGGGCAAAAACCTCAACCAGGTGAATATGGAGTAATGAGCAGTTGAAAATAATGATTATCAACTTCCTCACTTCTTCAGTTCTTTAAATGAAGTTTAAAGGTTAAATTGTGCCTGCCTGATTCCTCATTAGGTACTTTGGCAAGAGCTTTTTAGATGGAATTTGAAATTGCATGGGCAGATTCAGTCATACCCATTGTGACTTCTTTCATTTGCTGTCTTTGTGAGAGAGAGACAGGTCTAACACCTGACTGCCGTGGGTTTGACTAGAGGAGGGCTGGGAATAAGATGCACCTGGGTCCTGAAAGGGACCTTTGGGTGTTTCTGGAGTGTTGTTGCTCTTGGGTTGATAGGTGACAGATGCAAAAGACCATTTTAGGAGCACAGGGGCTGTAATTGTGTTTTCATTCCAGCTTCATTTGCACTCAAGTGTTTCTGTTCTGTGGGCAGAGGAGTCATCTTGAAGACTTGTCTGAAGTTGCTGCAATTTTAACTGCTCTGAGAAACTGTTGTGCAATGTTAAACACCTCTTCTGTATGAAAGTTAAGTCTACAGTGTTTAATGGTACTAAGTAGCAGAGGGGTGCAGGGGCAGTGTTCTGACTGGGTGAAGCACCACCTTTCAGACTTGTCTTCATTTGGAACAATTACTGCCAACTTGCCTTCAGCATGTCTGGCCTAGAATCTGAAGTTCCTGTCTCCTACCAAAATCCTAGTTTCCTCTGTCTCTATCCCTGGAGACCTGAGCATTGTGACAGGGATGAGAGCAGTTGAATATAATTTTGAAGTGGTAAATACCAAAATGAAATAGTCTTAAGTCGCACCAGTGGAGGTCCAGGTTGGATATTAGGAAAAATTTCTTCACAGAAAGGGTTCTCGGGCACTGTCACAGGCTGCCCAGGGAGATGGTGAAGTCACCATCCCTAGAAGTGTTTAAGGGATGCATGGATGTGGTGCTGAGGGACATGGTTTGGTGGCAGCAGCTTAGCAGTAGTGTTGGGGATTGTAAGCTCTAGGCGAGCAGTTGGGCTTCAAGATCTTGGAGGTCTCTTCCAACCACAACAGTTCTATGGTTCTGTGATTCTGTATCTGCATTTTGTAGAAAGCAGAATGCAAATAATATATGTTTTTGTTTGAGTTCTAAATTGTTTAAGAATAAGGACCTCTGATGGCACACTGGGTACAGATAACTACAGCTGTCCTATATTGGATGTAGTAAACTTGGTTGGGATAAATGGGCACATCCTGAGGCTTTAGTTAAAAAACAACACACAAAGAAGAATGATCTCAGAGCCGGGTTGCAGTGAAGGCAGCACTTCTCCACTTGCATTGAACAAATAATGGATGGAGGCTGTTCTCCCATTCCTTTGTGTACCCATCTCAGCCCTTGTAAGTGAATGTTCCCCTTTTAGCTTAAATGGCTTCTTTTAGAGTTTGATCTCTAAAGCATTCCCAATGGAAGAAGCAGTAAACCAGTATCAAAGGCAGCTAATAATCTCCAGCCTGTGGTGCTCTAACCTGAATTTCTTGTTGGTAGTGTGATGACAGAGGCAGCTGCTGTAGTGGTTTGGTATAGTGAGAACGAGGAGCTGCCAGTGAGTGAAATTACTGGAAACCCAAGCTATGGAGCCTGCCAAAAATCACTGAAGATTTTCAGTGTGTTTGCTTCTACTATCCTAATCCAGAGTTAAACATCTGTGTGATTACTGTATTTGGCAATATACACCATGTGTTAGCCCAGTCTGCTTAAGGACTCTGCAAGTGCTTCCTAGATGTCACTGAACCAAGACCAAAAAATTTGCTTAGTGGCTTTTTTCCTTGAGCTTCCCCAAAATTAATTTATAAACAACGTTCAAGTTTCAATGGAGAGAAGATGGTAGTGTGATATACTACAGCTAAGAAGAAAACTAATGGAAGAAGCTCTGAAAAGAACAATGTCTTCTGTTTAGACTTTGGTTTCTTGTGGTTTTGTACCCAGCTCAAAAATGGAGTCTCTGAGATCTTAGGCTAGTGGCTAGAATCAGAAGTGGCTGGATTTGATCCCTCCTTGGAGGTAGTTGAATAAAGTTTTTAGCTATGTCCTTTAGATTCTGATCTCTGAAGAACACATCAGGATCTCTTGTGCATAGGTGGAAATGCCACAGCTTCTAATTTTTAGCTAGCTCTGGGTAAGTGATTAGTTTTCTTTCATAGTGAACAGATTATTTATTCTCTGAAGTGACTTTTATATCAACAACAATAGGAAAAATCCCCTCAAGCTTTCTCCTGGGTATTTCCTAGCCTCTAGAAATTTGAGTCATTTCTTACTGAGTCCCTGTAGGCTGTCGTTATCACTATTATCTGCAACTTCTCCAGCAATTGACAGGTTCATTGTGGTCTTCTCTCCAGGAGTTCCTTGGATTCCCCTGGTGTGTTGCCAGAGTGATGGCAGCTGCTATAAGAAGGAAAGAAAATAGAATCATTTCCTACCTGGATGATCGGTTCATTCAGGAAATGCCTGAGAGATTCAAGCCACAGCCTGAATTGTATCAGCAGAAGCAATTTGTCTCTTTTTGGCTGTTTCCATTGCTGGAAAGTAGGAGTCAAGAGGGAGAAGACTATTGTAGTCTGAGATTTATGTAAGAGTGAGAAACAGCAAACACAGGATCACAGACTTCTCAGCTGACTTCTTAGAAATGCAAATAGTCTTTTCCTTTCTCTAATGTGGTTTCAGATGCCTAACTCATGAACATGCTCTCTTAGGTCCCTGTCTTTCATGCTGCAGCATTCAACACCCTGGGCTCATTTCAAGTTGTACCAAATAGTAACTTCCTGAAAACTTTGGAATTGGGTGTGGATAAATTCAGCTTTATCCCAAATTGATGAACTAGGGAAACCCAGCAACTTAGCTTTGTGTGTTGGATGCATCCTCCTGGAAATACTCTTTCATGAATATTTGCAGAGAATAAGATGTATGATTCCTGTTCAGTAGCAGCTGTAACTGTTCAGGGTGCTGCTGAGAAATATTAAAAGGCACTTGCAAGTACTTTAGTCGGTGCAAATCCACCAGAGCCTTTCCAGAGAAGGTACCAAAAATTCTCATGTGCGCACTGCTGGCTGCCACTCAAAGGTGTCTCATGCAACCTGCCAGCCTGCATCATTGGGATTTGATCAAATGGAAAGGATATTTGAAGGAAAGTCAAAAGAATAAAGGATGTGCCCACACATGGCCAGTATTCTTAACCTTTTGTTTGAGGTGGGGTAATAATGTCTCACAGGGAATGAATCCAGATCCCAGCTGCAGGGTGCTGGAGGGGAGGTGGGGAGCAGCTCTGTGGTGCTTAGCTGCCTGCAGGAGCTAAACTACAGCTAGTAGGCAGCTGTCCTGTCTGCTTGGTTGTAGCTTGAGGATCCTGGCTCAGAGGTCCAAGCTCGCAAATACTCTTGTCCTAGCAAGTCCAGTTCTCTCCATCTGAGCTTGTGTTGAAGGGAAAAAAAAGCTGCAGTTGATGTTAACTGTATTGATTAAGTGATCAGGGGAGTAAAAGCAAAGGATTACCTCTTCTCTTCCTATTCCCCAGCAGGAAACTGCCTGTGTGAAGGTGATGAGATACAAAATCCATCTCCATGTGTTCTGTTACTGCTGAAGCAAGCATGAAAGGTCATGTTGATGATATATGGAAAAGCAGAATTTGTTAGTGCACTTGCAGCTCCTGTGGTGGGGTTTGGGTTCACTGGATGCATTCCTGTCATCTGTGGATTACAGGTTAGCTCTATTTTTGGAAGAGCAGGGTAGGGGGAAGACTTCTGAACAGCTTGGCCCGGAGGTGGCAGATGGCATTCTTTAGTCTGTACCAGCTTTGTAGGACATCCTTTGCTAGTGGTGTTAAGATGCAAAACAACACAGTCATTTGCTAAACTTCCTTTGCTTTGAGAAGGAGTTGTTGTGTTTGGCCCTTCCTAAATATTTGGGGTTTTCCACTTGCATGCTTCCTGTTCAGCTCTGGGTGTGAAGTGATGCTGACCTCATGGCCTCTGTGAGAGAAGTCACTTCTGTAGTGAACCAAGTAATTTTTTTTTTTTTTTAAGGAGTTGTGAGATGTTTTTGAGGATGGAGACACCTTTACAGGTTCTTCATCAGTTATTTCTAGCAATGTCCAGAGGAGGCCACAAAGATGATCAGAGGACTGGAAAACCTGCCCTATTGGGGCAGGCTGAGAGAGCTGGGGCCTGGAGAAGGCTCCAGGAAGACCTTAAAGCAGCCTTACAGTACCTGAAGGGGGCTACAGGAGAGATGGGGAGGGACTTTTGACAAGGGCTTGGAGTGATAGGACAAGGGGGAATGGACTGAACCTTGAGGAGCAGAAATATATGCTGCAAATAAGGAAGAAATTCTTTCCATTGAGGGTGGTGAACCACTGGAACGGGTTCCCAGGAAGGTTGTGGATGTCCCCTTCTTGGCCAGGTTGGATGAGGCCTTGAGCAACCTGGTTTAATGGAAAGAGATTGGAACTAGGTGATCTTCAAGGTCCCTTCCACCCCATACCATTCTGAGACTCTCTGAATGCTTCTAAAGTCTCTCTTCTATCTCACTGTGTTGCTTTCCCTACTGAATTGCCTTGGAATGCGGAGTTCATCTTGCTTTGTAGTTTTTATTTTCAGAAATTTGAAAGAATTTTGAATACTAACATGGGTTTTTCCCCTCTTTCTTCCTCCCCCTACCCCCTGAAGAACCTTTTTAAAACGCTGGGGTTGTTGGAGTGGTTGAATTTTTCCTGGATTTGAGTGAGAAATTCAGAAGACTGAAGCCCAGGCTCACTGTCTACCTTTCACGGAGGCCCAGCCGTGAGAGGACAGAAGAAGGCACGTGGCGAATCATGACAGCAGACAAAGAAAAAGACAAAGACAAAGAGAAGGACAGGGATAGAGACCGGGATAAGGAGCGAGACAAGAGAGACAAGGTGAGGGAGAGCGAGAACTCGCGGCCTCGGCGGAGCTGTACCTTGGAGGGAGGCGCCAAGAACTACGCAGAGAGCGACCACAGTGAGGATGAGGACAATGACAACAACAGTGCCACCACTGAGGAGTCCACAAAGAAAAGCAAAAAGAAACCCCCCAAGAAGAAGTCGCGATACGAGAGAACAGACAACGGTGAAATCACCTCCTTTATCACGGAGGATGACGTAGTGTACAGGCCTGGAGGTAAGAAACCCTTCTCTCTGCACCACTGCGGGGGCTGCTACCTGTTAATTGGAATTGGGGCTGTCCTAGGAGCATTGTTCTGTTGGAGAGACAGATGGATATGCATGCAGAAGGGGTGACTGTATCTTGTGATATCTGATTTGCTGGAATGAACTTAGCTCCTCTTAGAAAAAGAGCCACCCTTTATTCCTTTTGTTCCTCCCCCCCCACCCCCCTGCTGAGTTAATTAGCTGTGTATGGTCTGGAATCCATCCCTGGGCATTTGGAAGCTAAATTGCACTCAGCAGTTTGTTCCAGCTTTGAAACAAGACCTGATCTGAGCTAGAGATTTGATAGGTGGCAGAGAGAGCTATCTCCCAACCTTTCTGACAGGTTTGTCTGGTGAAACACTGGAACAGGTTGCCTGAGGATGTGGTTGAGGCCCCATCCCTGGAGACATTCACGATGAGACTTGGTGTGGCCCTGGGCAGCCTGATGTAGTTGGAGGTGTCTCTGACTGCAGAGGGGTTGGACAAGATGACCTTTGAGGGTCCCTTCCAACCCAATACTATCTGGGAATCTGCAGTGAGAGTGGTGAAGCTGTGATTTCTTTGTAGAGCTCCTCTCCAGTCCTGTTTGTGGAACAGAAATCAGGTGACTCAAGATCTCATTATGCCATTGATTTCCCTCTCATTAATAGCTAGCTAATGCCTGTGGACAGCAGCTTAGCTGGTGGTCAAAACAGTGTCAATGTCAGCAAGTATCTGGGATGCTTTGGGAGCTTGCAGTGTACTCTGGATATCTTGGATCTGCCTTTTAATTACTGCCAAGTTCACCTCAGGTTTTTAGGGTGTCAGGTAAAGTTTTAGGATCTAACCTGCAGCTGCTGCCAGCTTTTTCCTCACAATGAAATTGTACTTGAAAATGAGATTATTCAGCTAGCTGTGTTCCTCCTGTTTGAGTAAAAACTCCTGTGTTCATCTACATAGCACTTAAAAAGCATTGATTGCAGTTGTTTGTTCCACCACAAGGAGTAGTTACGTTTGCCTTTACTGCTCAAAGCACTGGCTTAAGGGCTCTGCTAGTTCTCTATTACTTCTCTGTGCAATGCTCAGTGTGCTGTAGTAACGCTGCTGGAGCAAAACAGAGATGGATTCAAACTGAAAACCATGGAAACTAATGAGGTAAAATCGTGTCTGATTTTTCCATGAGGTGCTGTATATCTCAAGTATTAAAATCTCATTATATGGGCAGAGATGTAAATGTTTGAAATGCTCTTTCCAGTTTAGCTGCTGTAAATGCTCACAAATGCTGGTTGTGTGTGGGGGCCATTACCAGCTGCAGATACAGATGGGCTAAAGTTCTGCTGATTTGGGGGCAGTTCTTGTTTTTCCATGTGAAAGTTGTAGAGTCTGTTTTCACTTACATCTCCCAATATTTACCAGAATCACTTACCTGCTGAAATGCTTCAAATACCATTTAAAACCATTCCAACTAAGTGATTTTTTTTTTTTTTTTCTTCTCAGTTTGGGCTTGTGAGCAGTAGCGATAGGGAGCCTGCAGCAGCGTCAGCTCTGGCAATCTCATTTTCAGTGTCAGAGGATGAAAAATAATTGAGAATCTGTTAAGAACAGCTGTTGTGTGGGCCCAGCAGTACAGTGTGATACACTGGCTTTATTGCAAAAAGACTTTGCTTAAAATTAAGCTGGAAAAATCACTTTGTGATCTCAATTTGTAGTTTGTAGAAGGATGGAGAAATATTAGCATTTTTTTTTTATCTGTTGGTGCAGTGCTTGGGGTACCTCTGATGAAGCAATACTTGGTTTGAGGGTATTTGCAGGAGAGCAGGGGTCAGGACTGTGTTTATCCTGAGTTTGTGCCTTTGCCAGCTAATTGACAAAGGAGGGGAGAGAGTCCTTGTAAGTGCTGGTTGTGTGGGGACAGCCGAGATTTGTTTATGCTGTATTTTTCACAGGAGTATCCATCCAGAATAGAAATCATCTTTCTGTGCAGGCTGGTGAGTGCTTCAATTGTTATGGCTTGTACCTTCTCACTTGCCAGCAATTGCACACTGGGGGGGATTCTGTTTATGTGCTGAAATGCAAGGCACAGCCTCAGCCCCAGGGCGGGCATGAGCTGTTGGAAGACCTGCACTCAGCAAATGCTGGCCAGGTACCACTGGGACCTTGTGGGACTTCAGGGAGCACACATGTGGGTGAGAGTGTGGGAGAGCAATCTTCTCTAAAAGCTTGAGTGCTTCATCAAAGGTATTTTGGTGATGGTGGTTGCACAACCAGTGATAAGGGAGCTGACTACATAGGGAGCAGTTCCTCCTGTGAGTGGTGTTTGGCAGGGTTTGTGTAGGGAAAGGATTTGAAGCTTGCCTGGCTGCTCTCAGCTGAGCCTAGTGCTGGCCACAGGCACCTTGCTTCGTTGTTGGAGTGAGTCCAGGGGAGGGCCACAAAGGTGATCCAAGGGCTGAGGGAGCTGGGGTTGTTCAGTCTGGAGAAGACTCCAGGGGGGACCTGAAAGGATCCCACAGGAAGGCTGGAGAGGGACTTCTCACAAGGGTTTCTAGCAAAAGAACAAGGGAATGGTTTTAAGCTGAGGGGTGGTAGGTTTAGACTGGCTCTTAAGAGGAAGCTCTTCGATACAAGGGTGGTGAGACTCTGGAATGGGTTGCCCAGGGAGGTATTCAAGGCTGGGTTGGATGAGGTATTGAGCAACCAAGTCTAGTTGAGAGGTGTCCCTGCCCACAGCAGGGAGGTTGGAGTAGGTGATCTCTAAGGTCCTTTCCAGCCTAAGCCATTTTCTGATTCTGTGATTTTCTCTTTGCCTGTCTTGCTGCTCTGTTTGAGTTGAAGCCCCCCCCTTGGTACCCCACCCTTGAATTGAGGTGGTTATATCTGATCTGGAGGAGATTATTGAATGAACAAGGAAAGCCATAGAACTGGTGATAATTGAGATGTTTTATCCCTGCTTTGTAATTTAAAAATCTTCTTCTTCTTAAATGTTCTATTTTATTGGAAGCAATTAGCATAAGAGACGTACCCCAGCACTGACACTCTTCTGTTCAGTTTGCTCTTTGTGCTTCTCTCAAATTTGCATCTGTCTCTTGTCTTGAGAACTGCAGAGAGCAATGAGAACACACATTATTGGCAAGCTCAGTGGAGGGGCATGAGCCTAGCTGAAACCTTGAGTGACTGTACTGGTTTTAAAATTTTATTTAAAACTTAATTCTTTAACAGGAGTGAGATCTTGAGTCCACCTTTTCAGTGTGTAATATGTTCTAAAGCAATTTTAGCATCTATTACAGAAGAAAATCTTTGCTTCTGTCCTTGGTTGCATATTTGTAGCTAAGGGTGCAAATTATATAAAATTTAAGAGGGATTAAGAGTTTCAATTAATGAGACTTGCAGAGCACGGATCAGAGAGCTGAAGATTCCAGGTGTGTGCAGAATGGATAGCTGAAAGGAAATCCATTCCATTCCTTTGATTCTTTCCCTTCAATGCCCTTATCTGATGTGCATGAATGTTAAAGGTCTGCATTCCCTTGCTCTGAACTCCTCACTTAAAACCTCATTCCGTGTTTACCCCACTGCTGTACAGTCCTTATTCCAACACTCAAAGCTATTTTTCTTTCTGTGCTGAGCTCAGCAACTCTGAGTAATAGCAGATAAACTGTAAATAAATAATCAAGATAATTGGAATTTCTTCATATGCAAGGTTGCCCTTTACTGTTATTATACAAATACTGTTCTTATTAATTTGCATAGGTGTAACTAATGTATGCATAGCTCTAACCCATGCACTGAAATTTACTGAGTAGAGCTTAGCCACCACTGTGCAATTAATCCTCTCTACTTTCTTGGAAATCACACAGGCCTGTCCTAGAAGCTGTTGGCCCATTTCCCCATCTGTCTTCTGGGTTTCCACAACCTCTCTCCTATTTCCTTCCAAATCTCATCTGTGGGTTGCTTTTTCTTCTCTGTTTTTTCTCACAGTTCTTACCTTGCAGTTGTCAAAATGACTGAGAGGGTAACAAATCCATTTTTAATGCACAGCGTCTATTCAGATTTCCTTAGAGGCTTCTTTAACAGAAGGTAATGATAGTGTAAGGTAGTTGCATCAAGACTGAGACGTTAGGTGCTTTTTTTTGCCTTCCTCTTCGATTCAGTTAAATCATTTAATGCTGAATTGCTTTCAGTTTTTAGTGCAGTTTGATTCCCTTCTCCAGCAGGAGAAGGTTGGTTTCCCATACGGTTCGTACTCACGTGCAATATGGTTAACACATGGCTCCTAATTGGGTGCACTTGAAAACTGGTGGGCTTGTTTTGTACTCTGCTTTTTGCAGTTCCACTTTTTTGATTGTCAGGCTGTAAGCAAATTTGAATACTTTGATACTCTGCTGTGCAAACCAGACTTCAGAGCTCCATCTGTTGTTTGGGTTAGACAATTGGTCTCCGTGTAGGATTTTCTGTATAGGAGGTACTGAAGTGCTGTCAGTCAGATGACTGGCAGTGTATTGTACTGGGCTTGAGTGGCCAAGGTGCTCCTGGAACAGCTGTCCTCAGTGCCATGCTGCTCCAAACACTTAATATAGTGCCTTTTATAGGCCCTTCTTTTGGTGATTGGTGAAGAGAATCACAGAATTGTCAGGGTTGGAAGGGACCTCAAAGATCATCCAGTTCCAACCCCCCTGACATGGGCATGGACACCTCCCACTAGATCAGGTTGCCTAGAGCCCCATCCAGCCTGGCCTTGCAAACCTGGGACTTCTACCACCTCCCTGGGCAACTTGTATAGTTGGAAGAGGGCAAACAGGGCTGTCAGTGCCTTTAAATTTCTGACAGTAACTTAACATTTCTGGCCAACCTAAAAAAAAAAAAAAAAAAAAAAAGGAGGAAAAAGGTAGTGATGATGATACTGCTCCAGAGAATCTTTCTCTTCCTCCTTGTTCCAGAGGGCAACAATTTGCTTAGTCTTAAAAGGACTAGACTTATGGTGGTGTTTTTCTTATATATCTTCATCTTGTCCTTGAGCACAGAGCTTTTCTTTTCAGTATCCCAGTAAGCTGATCTTATGAAGTCGATGGGTTAAGACTCCAGAAAAAGCACCTAGCAGAAATACCTGCATCACAATAATAGCTGCTTATGGGGATACTTTTAGTGCCCTGCTTCTCTTTATTCTCTGAACTCATGCTCACCTTCTTGCTGGAAGAAGCTGTGTGGTCTCTGTCCTCTTTCACCCTCAGTCTGCTCAGCACGACAGGAAGGGATATTACTGCATTAAAGCCATAGAGTTTAGTGCTGAGAATATTGTTGCTGCTGAGCAGTGTTGTAATGTCATCATTGAATGCTGGGTTGGAAAAACTGTGTCAGATTAAAGTCTAAGTTGATGTGGAGTCTCAGGAAAACAGATGACTTGATGTCACCTGGAGATGAGGACAATATTGTTTGCTCTGCCTACGTAGAAACATTTAAAAGGATCTGTTGGAATTAAAAGGATTTATGAGGATCTGTTTCTACAGTGACATCAGTAGCTATATAAACAACACATCAGCAAGAGGAATCAACATGAGGTAACACAAGGTGAAATGCTTCTGCAGGGAGAGTGGAGCATTGAAGGACTTGATAGTTTCTGAGCAAATTGCTTCAGAACAGCTTACATGACAGCCTCTTTGTTCTAGGTGTTAACATCTGTGTGAAGCTGGAAGAGGTACAGAATGTCAGATACAGGAAGTGTGGTGTGATGCGGTGCAGGGAAAGAGGCAGAATTAGCTTGATGTGGATCCTGGAACATCTGGCCTAGTACATGAAAAATAGGAATGTCTCTGCCACTTGGAGGGGTTTTAGGCAGTCTCTGTATGGAACAGCCATTGGACTTTTTTGCTTCCTTCCCTGCTTTTTAAAGGTATGGGAAATCACTGTCACTAGGATGAAAGTGAGCTATTGCTACTGGAAAATACAGCTGGAGCTGAGTACTAACTTTTCTGGATTTATGGGCTGATGTCTCTTTAAAGTTTTGTTAGATTTCTCTCTCTGAGTGTTGTGAAGGAGGCAGCACAACCCCATAAGCTATTATCTGGACAGGCGTCAGAGAAGGAAAGAGACTGAATTTGCAGGTGGGATGCACTGTTGTGAAATACTGCTGCTCAGTTGTCACCACATGTATCAAAGTGAGATCTTACACACTTTTCACTTGGATACCTTCTGCAGTTGCAGTGTACGTGGCCATTTTTCAAAGGGAGCACTTCATAAGGTAGTTTGCAGTCTTCAGTGGCTGGGATTTGAAGCCTGCAGGTGCTGGGTTATTGCACCATCACAATGAGAAAATGATAAAAGATGGTGGGGCACCTTTTGTGTGGATCTGTGAGCTTGTCATCAAAGTGTCCTGTGGAGTGTGGCCAGCAGAGTTCCAATCACAGTGGAACCAGAATTGTATTTACCTAAGATGTAGTCAGACTGGAGATTTCTTCCCTCAGGCTTCCCAGTTGAGAAGAGCATGTTTTTCTAACATGCTGCACTCTCTATTTCCATCTCCATTTGCAAGTCTGTTGCCATTGTGATACTAGATCATGGCAATAATCAGACACTCAGTGACAGACTTTCAGCTGCTGTAAATAAGAATAACCTCGGGAGCTGTGCTGCTTAATGGCTTTGTAAGAGTTCCCTTATTTTTCACACTTACCCTCTGTGTTTTCAACCTTTCTGCACATGAGAGTAATGGGGAGGGGAAACTCCTAACCATCTTTTTTTTTTTTTTTCCCCCAGAAGAAAAGATTCTCTTTAATACTTCTGTTTAAATGGAAACAAATGCATTCTTTACCCTTTAGTCATTAAAAGAGGGGGAATAAAAAATAGAGAAAAGGCCAGGATTAGTAGGTGAGTCTTAAAACGTGGCAGGAGGGTTAACAAAATGCATAAGCATCAGAGAGGGATTTTCTTTGAAGTCAGTTGAAGTCTGTAGAGAACTGGTTCCACATGCAGCTGAAAGTTGTGCTGTGATTGTTCTGTGCTACTGGCTAGAACAGCATTTGTAATTAGATTTTACTCTCAACATTGGAGATTTTATGAAAAGGATGGTTTTTAGAGATCAGGTGAGTAGGTGAATAATGAATGTGGATAATGAAGGCTCTGTGACAGCATACATGGACTACTTTGCTGCATATAACTCATGTTCTGTACTGGTGCTGTTAGTAAAAGCAGTAAACATTAGCCAAATTGGGGGAGAAAAGGACAATGCATTTACTGAGTTCATATTTGCTCTTAAATGTGGGAGGCATCGCTCTGTGTACGGGCAGCTGCTGGTGCCTGACAGATGGAGCCCTAAGTGCAGATCAAGGTTGATCTAGCAAATGGATTCCTCTGGCTTTGTTTGGCTTTTGTGTATAAATCATGAAGAGCAGCACGAAGGAGGTGAGTGTATCCCAAGGGGTGGGGGCTGGGAGTCTGGGCTGGGGGACAGTGCTGAGCCAGGGCTGGTAGTTTTGCACATTGTCTTTGTTTTTGCATGACATTGTGATGGTCTTTTCATAACAGATGAGCTGTGCAAGTGGAGCTGTAAAAGTCAAGGTGTTCTCTCTAAGGTGGTTTCTCTTTGTGAGCCATCCCTCTCTCTGCCATCCTAAAACAAGGGGCATTAACGAGGAGCTGCACAGCCACTGACTGGTGAAGTATTGCTAAAGTAATACCATTCTGGGAGCTCTACAAACAGGAGCTGGGTACAAAATGAGCTTCATAACATGCTCCTCAGAAGCTTGTAATGCAAAGCATAATCATAGAATAGAATCCTAAAGTAACACCTTCAGAGCCATTGCTTTGCTTTTCATGCTGGAGGAGTCTTTTGTCTGTTTTCCCAAGGAACAAGTGACAGGACAAGAGCAATCAGCCTGAGGTTGCACCAGGGGAGGTTCAGATTGGATATAAGGAACAATTTGTTCCCCAAAAGGCTTGTCAGGCCGTTGAACAGGCTGTCCAGGGCAGTTGTGGAGTCCCTGGCCCTGGAGGGCTTTCAAAGTTGTGGGGAAACGTGGTGCTGAGGAACATAGGTCAGTAGTTAGCTGTCAGTGCTGGGTTAATGGTTGGACTTCATGATCTTAAAAGTGTCTTCCAGCATAAACAGTTCTGTGATGCTGTGGAAAGACCTTTTAAGACTGAGTCCAACCCGTATTAGGAACACCTTGTAAAGCTGTGGTGTTTTGGTGCTGTTACAGGGTGAATGTGAAACTACATCAACATCTGACTGAAAGTTGTTTTGTGGGGGTCACTGCAAGATTTGTGGTGTAACTACTGTAGGTAATTGTGGAACACAGATACGAGCAGATGGGCAGACAGCAGTATCAGAATCATAGAATGGCTTGGATTGGAAGGGACCTTAAAGATCGTCTAATTCCAACCCCCTGCTGTGGGCACTATCCCAGGTTGCTCAAAGCCTCATCCAGCCTGGGCTTAAAGTCACACCTTCCAGGGGTGAGGAGTAGTAGGGAATTATTTTTGCAGAGGATGTTTGTGGAGAGAGTGTAACCTAGGCAGAAAGACCTGCTCTGCTTCACAGAGAATGCAGCATGTGTCATTCTGAACTTAGGTGAACAGAAATTGTGAAACACAAACACTGGAAATACAAACTGTGGAAGAATTGGAGTAAGAGGAAGGAATTCCTTGAAACAGGAGAGTTGGAGAATGAGGTTTGTGGCTGCAGTAATTGCTCATGGCCTGTCTTCAATTTCCTTCAGTTAAAATAGTTTGAACTTGTAGCATATGAATTTGCAAGGTCCTTTTTCCTTTGCTCTGTGGAAGTTTCCATGTGTTTCATCAGCAGTCAGGTGAAGGGGAGGATGATCAGTCACAGAGACAACTGTGCACAGTGAACTACATTCTCAGTTCATGTACTGGGGACAATGCTGTGGTTTCCCAGGTAGCAGAGCCAGTTTAGTTCATGCCAGAGATTGCTTGAACTTCTACCCAGAGATTGTTCTGATAAATTGGGGGAAGGAGGGAGTGAAAATTAATCTGTCAGAATTTTGGTCCTGGGACTAACCTTTGCTGCTCCATTTTGGAATGCATATTATGTCAAAATACCTTCATGGGGGATGGAGGAGAAAGCTCAGAGGTGAGAGAGGTGTTTCTCTGCAGGTTTGACACTCTGCTGCGTGTAAGCAGGCTAAGTGGAAGAGTGTGTTAAAAAGAGAATGCTTTTTTTGGTTTGTTTCCAAGGGAATAGAAAATGAAACAAGTTGAATACAACTTCAAAACTGATGAAAATAACTTTGAAAGGAGAATTTATCTCCATTTTTCATGTTACTGCTTGATGGACCACGCTGGTATAAGGCATTTATGCCTGTAACTGGATATCTTGTAAGTCATCACTGAATTTTATTTTTTTTTTCTGTAATATCATAATCTTGGGGCAGTTACTTGATTTTCCTTTATCCCAAAGGGATAGTTTTGTATGAAGAGTATCCAGTAAGCAGAGTGTGTGTTGCTCTAAGGAAGCATCTGAAGTAAATGGAACTACAAATGGAAAGATTTTTGCTTTGTTTCAGTACTGGCAGGAGGACTGGCTCTATAGAATCACAGAATTGTTTTGGTTGGAAAAGACCACTTAGAGAGCATAGAGTCCAACCTTCAGACTCAGATTGGTTTGGGTTGGAAGGCACCATCAAAGGTCATCGTGTCCAACCCCCCTGCACTCAGCAGGGACACCTCCAACTAGAGCAGGCTGCCCAGGGGCCCATCAAAGTCTCATTTTGCATGTCTCTGGGGATGAGGCCTCACCCACATCCCTGGACAACCTGTTCCAGTACTTCACCACCCTCATGGTGAAGAACTTCCTCCTCATGTTCAACCTAAATCTGCCCTGCCCCAGTTTCAATCCATTGCTCCTCATCCTATTACCACAGGCCCTTCTAAACAGCCCCTCCCCAGCTCTCTTGTAGGTCCCCCTCAGATATTGAAGGTCTAAGGTCTTCCTGGAGCCTTCTCTTCTCCAGGCCCCAATTACTTCAGCCTGTCCCCACAGGAGAGGTGCTTCAGCCTTCTGATCATCTCTGTGGCCTCCTCTGGACCCACTTAGCCCAACCTATGTGTTGTGGATGCTCTTACCAAAAGCAATCAAGAGATTTAAAGGAAGAAAGGATCAGAAACCTGTTTGTGAAAGGAGTGCCTTGATATACATAAAAGCTGATAGAGATTTAAAACTTCCATTTTTGGTGTTAGTTTAGGAAAGAAACACACCAAAAAGTAGATTAATAGTTACTTTTCTTTGGCTTGAAAAATGTGTGTTCGTGTCTTTACTGTGGTGATTGTGTCTCTCTATACTTAATAGTGAGGGAAGGCCATTTTTCTGTTCTCCCTGAGGTGGGCATTTCTTATTTAAGCAGCTGGCCAGCATACTGGCATCATCATTATGCTTTAAAATGAAGGAGGAAAAAAGAAAAAACCTACCAGTGTTGAAACAGTAAATGGGTTTCCCCTGTAAGTTCATCATTGTAGTGGCTGCACTAATTTGTTTTGTGCAAAAGGTGTCCCAGAGCTATTTACATATTGAAACAATAGGAAAATACTTTTCATTTCAGAAAATCCACGCTGATTATTTTTCAAATCAGGTAGTGCCTGAGTGCTGCAAGATATTTGCAGGTAGGTGAATATCAGGTTAGCAGACCACAGGGGAGGATATCACATAAGCTTAGCTGACCTGAGTGTATTTGCATCCCAGCAGGATCTGAGGCAGCAGACTGCAGTATTTGAGCTACAGTGTTCTGTGAAAATCAGCCTCACTCAAGTGACACATTTAGTTTTCCCCTTCAGAAGATGTGTCCCTGTCCAGGGCTGTACCAATACTTTATAAAATGGGTCACTCTCTCTCCATTTGTTTAAAGGGGAAGATCAAGTGATGGGCCAGTTACTCAGGAAACAGTAATGGCTGTTATGTTTTTCTAGTTGAAGGCCACACAACTAAAGCCTATCCTGATTGTGATGAGGCATTGTGGTGTGCTGCACTTTAATTATCAAAAGAATAGCTAAGGGAGAGAAGCTAAGCAACCATTTGGTGTTTGTGGTGGGCTTGGGAGTAGAAGAGCTTGCTCTTCCAAGTCCTCTTGGTGTGCTTGCTTTGGCTGCTAGAGCACAGAGTTGTACTCATGCACAGAGCAATAGAAGAACTTCTTAAGCTCCAAGCCATGTGAAGATGCCAGTGTGTAAAGGTGGTCAGCTTCACAGGCCAACTGTATGCTCTTACTGGGAGGCATTGTGGAGATGAAGTTGATTTCAGGTAGACAATGACAACTCCTTCTATTGGTTTCTTAAGGCTTGTTATTAGTGGTTGTTTTGAAGGTCTCCCTGAAATTATCCACAGCCATGTCAAGTCTAATTTGCACATAAAGGGGAAAAAAAAGGATATCTGAAGTAGTGAGACCTTGTGGCAATGTGATATATTTGTGGTGCTGCTTGTCTTTTGTGGTTTCCACAGAACCAAGTGAGTGTTCATGAAGAGCTTTTGAGATGCATCCAGTTCAGGTTTGAAGGACGAGATGCAGAGAGATTTGTAAAATAACCTGGGAGAAGTGTTAGGAGCAAACATTGCATCTCCAGCAGAAGTCTGCTGTGACCTTAAAAGATCAGAGAAGTCTTCACAGATGCAGTGAAGCTTATCTGCTGCTGCAAAAGGAGCTCTTAGGCTAACTGGTTATTTTAGTGGGCTGCACTCTTATTGGCACCCCTCCTCCCTTTTCATGATTTTGATTGAAGAAAACCAGCACTGAGATGGGAGGATAGCCTAGCATAGGTACCCTGAGCATCTACAATGTCTCTGCTTCCAGTGAGGAGTTTTTTGGTAGCACACTTTCTGTAAGAAAAGTGTTTGCTTTGTACCAGAATGGTTAACAAACTGTGTCTGAATGCATCTGCAGGAAGAACTGGAAAGTGTTGTGGACATGCATGAGAAGTGCAGAAAAATAATTGGTGTGGGAAAGGCTGTAGCTGGGTGCCTGAGCTACAGAACAGTTGCTTTTATGAAATTGGGAGCTGCAGACTACAATTAGCTGCCATTAATTTTGTTGAATAGAAATATGTTCCATTTATTGTACAATCAGGAGCCAGGCTTGAATGAGTTTAAATAGATGAAATCTAAATTATACTGACAGTCCATTAAACAGCAGCAAAACCCCTTGAAGAAAATGGATTCACTATGATACCAGTTTATAATAAAATCATTTGCCAAATAAGAACTATAGTCCAGGCACTGGGAATACTCCTGTGAGTTTCAAATGAAGACAGTAAATTGGTTGAACCATTTATTGCAGAGCAGGGCTCTAGCCCATTGTTTTCTGACAAGGAGCCAGCAGTGTTGCTTGAAATCTGCTCAGCAGGAAGAGACACTAAAAGATCAGGCTGGCAATTTGTTTGTTGTCAGCCATATGGGGGGAAGAGAGGCGACTGTACAGCTCCCTACCTGTCAGTGGGAATATTTCTCTAGCTACAACCATGTGTTTGTGGTTCCCAGTGCATTTCTTCCCTGTGCTTCTGTGTTTGTTACTAAACCTTCATGCCAAAGGCATTGCTGTTTCCAGGACTGACCTTTGTTTTCCAGGGTTTGGTCATTTTCCTCTACTTGGAATGCAGGCAAATTCCGATTGCAGCATTCAGAGTTCACTGAATGTTGCAAATATTTTTCTGATCCTTTGGAAGGTACCACTTGGCTATTAATGACCTGTAACTGCTAATATCCTGCTCTCCTGGTAGCATTTAACTGTTCTGGGGGTGGCAGTGAAGGATTGTGGCATTTAACTTTAAGTACCTATGACACTGAAAGGAAGAGCCCTGCTGCTTGGGGCTCCCACTGGTTTTGGCTTGGGCACAGGGAGAACAGTTCAGAATTGCCTGATCATGCTGCTTTTCTTTGGCAGAGAGCACTAGGAGGACTAAATCTTTTAATTTTAAACACTAGAATGGAGGAATTCAAATATCCTTTAGTTCTAGGATGTAGCTATCCTGTCACTATTTGCCTACCCCACAGCTTGGATTCAGGATATGTGCATGCACACACAGGAAGAATATCTCCCTCCCAAGTCCTTCCATATATGACTCCATAAAATCTATTAATTCCCTCTCACAGAATTGAGCTCTGGCTCAGTAAACAATTGGATTTATTTTTTCTTTTAAATCCAGAATGAAACAAACCAGGCTGGTTCTGATGACACAAACCTGTTTTCCAGAGCTTGCCTGGACACTGTTTATTTTCCAGTGTCTCAGATCCATCATACAAATTTCTGCTGTGGTGCAGCTCAATCTGCAGCCTTAATGAGAGTGGTGCTTTCTGTGTATTAAGTCAGGAGTGGTGGATGAGAAACAGGAGTGTACAGGGATAAGTACAGCTGGAGCATGGGTTTTGGCACACTGATGGAATGGTTGAATATAGAACACCTGCTTCTACTGATTCCTGAGCCTGATTGATCTGGTTAGTTGTGACAATGTTAGAGGTGATGTAGGAAATACTGCACCCAGTGCTGGTGTCCCCATCATAAAGAAGACACAGAGCTATGGGAACAAGTCCGAAAGAGGCCACAAAGGTCATCCACGGGCTGGGGCACCTCTACTATGAGGACAGGCTGAGAGAGCTGGGGGTGTTCAGCCTGGAGAAGAAAAGACTCCTGGGGGACCTTAGAGCTGCCTTCCAGTACCTGAAGGGATCCTGCAGGAAGACTGCAGAGGGACTTCTCATGAGGGTGTCTTGAGACAGGACAAGGGGGAATGGTTTGAAGGTGTGGGAGGGTAGGGTTAGGCTGCAGCTTAGGAAGAAGTTCTTCAGTGTGAGGGTGGTGAGACGCTGGAATGGGTTGCCCAGAGAGGTGTTCAAGGCTGGGTTGGATGAGGCCTGGAGCAGCCAAGTCTAATTGAGGGGATTCCCTGCCCATGGCAGGGAGCTTGGAGTAGATGATCTCTAAGGTCCCTTCCAACCTAAGCCATTCTAGGGTTCTATGCACTGGGTGTCTGATGAGCTCCCTGAAGTTGTACCTAACTTGGCAAATGATTTTTTTGCACACCTGGCATTATTGGTGTTTAGAACCTCTAGGTCTAACATAGGACATGTGTAAGAAAGCAAGATGGGGATGATCAGAGGGCTGGAGCACCTCTCCTATGAGGACACACTGAAAGAGTTGGGGCTGTTCAGTCTGGAGAAGAGAAGGCTCTGAGGTGACCTTATTGTGGCCTTCCAGTATCTGAAGGGGGCTACAAGAAAGCTGGGGAGGGACTTTTTAGGATATCAGGGAGTGACAGGAGTAGGGGGAATGGAATAAAGCTGAAAGTGGGGAGATTCAGGCTGGACGTGAGGAAGAAGTTCTTCCCCATGAGAGTGGTGAGAGCCTGGAATGGGTTGTCCAGGGAGGTGGTTTGAGGCCCCATCCCTGGAGGTGTTTAAGGCCAGGCTGGATGAGGCTCTGGCCAGCCTCATCTAGTGTGAGGTATCTCTGTCCATGGCAGGGGGGCTGGAACTGGCTGATCCTTGTGGTCCCTTCCAACCCTGACTGATTCTATGAGGGAAAGAATGTGTAATCCAGTAAGATACTGGGATGTCAAGGCTGGGAAATGTGTCTAGACTGGAACTCTGATTGCTAACAGCTACACTAAAGTGTCTCAGCTTGTGACTGTTGAAATACAATGGCTGGGCTTGCAGGCAATTCCTTGATGATGACTTTCAAGGAATATCTTTCCTGTGTAAGTGTGGTGCTGTGCAGAGACCCTAAGGCTTTGTTTCTTGGATGATGCAAGCGTTGACTCATTGGGCAAAGCATAAAAAGATTCCAGTAGTGAAGATGGTTGCTACATAAACTGCAGCAGTTAAGCTGGTAAAGGTTTGTGTGCTCAGAAGAGTAAGGTGCTTGGGTGCTGGTTGGGATTTTTTTTGTGGTGTTTGGTTGGTTGGTGTTTTTTTTTTTTTTTTACAAAAGGTCTTTGAGTCCATCTATTGAAGCTCTAATTTTCAAAGCAGCTTTTAGTGTGGGGAATATTAATGCAACCCTTCAGAACTAGGGCACATCTGGTGAATATCACAAGCCCAAAGGCATAATGACTCTGTACCATGTGTTGTAGAAATGCTTCATCTCCAGTGGGACATTTTACACGAGATAGGAAAGTAAGCAAATGCACTCATGGCTGGGGTCAGGCACTGAATCCCATGAGCTGTGCAGGGAACCTGAGATGGCTTTACTCTGTTTTGCCATTGCAGGGCGAATATCAGGAGGTGCAACCTAATCAGTGGACAGAGTACACTGAGGGTGAAGTAGTGACTTACCACAGAATCACACACAATCCCTCAGCGTTAGGGGTTGCAAGGGACCTTGAAAGGTCATCCAGACCAACCCTCCTGCCTGAGCAGGATCACTTAGAGTAGGCCATGCAGGAATGCATCCAGGTAGGTTTTGAATGTCTCCAGAGAAGGAGAGTGCACAATCTCTCTGGGCAGCTTGCTCCAGGGTTCTGTCACCCTCACAGTGAAAAAATTTGCCCTTCTGTTCGCATGGAACCTCCTCTGCTCCAGTTTGCACCCACTGCCCCTTGTCCTGTCATTGGACAGCACTGAGCACAGCCTCATAGAGTTATGGAATGCACTGGGTTGGAAGGGACCTGTAAAGCTCATCTAGTCCAATCACTCTGCAGTAAGCAAGGACATCCCCAACTAGATGAGGTTGCTCAGAACCACATCAAGCACAACTTTGAATGTCTCCAGGGATGGAGCCTCCATCATTTCCCTGAGCAACCTGTTCCAGTGTTCCTGTCTTAAGAAATTATTGTCGAGGCCCTTATGCAGCTTGGAGGAGTAGGCACAAAGTGGAATGGCTTAACTGCACTTCTGGGCTGCTGCTTTTCTGACAAAGTGATGCTTGGATACAGAGTGGCCTTAGCCATAGAGATGAGAATTGTCTGACTTAGACTTTGACAATGCAGAAGATCTTGGCAGTCATACAGAGCTGAAAACATTCCAGAAGTATGTGCTCAGTGGAAAAGAAGGGTTCAGGAGCACACTGCAGTGTGCTAGGGGTAAGGAGGGACTATTCTGTATTTTTCATGGACACAAGGGCAAGGGACAATGGTTCAAACTTGAGGAGACTTAGATATTAAGAACAAGTGCATCATTAGGCTGGTAGAACACTGCAACAGGTTGCCCAGGGTGGTAGTTGAGGCCCCATCCCTGAAGATATTCAAGGTCAGGCTCAACAAGGCTCTGAGCAACCTGATCTGTGGGATTATGTCCCTGCTGACTGCAGGGGGATTGGACTGAGTGGCCTTTGGAGGTCCCTTCCAACCCAAACCATTCTAGGATTGTGTTAGTGACAGTACACAGGTTTGCTGCATTAGAAGAACAGTGTCTAGTTTTCCTCTGTTGCTTTGGTTCACACCAAAGCTGTCCTTTGGAACAATCCAGTTGGGTTTTGGCTTTCTGGCAAATGAAAATTGCTCTTTATGGTGAGTTTTGAGTGGCTAATATGAATGCATCCCAAAATGTTAGCCATTTTTCCATTGCTTTGCACCTGGATTAACTTGTTTGCTTATCTCTACAGCCTCTATTGCTTTGGAGACATCTTAACTGGATGTCATCTTTGTTTTCAATCTTGGCAGGCAGCCAGCAGTGCCTTCCTTAAATGCAGTATACCAGTGAGTCAACATGTTTGCTTTATCCAGAGTAGATGCCAGATTCTCTTTTGTGTCAGCCATTTCAGAGGGGTGCTTGGCTGTTTACTCTGTGTGCTGTCTGATAACACTCTGAAAATGAGGCTTGCAAAATTGAGATATTAAGAGAAAGAAAAAAAAACCACGACACGTGGAAGTTGTAGTGTTTTCTCTAGCTGAAATGGTATAGCTTTTTAGACACATTCCCCAGTGAGTCCTGAAAAACTTCCTGCAAACGAGTGCTGGAACATCCTGTAAATGGCTGATTCACCTGGGATCCTGAGCTGGTGCTTTGAGTGAGTAGAGAGCTGGCCAAAGGGGATGATGAGCTGAGGAAGTCTGGTCCTTTGGAAAAGGAAAGCCATTCTTGAAATTAATGGAAGCAGTTCTTATTGATTCTGGAGAGATACTGGAGGTTGTTACAGAAAACTCTTTATTGTTATTTGCCTACTAAAAAAGAAAAACTCCCAAGATTTAGAGCATTTTACATCCTTGAAATTTGTTTGTCTTGAGACTCTTGGTGTGAGATGCTTGGGTTGTGACATGCTAGATAGTGAAAATATGCAGAGGAGGACTTCAAACTGATACTACTTCTATAGCTGCCTAGGTAGCTTTGCTCTTCCATTTCCTTGTGAAACTTAAGACTTTGGATTTTCTTTTTGTATAGAAAGAAATACTTAAAAGGTGGGTGTCAGGGCCAGGCTCTCTTTGGTGGTTTTCAGTGACAGAACAAGGGGTAATGAGCACAAGCTGGAACAAGAAGCTCCATCTAAGGAACTTCTTTACTCTGAGGGTGGTAGAGCACTGGATTAAGGTGCCCAGAGAGGTGAAGTCTCCTTCCCTGAAATCAAAACCTTCCTGTGCAACCTGCTCTAGGTGACCTTTCTCTGGTAGGGGGTTTGGACTAGATGATGTCCAGAGGTCCCTTCCAACCCCTATCATTCTTAGTTTCTTTGATTCTTCTTAGCTGGAGACTCCTCCATAGAGTAGCTTGCATTCCTGGTGTCTTCTGCCTTTAGAATTGCAGCTACCTATCTGAATATAAAATGAGAGACACAGTGACTGTCCTTTAAATATTTGTTTGGCTTTGTGAATAGCCTCTTTGCCTTCTAGCAAGCTCTGTGTGAATGCTCTGATTTCCCAGGTCATTATCATTAATCAGGCCCTTTCCCATCCCACTGTAATTTTCTTCTGAGGCACTGCTTTCGTTGGGGCTATTGCCAAGACTGTTTTTAATCCCACAGACTTTCTTTTTACAGCAACCTTGTAGAGTCCAGTTGTCAAAAGCAAACAAACATAATTACTCAGCTTCTGTCATGTCAAATGTAATTTGAGAGAGCCCAGTCCTTCCCTGAGGTAAATCTAATTTAGTTTGCTACGTTTCAGCTAGGATTGGTTGTCTTGGTTTTCTTCACAATTAGAAGAGCAACTATGTTAGTGTGAGGTTCTTAATAGCAAGCTAACCACACAAGATTGGATTAGTTCCCTGTCTTATTGTCATCTGGTTCATAGGTTGTGACCTGGTCATTTTGATGAACTGAATTCAGAATGGTCCTAGATGAGTCCCTTTTTGTTTTCCTAGCAAAATGTCTTTTCAAATCCAAGCAATTTTTTTACGCAGTCGATTCCCTTATTTATCATCACAAAGCATCTACTTCCTATTTTGAGATCACACTCGGAGTAAATTATGTTATGCAAATGCAATGGTGGCTCTTTCTTAAGACTTCAGCTGCTTTTTAATTTAGCCTGGGTTTAGGTTCTTTCTTGGAGGGACAGAAGTTAATTGCCATGATTGTAAAATCTTGTGTTTCTCCCCAAGATTGCGTATATATCGAGAGCCGCCGGCCGAACACCCCCTATTTCATCTGCAGCATTCAAGACTTCAAACTGGTAAGGAAAATTTTCACATCTCCCATTTTTCTTCCCCTGCCCCATTCTCCAGTGAGGTGATGATATTTCTTCATCCAGATCTCTTCCTGTAGCTCCTTTAGCTCTTTAGCTTCTGAAGCAGGAATCGTTTCGCTGTTAGAATGTTGATCTGGGCTTGGTGGAGACTTAGTTAACTGGGCTGGAGAGCTCAGGTTGTGGTCTGTGTAATGTTAAGGTTTTGTAACCCACAGAAATACCAACTTGGAGTGGTTTGGGGAAATTGTGGCTCAGTAAGTGAAGTTTTTCCTGGGAAGTTAAATTTGGCTGTGTTTTATATAGCACAGGGCTGTGAAGGGAAGCAGGAGGGGGCTGACTTGTGGTAGCCTGTCTCAGCAGATGGGTGGACAAATGAGGATGCAAAGACACTAAAGCAATGTGGCAGGTTTGATTTGGGGGAAAAAAGAAGAAATAAAAGATGTAATTCTTTAGTGCCTTTTTAAAGATTATTTTAATCTTTACAAATGACAATGCAGGGCTGTGAGCAAGAACAAATGAGTTCAATTGTGGTTTGCCTCTGTTTATCTGAATTTGTACATGTAAAAGGTTAAACATGTTCTTCCCAGGGTGCTGTCACTGCACAGCCTCTGGCTGCTTATGCAGCTGCTGCCTGCTTGACATAAAGGGCACCCATGCTTGCTTTGGACATTGCTGTGGGTAGTGTAAGCACGATATGTGGGTAAGTTAACTTATGGCTGATTATCCTGCTGTGTTGGTTAGTGCAAGTTCTGAAGAGGTGAACTGTCCTTAGAAGGCAGAGATTACCTGCTATCTCTTGCTAGCAGGCAAAATATTCCCCCTGCCCCAAGCTTTTTTTATCCAAGCCTTCCATTGTAGTCCTTATGACTCAGTTTTGTGAGCCCACAGTGAGGGAGGCCATGTAGGCTTTTTTCAACATGGATATCCATGGTAGATCCTGGAGATGTTCAAGATCAGACTTGCTGTGGCCCTGGCCATCCTGATCCAGTTGGAGGTGTCCCTGCTGACTGCAGGAAGGTTGGACAAAGGTGACCTTTGAGGGCCCCTTCCAACCTGATGCTGTCTGTGAATCTGTGAGTCTTGCCACCTGTAAGCATGCAGGATCCTTCCCTCTCTCCCTTCTCTCCTGCTTTGTGGTATTTGAAAGGAGCTGTTGGATTTGTAGTGAACAGGTTCTAGCAATGGGTTAAGGCACAGTTGTGTTCCTCTTGCACAGCAGCAGGTGCTTTTGTGTCTGACTGGAATGACAATGTGATCCTTGCCATTCTGGGCAATAAGTTCCTGCTGAGTTGCATTAATTGCTCAGGATATTAACAACAAAAGCTGAAGCTTCTGTTGTCAGCATCAGTCTTGTACAACACATTAAAGATGTTTGCAAAACTATGTGGGAAGTGTATTGCAGCAGGGTTTAATACCTTTAGAATTTATTTGGTTTAGTGGTTTCTCTTTTTTTTCCTCCTGCTTTCAGCATTCAAAGGATATGACATCAGGGTACTGGCAGCTTTGCTGCTTTTCTCCCATGGAAATTGTGTCATTGGGGTTTGTTTACTTTTTGCTTGCTCCAACTTCTTGAACTTCTCTGTTAGATTTTTTTTTTCCCCTCTCTTTTTTTTTTTTTCTCCTTACTGACATCATGTGTAAAAGGAACTTGTGAAAATGACACAGCCAAAAACCCCTCGGTGCTGATTATGCCAGCAAAAAATGAATCCTCAGTGTGTTTGTCACTGTTGATTTTACTATTGCAGGAAAGGAAAGATGTACAGTGGAAAAGACACTTGAATTCTCTTTTAGTGTGAGATACCAACAGGAAAACAGCCTTGTTTTGCCTTCAGCTAAACATGTCAAGTGAAGCAGGGAAGTTCAAGTCAACAGCTTTGAAATGTTGCCTACTAATTAAATACATTATCATGCTGGTTGTCATACACTAAAAGTTTTTGGCTGAGTGTTATGAGTCTTACCCTGTGCTTTCCTGTTGCTCTAGGTGCAGTTCAGATCATAGGAGCTGCTGGTGGGTTTTTTACTGGTAAAAACAAAGAATGTAAGCTTGCATTTAAAAAAAATAAGGTAGAGGAGGGAGTTAAAAGTGCCAGAGTAAATACTGCCTGATACACATGAGGGTGACCCTGCAGGGTGAAAGGCATTCTGGGCACTGTTTATCCCAAACAGAAGGGATCCTACAGGAAGGCTGCAGAGAGACTTTTCCTAAGGGTGTCTAGCAACAGGACAAGGGGGAATGGTTTGAAGCTGAGGGACAGTAGGGTCGGATTGGATCTTAGGAAGAATTTCTTGAGTGCGAGGGTGATGAGACTCTGGAATAGGCTGCCCAGGGAGGTTGTGGATGTCCCCTACCTGGAGGTTGGATGAGGCCTTGAGCAACCAAGTCTAGTTGAGAGACATCCCTGCCCATGGCAGGAAGGCTGGAGTAGATTATATCTAAGGTCCCTTCCAACCTAAGCCATTCTGTGGCTCTTCTAAGATAAGGTGAGGGTGGAAGAGTGAGCAGCAGGTTTTGGCTCCCACGTGGTGAGGGCAACTGGAGGAGCTTAGATGGCTTTCTATGTCCTTCTCCTGAACAAAAAAAAGTAGTAGCGTGCTAAGGCTTGGCTGTGTGGGAAGAAGTGAAGTGATCCATCCAGATTAACTGTGTTAGAAGCTGTCATGGGTAACATAGATCCTGTTTTGTCTTTAGCATTTCTGAGGTACTGGATCCTTTCCAGCTTCTGTGACTCATGTGAATAACTTTGTGGAATTCAGAAGTAAAATATGATCAAGTCTGATGTGTTGGATCTTAGGGTAACTGTCAACAAGCTGTGGCACTTCAGTAATTGTCGAGTCCTTTCGGGTCTGCTGTTGCTTCAGTACTTCCATAACAGGAGTTTTGCTAAGATTAATATCTCCTTTCAAAACCATTTCCAATAACATGTTGATTGCCTCACACATTCCTGGGGAGAAAGCTGAATTACACCAGGGGTATGACAGGAGAGCTGCTCTGCTCTGTGAACTTCTTGGCATGCTTTTGAGAGCTGCACTGACTGCTTCTGCAGCTGGGAAAGCACTTTGAAAAAGCATTGATTTGAAACCTGTGGAGCCTCCTAGAACCCTGCTAGGGAATAAATAAGATGACAGAAGGGACTTCACCTGTTCCTTTATTGTTTGTCCTTTTCTGCTCTGTAGTGCCAGTCATGAGTTTGGAAACCTCCTGGAGTTCAGACTTTGCTATTTAGCATCTACTTGATATAATGGGCTTCAGGCTCTGAGGGAGGCAAATGAACACTCAATTCCTGGCCAGACTTCATGGGTTTTGTTACACCTAACTCTCTGTGATGCTTAGATGCTTGTCACAGCAAGCACAAATACACTTGGTTTTTATTGTGCCTTGCCCCAAATGATAGTGGAGGTGAAAACCACCTCCTAAACACATATGATTCCTTTCTAGTGTAGTAGGGTTTTTAGAATCCAAGGAAATTTGGTGCTTGTTTAGGAGCCAAGCAAAAGGCTGGAAATCAAGAGTGAGGCAACAGGGAGTATTTTTAAGGCAGTGTCTTGGATCTCTTCTGTTACTTTGATCTGCCTGAACTTTGCTTAAAGCAGATGGCTGGTATGCAGAAAGGGAGTGAAGGAAAACCCACATATACATTGCAGCTGCTGGCTGCATGCTGAGATCTGAGTGCTGGGTTCAAAAACCAGCTCCCTGGTGGGGGAACCTTTTAGGTTCAAAAGTTGGTAAGGTTTCAGGGTGGGTGAGAGAAGGGACAGCAGGAAAAACATGCAGATTTCTCTTTTTCTCCATGCTTTTCATCAAACTGGAGGTGAACTATTGGTCCAATTTATCCATTAAATCAGATGCTTCCTTATGTCATTTAAAAATCTCTTTTTCAATAGGTCATAACCCTGAAACCATTCCAGGCCAGGTTGTTTGGGGCTCTGAGCATCTACTGTAGTCAAAGATGTCCCTGTTCACTGCAGGGGTGTTGGACTAGATGACCTTTAAAGGTCCCTTTTCTCCAAAAGCGTTCTGTAGTTCTCTGATGTTTTTGTCTTCTAAGCAATTGTGTATTTGCATAATCAAGACTGCAATCTCTATATCTGTAGTGGCCACTAACTGGGGTCTGCTAAATTGATAGTAAAATGTAGTTAGGCCTTAATTAACTTTCTCCTTGCTTTCATTCTGTGTGATAAGTTCTTTAAAATTGATTACTAGTAGCTACCAGAAACTCTGATAGAGGCACAGTGATCTTTTTACTTTTGGCCTTCTAGTACCTGAAGGGGACCACAGGAGAGCTAGGGAGGCACTTTTTACATGGCCTTGTGCTGCTAGGATGAAGGGCAATGGCTTGGAGCTGGAAGAGGGGATATTTAGATTGGAGATTAGAAAGAAATTCTTTTCAGTGAGGCTGGTGACACACTGGAACAGGTTGCCCAGGGAGGTCATGGATGCTCCCTCCCTGGAGGTGTTCAGGGCCAGGCTGGATGAGGCCTTGAGCCACCTGGTCTAGTGGAAGGTGTCCCTGCCATTGGCAGGGGGGTTGGAACTGGATGATCTTTAAGGTCCCTTCCAACCCAAACTGTTCTATGATTCTACTGGGAATTGGCAGTCTCTGACAAACCATCTCAGCTGTGTTTGTAGGGTGTTCTGTAGCAAGTCCATAAATCTTCAGGCAATCAGCAGAATTTAGCACAAAGGTAATTTTGTTGACAGTTCCTTTAAAGGCAAAAACAACTCCCCAAAGTGCTGCCAAACCCACAGTGGCCTGATCTGAACCAGATCTTGTTGGCAAAGCTTTCTCCGTGCAGAGACCTCTGAAATGCCACAGAGAGGCACAGATCTAATACAGAGCAATAATAGAGCTGCTGGATAAAAAAATTACAGGTTTCCAAATAGTGGCATTGTGTTGACTTCTTTACTCTACCAGATGTCTTCGCTAATAGACTTTTTTTTTTTCCTTCCTCTAATTTAACTTGTATGAAGGCAGCAGTGATGGCAGTGTAATTTCAGTTCCTCCCTGGAAATATTCAGTACAATTAGCATGGATGTTGTGCACTGATGACAGCAGAACTCCCAAGTGCTAACAATGTGTGGGTTTTCATTTATAAACCTGAGTTTAACACCATCAATTTGACTAGAATGCTTAATTTCTGCAACAGTAGGTAATAACCTGGTGAGGTAACCCATTTTTGTGGAAGGGAAAGAGCAGGAATTTGGCAGAGGGGGATTTCTCACCAAAGCATACAGTGACAGAATGAGGGCTAATGGTTTCTAACTGCAAGAAGGTTCATTTAGATGATACATTGGGAAGAAATTCTTTGCTGTGAGGGTGGTGAGGCACTGGAACAGGTTGCCCAGGAAAGCTGTGGGGGTTCCAAGTCTAGAAGCATTCAAAGCCAGGTTGGATGTGGCCTTGAGCACTTGTAGCACTTGTAACCCAGAAGGCAAACAGAATCTTGGGCTGCATCAAAAGCAGTGTGATCTGCAGGGCAAGGGATGTGATTCTGCCCCTCTGCTCTGGTGAGAACCCACCTGGAGTGTTGCATCCAGTTCTGGTGCCCCCAGCATAAGAAGGAAATGGAACTGCTGGAGCGGGTGCAGAGGAGGCCACAAAGATGATCAGAGGGCTGTGAGGTAGCTGTCTGTGCTTTAAAAAAAATCCCACAGAAGTGAGTTACTGGACTGTTCCCCCCATACTGAGGGTGTTATTTCTTGCTGCTTGTGACCCAGGACGTTTTTTAACCTCTCCTCAGTACTAATTCATTTTGCTCTGGATTAATGCTATCCTCTTTCAGGATTCAAGACCAGATTATCCTTAAGGACTTTGATTAGGAACAAATGTGGTGAAGCAATGCTTCAATCTGTTTGGTTTATTACCTTCCATGTTTTTATAGCTTATCAGTTCCTTCTTTTTTGGTGGTGGCACTCTGTGTCAGCTCCCGGTTTCTTTGCAGTGCTCTCCCTCCTTCCAAGCAGGGCATCAGGGCAGCTGAACAAGCAGTTGGGTTTAAGTGGCCTTCTGTAGATCTGCATTGTGCAAGGTTATGATTAGCTTTAGAGCAACTTTTCTAACCTTGCTTTGTTGCTTGGCAAACACTTCTTCACCCTTTTTATTTTAAGCCTGTGTTACCCGTTTTGCAATGTCAGTTACTTCTAAAATAAGGTGGGGTTTTTTTGTTTGTTTGTTTGCTTTTTTAAAATAAGAAACAGCAAAATATAATTGAGAAGCTGGAACATGTGGATTATGCTTGTAAAAGGGCACAGTAATGTGGCTTTTACTTCACTGACTTAACTACTGAACAACTATGAGGAGGAGGAAAATGTTTCACTTACCGTCAATGGTTTTTTTTATTCTAGAACAAGTTTAGTCTGGAGAAGAGAAGGCTGAGAGGGGATCTTTATAATGTCTATGAATATCTGAGGGGTGGGTGTCAAGATGAAGGGGCCAGGCTCTTTTCAGTGGTGCCCACTAGTAGGAGAAAGGTAAAAGCTGGAACACAGGAGGTTCCTCCTCAACACGAGGAGAAACTTCTTTACTGTGAGAGTGATGGAGCTCTGGAACAGTCTGCCCAGAGCAGTTGTGGAGTTTCCTTCTCTGGAGACTTTCAAAACCTACCTAGATGGGTTCCTGTGTGACCTGTCCTAGGTGAACCTACCTTGGCAGGGAGCTTGGACTTGATCTCTAGAGGTCCCTTGCAACCCCTAACATTCTACAATTCTGAGCTTGGGAGTTAGATGACATTGGCAAGTCAGTTAAGTGGAAGCAGTTAATTCTTAAGTGTGGGGCTTTAAAATAGCTTTCCCACATAACTTTTTTTTCTGACCAGTTTTTCTTCCTGTGAGGAAATGTTGAGGTTGTTTCCCCCAAGAGATGTCTCCTGTCCATCACTCTGCTGCTTGGGGTTAACTCTGCAACAGTAGTGCTGCGTTCCTACCAGTGGAGTTGTTTGAGCAGCAGCACACTGCTGTCACGAGCACACATTTCCCACTCATCACACAGCCCAGGGAAGCAGACTTTTTGTTCACTTTAATTTGGCATGAGTCAAAAATCTTAAAAATCTACAGGCTTCACAAAGTGTTTTGTAAAGAGTCTTTGGTGCTACAAATACCCTGATCAAAGCACAGGCAGCAGAATGCTGCTGACTGAGTCAGAGTGGGTTGGCAGTGGGGAGGGGGGAAATTTTCTGCAGACCTCAAGTTTTGAACTTTAATGCTTCTGAAATAAATAGCTGGAAACCAAATATTGCTTCACACACAACCCTCTCAAATGCTGGTTTTCCAGAATTGATACTTTTTTCACTCATTTCATGTAGCCCTTCAGAAGTCAGCTTGACTTCAGTTACTTATCCTGTTATTGCAGTCTCTGAATTGAAGTCTAAGCTCTGCTAAGAATAAATCAAACCCGGACAAAATCACTTTGATCTCCTTGTTCTAAATTTCTGGCAGATGAACAGGATCTGGAGTTTTCTGGAGGAAGTAGTTAAGGATCTGCTCAGCTGATCATGTTTTGTCTTTCACACACCTTGACTGCTTTATGCTGCTTCATTCCACCCAGCTCTGTGTCCTACCCCTGGAAAAGAAAAAAAAATCCTTCTCTCCTTTTTTATTTCAAGAACAGTGTTTTGAAAATTGAAATCCTCACTGAATTTCTTGTTGGATCAGGCCCTTTGAAGAAACAGATTTGGGTTCAGACTTGAGGATATAGAGCTTCATAGCTGCAGTGTTTTATTAAATGGTATTATTTCATGCTTTTCTATTGTAGTTGAAACCTTGACAGAGTCTTTATGTTATAATCAGTGTGTTATAAGCAGTGAAGTTTCTTTTTCATCTCTATTAAGGGCTAACAAGTCCTAAAATTCAGCCTGTTCACTTTATCTTAATTAAAATGTTGATTGTGATTACTTCCAGGTGATGAAAATACATGATTAAAACTTAGATGACTGACTGGTATGAGAAAATCCAATTAATGTGCAGAAATTCAGTTAATACACATTGACAGTGGTCATTGAGGTTGCTTTTGATGCTCTTTTCCATAGGACCTCACTGAAATGGAGGGAGCATTCTTTTAAGTCCTAGAGTATTTAAGCAAACACTACTGGAGCGATAGGACAAGACAGTGGTTTGAAATGAGCAAAGGGTGGATTGGACATGAGGAAGAAATTCTTTACTATGAGGACAGTGAAACACTGCAATAAGTTGCCCAGGGAAGGTGGTGGAGGTCCCATCCCTGGAGACATTCAAGGTCAGGCTTGATGGGACTGTGCAACCTGCTTTAGTTGCAGCTGTTCCTGCTGACTGCAGGGGGCTCAAACTAGATGAGCTTCAAAGATCTCTTCCAACCCACTGCATTCTGTGGTACCACCTCTCTGCAGAGGAGCATAGATGTGTACCAAGCTCTCCTTCTGTCTAAGGGTGCAAACTGCTTCCTTGGAAGACAGCAGCAGCTGCTTTAGGAGGTTGTGAGCAAAAATAAGTCTGCATTGTTGGTTACAGAACTGTTTCATCCTAATAAAACTTTTCTCTTTACCTTAAATAACAGGCTGCTGGCTTAAGTGTATAATGCAACAGCAGTAACTGCATTTCAAATCTGGCATTTAATTATGTGACACATCCAACCCCATGCTTGTCCAGCTTTGATTGCTTGTTTCAGTGTGGATACCTAAACCAGTAAGTATTGGCTGTTGGGAGGATGTCTGTGTGCAGAGATCAGCAGTGAAATGAGATTACTGCCTGTTAGTGTTTTGGGGGAAGGAAACCAAGCACAATGCTGAACCTGCCTAACTTCCATCCCAATTAAGAACAGTCTAGCTTGCCAACACAGCTGGGCACAAGACATTCCACTTAGGAGTGTGTTGAATAAGAAGCTCTGATTCAATGTGAAGTAATCAGAAACCAAGGCAGTTCCAGCTTAACTTGTACCTTGAAAGGGATGAAAGACACAACCCAAAGTGGAGCCATCTCCCACAAAGTTTATCTGCTTTTCCTCTGTGATAGCAGCTCGAGGTGAAGTGAGAAGTTAAATAAACAAGAAAAGCAAAACCAAAGGGTGATAACTGATGGCCAAAAGAAACACATCACTGCTGGCAATAACAGGAGGTCTCTGCCCATGCTCCAGGCTAATTTATACAAATATAAATCTTGCAAATCTACCCTCTAATCCTCTCAGTGAAACCTTTCCTGGTATGAATTTGCAGTGTTGGATAAATAAGTCCAAATTCCCTTTTTAAGTTGGTTGGATTTTTTTTTTCCTTTTTCTCCAGAGACAGAACCCAACCAGCAAATGGATTTCAGCAGCATGCTTCTGATTTATCCTATTTTGCCTTAATTTGCTGTCACATTTAAAATGCTAATGGGCCACACTTTGAATCCCAGCATCAGAGGGAAACTTTCAAACAACAAAAAAGGGTGATTTTTTTTTTTTTTTTTGCCACACAAAAGAAAACCTTATTAATGGCCATGCAGTTGCTCTTTGTGTCTGTATGTTTACTTGATTGAAGCATCTTGACTGTGGTGCTTTTCTCCTTGAAGCCTGATTTGAATGGAGTATACAGCTGGATTGCCCCAGGGCCTTGTAACAATTTATAGTCTGGATGGAAAGGCAGAAGTGCATAAAGAGACAGTTGTGAAACGCTGCTAGTGCCCTGTAATAGAAAATCTGTGTATGATGACCTTGTCTGGATGGGCCTGTGGGATCATTTTAGCTGTGATCCAAGGGATTAGAAAATGGAAAGGATTGCTTCTCACCTGGAATAAAGAGGGAAAACGGAAAGAAGCGTGTGTTGATCTAAATTATGCAGCCTGTGCCTCCTCTCCTTTGCATTCTTCCTGCATATGCCTTTGCATTTTAGCAAACATGTTAAAATTACATCTGCTATTCCCTGCACTTTTACAGGAGCGACTGTTTTTTGAATGCAAATATCTGGGTGAGGTTGCTGTAGCCACAAGCATTTATGTATTTAAAAGCCTCGTTCTGTTTGCAGCTGAATTGATGTTCTGTTCCTGAACTGCAGCTGAATTAATGTGTGGCTAATTTTTCCTGGCCAGTTACGAGGCAGCATGACCTTTCCTTTTTGGTGTAGGGGAAAAAAAAAATGCTGATTAATAGAGATTCTTGCTTCTTCAGATCCATCACCCTTTCTATAGCCAAGAAAAGGCTGGAAGATTTTCTTTCTGCCCCAAACTGCTGTCCCCTGATTGCTCAATCCTGCCTTCACAGCTAAGTTTGCTGTGAAGGTAGAGAGCAGACATGCTAATGAGAGACAGACAAATGAGACGTTTGAAGGAGTGCTGAATTATTTAAGCTAAAAAATTTAGCCTGCAAATGAGATTTGGCTTTTATGTCTCATGTGAAGCAGATTGAAGTGGTGCTGTGATTGCAGTGGGGCATGTGTGGGGTGGGAGATGAGTGCGAAAATGTGGGTATAGGGGGCTCTCAACCAAGTGGCAGGGAGTGATGAAGAATGGGAGGTGACAGTTTAAGGATTGCATGGCAGGAGCTGCACAGTGATTAAATTCACTGATGCTGTCACTGAGCCGTAAGGCTGAAGATAACATTCTCTCCCTGTGCTGAAAACAAGAATCAATACAAACTCCTTGACAGGGGCTAAATTATTAAATAGAGCCTTTCTTACAGTGTTTCATTATCTGGGATTTACCTCAGCTGGTGATTTGTCAGCAGTGCAGGGAGATTTGCTGGGCATTTTGTATTAAAATCATTCCAGATACATCTGAATCCATTTTGGTAATTCCTGCCTTTTTTGCAATGCTTCTCCATAGACTTGGATTATTTTTGGTTTAGTTTTGCCCAGGTGATACTTTACCTTTTCACACTGATGTGAAGTTCTGCTACACAGCAGGGCTGAAAGCTCATGTCCCACACATGTTTAAAAAAAAAAATAAAAAATTAGTCCTTTTGTAGCACCAGCCTGAATCAAGTGCTGAATTGATTTGCTTGCTTTCAGTGTGCTAAATTAGCAAGGTATTTGTAATGTCTTGCAGATGAGAGTTGAGAATTGAAGAAGGAGAACGAGGCAGCTCTGGATTTATGACTATTGGAGTCTCACTGAATTTGCGTGAAAAATACAGCAACATTCTTTTCATTTTGTTGTACATCATCTGAAGGCAGGAGCAGAAACCAATCCATCCTGAAGTAGCTAAACCAGCAAGATCTTGCATTCCCCAAGTGCCCAGGGCTGTGTGAAGATGCTGTGTTCAGACCTGGCTGATGCTGGCAGAGATCTGCAATTTCACCAGTGGCATTATTTTGTCAAGTGAAGAATATTTTACTTTTTTCTGGGGTTTCTGGGTTTTGTTGCCCTGAGTAGCTTTGGGAGTGTAATGCACCGATGCAACTGAATCAATTTCTACAAAGCCACAGTGTTGTGTCACAACTGCATCACTTTCTTTTGGGAAGGGAGAGAATATTCATATCTGGGGTTTAAAACAGATGGTAGCATTGTTAGGAATAAGGATTAAACAGCTGGAAGTTAAGGCTTTATATGTATTTCAGGACTCTACTCCAGCTCTTCCTCCATTCCCCTCCATATGGCCTAGATCTTTACAGTTGAAATCCAGACCTTACACCTTAAGGGCTGCATATGAAAAAAAGAAAACAAACCTCAGACTAACCCACAGGTTTTTTTGCTGCTTTTTCTTTGCATGCAATTAGCCTGTTTGGTTTTGCACCACTTGGCATCCAGAAGGCCAGCAACTGGAATTTTCATTGCTGGCTTCGTGCCACGTGGCAAATGAAAGCCTGTCTGGAGGCTGCTGAGGATTCACCCCCAACAAAGGCTCTGAGCTCTTTCAGTGGCTCCAGCAAGTAGCTGCTGAAGCCCTTCCCATATCAGCAGAGCTGTTTGAAGCTCCTGCCAGTGGCGAGCTGCTCGCCTGCGTGCGTGCAGCGCGGTGTCTGCACGCTCCAGAGGAGAGAACATGGCGCCCACTGCCTTCAGTGTGAGCTGCTGATGCTTGTCAGCTTGGTTTAAATCAGAACATTGCTCCCATTCATTGGAAAGCTGGTTTATTTTGAGAGCCAACTTCTGCAGCAAACAGAGAAGGGGATTCTGAGAATTGCACCAGGGACAAAAATAGGCTGAGATGTGCAATCCCCTGCTCGTTTTGCAGGATTGCTATTGTGCTGTTTCCCCTAATTTTGTAAAAAGGAAAGCAGGAAGCACAATGGACACAAATTCCATCAGCAACACTCCAGCCTCCATCTGACTATGTGCCAAAGATGACAACAGATACTGAGCAAGCAGGGAAAAACAAGAATGTACTACTGAGGGTTGTGGAGGGGCATCAAGATGGCTTTTCCCATGCTGTGTTATGGAGAGGGATGAGTGGGGCTAATAATCTGCATCTGAGAACATCTTGGGCTGCATCAAAAGAAGCATGACCAGCAGATTGAGAGGGGTGATTCTGCCACTCTGCTCTTGTGAGACCTCACCTGGAGCACTGTGTCCAGCTCTGGGGCCCCCAGCACAAGAGAGACTTGCACCTGCTGGAGCTGGTGCAGAGGAGGCCACAAAAGTGATCAGAACCTCTTCTGTGAGAACAGGCTGAATGAATTGGGCCTCTTCAGCTTGGAGGGGAGAAGGCTTCAGGGAGACCTTAGAGCTGCATTTCAGTATTTGAAGGGGACCTACAGGAAGGCTGGGGAGGGACTGTTCAGAAGGGCTTGGAGTGATAGGACAAGGGGCAATGGTTTGAAACTGGAGCAGGAGAGATTGAAGTTGGACATCAGGAGGAAGTTCTGCTCAACAAGGGTTAGGAAATACTTGAACAGGTTGCCCAGGGCTGTGGTTGAGTACTGTCTCTGGAGACATTCAAGATCAGCCTTGATGTGGCCCTGGGCAGCCTGATCCAGTTGGAGATGTCCCCGTTGAGTGCAGGGGGGTTGGATGAGATGACCTTTGAGGCTCCCTTCCAACCAGGTGCAATCTGTGAATCTGTGATGAGTGGCTTGACTGTGCATACAGCAACCCCAGAATTCATTACCATCCCTTTGTGTGTTTGGCTTGCCCAGCTTTTTAGTTTTGTTAGCCCCTTTCTCCTGGCAGTGTAGTTTTTCAGCACTTAATTGCTTTTTTTTTTTTCCTTTGCTTTTCTACTATCTTGTTTCCTCCTACTCACCCTAAGTAAACCGAGCTGTTTCCTACACCTGCTGCTGAGATAATTGACTGCTAAATACATCAGTAAGTTTCATCCTGAAACTATGGGGGGGGGGATTGTTATTTCTAGCTTTTAGAGGGAGGGGAAAAAAAAGGTATTAAATGGTACATTAGCTGCTTTACATGTAGCAAGAGAAAATGGAGTTAGAATAAATTTAGCCATGTCCTCTAGTGTTGAATAGTGAGGGCATCTGTCATGTTTAATAATGCTCCTGACCTTTAGGATTATTGAAGTTGAAATTTTCTCTCTGGTCATTTGGGGGTATTTGAGCACTGTCAGATTTCTTGTGCCTGTGCCCAGTCTCCAAAGATACACTGTTATGCTTCGTGAGCTGCTGAAGATGATTCATTAAAAAAATTTGTTTTCCTGCTTTCAAAATGGTTTTCCTTAAGGAATGGGAAATGTCACTGTGGTCACTAAATTTTAGTGTGTGTCCCATCCTTCGTCATTTGCTTGCTTGCCTTCTGCTGGGAAAGGGCAACCTCACTGATGTGCTTCATATTGCTGATCAAACTGGTGATGATGGTCTTGTGAATATCAAGTGCTCAGTGTAGCATCTGGAGGTGTAGGACATAAACATCCCACCACCACTGACCCAAAATGTGATCTGTGCCAGCCATGGCTCCAATGGGCAGTTGTGTTTTGGTGCTGGTAAAGCTGTAAAAGCATTGGAATAGTTCTGGTGTAGGGATGGTTAAGGGTGCTTTGGTGTGTAGCATCTTGCTAGGCTTAGGAAATGGGTGCTTGAAAATGAAACATGGGCAGAGAAGAATCCTGGATAATGGGAAATGGACACTTGTGATTGTTCCAGCTACACTGGAGAATTTGCATCTGAGTTGTGTGAGTGCAGTTATGGAGAACATCACTGGAACTGCCTAAATGCTGTGGTCGAAGGTGGGAAGTGCAGGTGTCTACCATGCTGCCAGTCCTGGTAGAAAAATCTCTTCACCTCAACCTGTGTAGAGCTGTGGATATGATCAGAATCTCTATTCCTTCTTATTGTGTTGAGTTGGTTGAACTCTTTCTCCTGTTTTCCCTAATTTCCTTAACATTTTAGGACTTGGGGACAATGGAGGTTGTTGGCATGTGTGTGTGTCTGTGTTCATCTTCAGTTATGGGTAGCTTCCCCTGCTAGACGATGAGGGGACTGGAACATCTGCCTTATGAAGAAAGGCTGAAAGAGTTGGGGTTTTTTAGCCTAAGGAAGACTGAGGGGAGATCTTCTCAATGCTTATCAATACAGGGTGGATGTCAGGAGGATGGGGCCAGGATTTTTTCATTGGTGCCCAGTTACAGAACAAGAGGTAGCGGGTGGGAACTGGAACGTTGGAAGTTCCATCTAAACATGAGGTGAAACTTCTGTACTTTGAGGGTGGCCAAGCACTGGAACAAGCTGCCCAGAGAGGTGGTAGAGTCTCCATCTCTGGAGTCATTCCAAACCTACCTGGACACCATCCTGTGCTGCCTGCTTTAGGTGGCCATTCTCTGGCATGGGGGTTGGACTAGGTGATCTCCAGAGGTCCCTTCCAACCCGTACCGTTCTGTGATGCTGTTGTGCTGCTGCTGAAGCAGGTGCCAGTTGTCTTTCTCCATAAAGGTCAGCCATTGTTGCTCTTCACTGCAAAGCACTTGGTAACGTGACAGACCTTGGGCAACTGGTGTGTGTGTGTGTGTTCTGAAATGTCAGTTTTCTGGATGGCCACTGCTGGTGAGTCCTTTCCACGTCGTTACCCCTGGTCTCGCCGTGTGACCGTGTAGAACAAGTACGTTCTTGGAGGCAAGTGATTAGTTGGTCTGTCTTTGGTAAGTTTGAGACTAGCAGATCCCAAGGGGTCCAAAGGTGTTGATTTCATACAGATTAAAAACTGTCAGGCAAGATGTCTGCTCTGGCAGGTGGCTGGTGAGAGGTTCAGGAATGCTGGCAGGAAAAGAGCAGAGATGCTCTTTGAATACCTGGGGCACGTTCTGTGTCTGAGTGGCAGGGGAGGCAACATCTCCCCTTCCTCCAGCAGCGAGATGGATGGAGCCTCTTAGGGAAATGCTTCAAGTCAGCTCCACCTTGTGACTGTCTAATAGAGTTTCAGATCTGTTGTCAATTCATTTTTCTCCTCTCCAGAAGGCAGACAGGAGGGCTGTGTGCTGCCCAGAGCCTGTTCAGAGAGCATCAGTGGGGCTTCAGGGCTGGCTAGCTGCCTGAGCCAGAGATCCACATGGTTTCTGTAAATGAGATAACTGGTTCTGTTCCCAGCCTGGGACTTGGAGCAAGTGAAAGTAGGGATGTGATGGATGGGAGTTTTTTGACTCTGTAGTCACTGAACACTAATCCATGGAGAATTAGAACTTGTAATTTTGATTAAAGTGATTGATTTTAAATCAGTCTAAGTTCGTTTTGGGCCATTGGAGGGTATTTAAAAGGAAAATAACTCTTTAATTAAATTAGTAGTGCATAAGTATCCTGCTCTCCTTGCTAAGCAGAACTCTGGGGGTTTGAATTGTTTGTTATTTTTCTATGTTTTAATTTTTTTTTAATTTTATTTTTTTATTATTTTTGTTTTTTGATTTGTTTTGTTTCCTTTAAAAAATTATTCCTTTCAGGGTCTTGTTTCTTGGCACATTTTAAGGCTAAAAGCAATGCAAAATTAGTAAAACAAACAAATTTGTTCTAAGCAAGTCTTAAACTTGATTTGAACTTTCTCCTCTTGGAAAACACACAGGCTGCATTGTTCTTGCTCCATCCACCTGCTCACCCTGGTGATATGCCTCATGTATGGCATATTGTATAAACCAACAAAGTCTTGTGTTGTTGGCAAACAAATAAAAGCCAGAGACTTCCAGTGGATGTCTGATCCAGAGGGACTTTTTTCAGGTAGCCTGACACTGCCAAAGTGCTTTGCCTTGCACTTTTCTGCTCTGTATCCTAATTGTGCTGGGAAAGCAAACCGATGCTTTACAGTGAGTGAGCATCTGAGGAAGTCTGTGTCCCATGTTTATGGTTCACTGTAATGTGCATCTTAGTACAGAATGGCTTGGCTGGAAGTGACCTTTAAAGGTCATCTAGTCCAACCCCCAGCACTGAACAGGGATACCTGCAACTAGATCAGGTTGCTCAGAGCCCCAAACGACCTGACCTGGAATGGTTCCAGGGGTGGGGCATCTCTGACCTCTCTGAGCCAGTGTCTCACCACCCTCAGTGTAAAAAATTTCTTATGTCTGGTCTGAATCTCCTTCTTTTAGTTCAAACTATCACCCCTTGTCCTGTCACACCAGGCCCTGCTGAAAAGCCTGTCTTCAGCATTCTGATCAGCCCCTTTAAGCACTGAAAGGCTGCAATAAGGTCTCCCCAGTGCCTTTTCTTTATGAAATCTGTTAAGTATCTAAGAAATGTTGGAGTAGCTGCAATATGAAATAGATGTGACTTCATCTACACAACAGTGCTTCCACATACAGAAGAGATTCTTGATTGGAGTTAAGGCCACTTGACAGCTTTAGCAATTTTGTTTGTGCAGTAGGAACAGCAATAAATGTGGCATCTGGGTGTTTATTGTCTCTAGAAAATGAGAGGGAATGGGGAAGATGAGGTGTATGCAGAACCTGGCAGAAAGGAAGGGAGCTGGAACACTAGTGCTGGGAATATTACTTCAGAGGAAGGAGTTGCAGCTGTTTACACCCTACTGGCTACAAACATGTCTAGAATATTTGGTTTATAGGAAGAATCAAGTAAATAAGATAAAAGAATATACATGATTCACAACTGTGAAATAGAAAGACATAATTTACGCTCTCTATCTGCTGTAGCTCTGATTAGTGACCTAAGGCTGTTGAACTTCCTCTTTATGGATTGCAAAAATGCTGTGACAGTTTTCAAGGGAATTGCTCTCTTTGAGTTTAAAGAGATGAAAATGGGCCTGCTAACAAGGCCCAGCTTCAGAATGTGCTTTTATATTCTTCATGTTTTATAAAAAAAATAAGAAGAAAAGGCAGTTTGGTGCTTTGATATGTCTGAACCTTAGGACCCAGCGAGGCAGAAGGTGTAATAGAGAATATCCTTCTCTGTATGCAGTTGATGTGGAGAAATCTCCAGAAAGGAATTCCCAGGGATGTTTTTTGTGATGTCTCTCTTGCTTGAAAAGACCTAGAAATGTGTTTTCAAAACAAAAAATAAGGAAGTTTTTATTTGCTGTTAGTTTCCTGGTTCCGGTGTGTGGTGGTGTTTCGCATATTTGTGTTACAGAATTGCTCATGAACGGAGGGGTTCCTGCTCCCTGTGCTGTGCTCACCATCAAAGCAGATGATGATCACCACTGTGGGCTGTGGCTGAGTGCATTAGCTGAGGTGAATTTGTAAGGAAATCATGGGAAAACTGCGTCTGGTGGTTGCAGAAGCTGTTTCTGTCTGCTTTCCTCAGCCCTCAGAACATTCTTTCAGCATAAGCTGTTTGAGTTCTGAAGTATCTTGGGCCTTTAAGCTAAAAACTTCACACTCTGAAGTGCAAAATTCCATTAACTGTGGTAAAATATCATCATAAATCTTTCATCTGGAAAGTGCAGCTGTCTGGTGCTGTCTGCAGTCTTCCAGTGTAACCTGCTACTGGGTGTAAGTCTGTGTGCTGCATGATCTTCACTCCTGATTAGGAAGGACACGTCCTTTGAACGAGCTCTCACCCACACACCGACCGCTCTGGGTGCCAGAGAGGGCTGGCACTGGAGCTGGAGCTGCCGTTGAATATTTGCCTCTAACGCTGACTGTGGAGAGGTGATTAAACCAAGGGTGCTGTTTGTTAATAAAGACATTGGGCCAGGAAAACAAACAGCTGGGAAAGCATCTGGAGCATGGCTGCATTTGGAACGCACTAACTGGAGTAAATATTTAAATTTGAGCTAATATTGCATTATATTAAGGACTCATTTATTACAGTGCTCATTGGGAAGCAGCTGTAGGACAGGTGCTACAGTTTACAGCAGTTCAAGTGTTGGAAAAATGGATTTGTCAGTGATGCTTGGGCCAGTGCATAAATATTTTAGTTCATTTTTCTAAGGTAGGAAAAACTCAGGTTGCTCCACAGCTTTTAGGAGCGGGCTCCCAGTGATTTAGGACCTTTTTTGCCTCCCCCTTTTCTTGTTTTTGTGTTTTTTTTTCTCTTCTGATTCTTGTCATTTGCTTTCCCACACCCTTGACAAGCTTCACTAATGCTTGGTTTGGATGTTTTGGCTCACTTTATGAAGAATCAAAGACCTTAGAGCTGCCTTCCAATACCTGAAGGGATCCTACAGGAAGGCTGGAGAGGGACTTTTCATGAGAGCGTCTAGAGACAGGACAAGAGAGAGAATGGTTTGAAGCTGAGGGAGAGCAGGGTTAGGCTGGAGCTGAGGAAGAAGTTCTTCAGTATGAGGGTGGTGAGACTCTGGAATGGGTTGTCCAGGGAGGTTGTGGATGCTTCCTCCCTGAGGATGGATGAGGCCTTGAGCCAGCTGAGTCTAGTAGAGATTTGTCCCTGCCCATGGCAGGGAGGTTGGAGTAGATGATCTCTTGAGGTCCCTTCCAATTTAGGCCATTCTATGAAAAATTTTATGTGTGAAGATGCTCTACCAGTCTCTACAGTTACAGGTAATGCTTCAACACAGAGTTCTTCATCACAAGAATAAGTCTGTAAAAAAACCAATGATGGTTATGATGATACACCTTCTGCCCACAGCAGTGGGGAAGGTAAAAACTTTCCATACATGCTGATTTCTGAGTCAGGAGCATTTGAATCTGGCAAAGAAGGGTTCCATGCAGTGCCTGTGGTAATAAGGTAAATTAATTTGAATTCTCCAGGAGGACTGAATGGTTTATGGAGCTGCTAGTTGGTGTCAAAGCATTTTGCTTCTGGATCTTTGACTGAATTAACACCTTGACTTTTTTAAATGGAAGCTATTAGTAGCTTCATTTGTTAAAGTTGTGGTGCTGCGAGGATTATATTGCCCAAGACAAATGATTAACCTTAGAATTGTATATTAGCTTGGCTGGCTGTATTCATTTCAATCTTAATTCAAATGAGAGTGCAGATGGTCTCCTGTATGCTTAAAACTGGTAGATTTTTTTTGTTTCAGAACTCCTCTTAGTTGTCTGTATGTTCACACATGACTTTTAGTACCAGAGAAAAGGATTTTTTTTTTTCCTTTGTACCTCTCTCCCAACCTCTCCTTTGAGCGTTTCTCTTTTATAGCAGGTAAATGCATCCATTTTATTCTCCAGTGTAGTTATTTCAGAGTTTAACATTTCCAATATCTGGCTATTTCCAGATGAATGGAGGCCATCTTTCCAATCTGCAGCTTTAGATTAGATTGCAGCCTGTGGACCTGGTTTGGGGTGTATTTATTTAGTACTGATTTACATATAAATACAAAGGAAAAATATCAAGTCTAGGTTTGCCACTTCAGGTTATTGATAGCAGACAGCAACAGCCTGTATTAGAAATTCCCTGCATAGTAAGGTATCAAGTTGTAGAAGATACAATTATATTTTTAAGCTTGATGGTTTGTTTTCTTGATGAGCTGCTCTGGTTTGTTTCACATTAATTACTGACAGAATTATTTTTATTAATGCTATATCATGGCCCTGTTTATCAGCCAGTGTCTGAACACCCTGATAGATGAAGCATGTGTGTAGAAAACTGATTATTAGGTTGAGTTTTTTTCTGGTTTAGGGTATTAGCTTTTTTTATAACACAGCACATTGGGCTCTGTTCCTTAGAGGATGCAAACATTTTAGTGACTGAGCATTTCATGAGGAAATGCATCCTAGGAGAAGCTGCACAAGGAAACATTGACTTTCCAAGCCTTTATTTTGCAGATACACACTGTTTCCTCACAGGAACAGCATTTGCTTATGTGGTGAATTAGCCCAGTCACAGGATTGAGCTGAGCAGTCTTGGTCGGGTTGGGGTTTTGGGGGTTATTTTTCCTTTTCTTTTTGTAGTTTTAAACCCAGCTCTAGCAAACCTTTCCAGTTTGAAGAGATGCTTAAATTTTTCCTGTGATAAAACTCCCCAGACTATTAGGTGCTATTTTAACAGCCACATGACTGTTCAAACTGTGCTGGGTTTGCAGAGCAAACTGTCTCCTGATTGTTTTATCCTTTAGCTCTTGGTATCTCTTTGTTAAAAGGTAAACCCCTTAGTGAGATTTTAAAGGAAATGTGGCCTCTTGATATTTCAAAGGTGAGAAATCTATTTAAACTGTATATGATGGCTTCAAATAGTGCCACTGCTGTGTGCTGCTTGTTTTTATAGAAGTGATAAATACTGTGGCTGGTGGGGCTCAGCAATTAGATTGGAGCTGTGTGCTGTAAATGACATCTAATGGCAAATGTCAGGAGCAGGCTGAGTGGTATCTTCATTTCAGTGCTGTGTTTCTTTGGGATAATGCTTAAAAAACCTTAATGGAATTTAATTACCAGAGCATATATTCCCTGATTAGTTAAATGCATTTGTAATACCATTAGTTGTGAGGTGGCTGCTTGCTGCAGCGTTGGATGTACACCGGGTGCAGTGCAGCAATAGAAATGCTAATCAGCCCCTCTGTTAAGGAGGGTCCCTGTGTCAGCAGCTCCCTGCCAGGTCTGCTTCTGGGGAAAGGCATCATCTGTAATCAGAGTGGAGTTGGTAGGAGCAGCAAACATGAGCAGAGATGCTGTGATCAAAAAATAGTGCTTATTGCTTTCTCTAGCAGGGATTTTAATTACAGCCTGTTAATGAAGTCTCACCCCTGCTCGTATCTTTCATACAGGGCTTTCAGTGGCAGCATAGGTTGTGGGGTGACCTGGGGAGAAGGACCTGGGAGTGCTGGTGGACAACAGGCTGACCATGAGGCAGCAATATGCTAGTTTTATGATTTTAATGTGCCCTCATGGCCAGAAAGGCCAATGGTCTCCTGGGGTGTGTGCAGAAGTATGTGGCCAGCATGCTGAGGGAGGTTCTTCTCCCGCTCTATTCTGCCCTAGGGAGGACACTTCTGGAGTATAGTGTCCAGTTCTGGGCTGCCCCAGTCCCAGGGAACTACTGGAGGAAGTCCAGTGGAATCTGGAGCATATCTTATGAGGAAAGGCTGAGAGACCTGCAGCTGTTTAGCTTGGAGAAGAGGAGACCAAGGAGGGAGGGTCTCATTAATGCTGATCAATTGCTAAAGGGCAACTGTCAGGAGAAGGGAGCCAGACTGTTTTCAGTGTTGTCCAGTGATAGGACAAGGAGCAGTGGACACAAACTGGAACATGTGAACGTAAGGAAAAAGGTCTTTACTGTGAGGGTGACAGAGCACTGGAACAGGCTGCCCAGAGAGGTTGTGGAGTCTTCCTCTCTGGAGGCTTTCAAAACCTACTTGAATGTGTTTCTAGGTGATTTTGGCTGATCCTGCAGGGGGGTTGAACAATATGATTTTTCAGAGGTCCCCTCCAACCCCCAGCATTCTGTGATGTCATGACACTGATAGAACTATGAGCTGAGATGTAGCATCTCCACTGCTTCCCTTGTGAGCTGAGGGGACTGTGTGTGTGCATGCAGGGGTGCAGCACACCCCTTGTGCGTTGTGAAGATCTTTCAGCATGAGCACAGGGCATTGCATGGAGATGTGACTTGCTAAAACAAAGCTAATAAGCCTGGAAAGCTGCTGTGTGTGCCTGTGTTCTGCTTTCCTCTTGAGCCTTTGTGGAGGCAGCACAAAGTGGATCTGCACAGGTTTCATCAGATAGATCCACACTTAGCTGACTGGGATCCACTGGTGTAGGCAGCTGCTTATTTTCCCCAGAAGGAAGCAGTCAACTGGGGAAAAAAGCTTTTTATGCCATAGCAGCTTTCATGGGGGTGGAAACAGGTGGAGGCAGTGTCTCCTAGCCCTGACAGCTATAATTAAACAGGCTTGTTGGTGGGTCCTTGGACATGGTAATAGTGTGGTTACTTTGTGCTTTTGCTCAGCATAAGTGACACCGTGAACCACAGATGGGATTTAAGGAATATAAAAGGGAAACAGAGCAGAAAGATGCCACAAAGGGATTAAATGAGGTAGTAAGCAGTGACCCATAACCTTCATGAAAGTTCTTAGGAGAGTTTTATTTTAAGCCAGACAGTTTTTAAGCATAACTTTTTTTTTTTTTAATAAGATGAAATTATCTTTTGTCATTTTGAACGGCAGTGAAATGGTAAGGGTGGTGTTGTGCTGAAGTGTCTTTGATAGGAAAATAGGTGACTTGAAAGATCTTGGCACGAGAAGCAGTTTTGTTTCTGGTAAAGCTGAAAAGTTTATGGAATAAATACAGTTGTTTGTGTTAAATACAGAAATTTCTTCTGGACATGATCTGAAATGAATAATGTTCCTTTTCTCCTTGAAAACTTGGATGAGGTTGTGTCCAGTTCTGTTTTCTGCTTTTTTCAAACCCCCTGTGAATTGATACACATTTAATAGCTGGTCATAAAATGGCTTAGATTGGAAGGGACCTTAGAGATCATCTACTCCAAGACTTGATTGCTTAAGACCTTAATCCAACCTGGCCTTGAACACCTCCAGGGAGGGGACATCCACAACCTCTCTGGGCAACCTGTTCCAGTGTCTCACCACCCTTGTACCGAAGAGCTTCTTCCTAAGATCCATGTTGTTTGATGGACTGTGGGATGTAAGGGTGCAGTCTCTGATCTTCTCTCTGTGTTACTGCCAGCTAAAAGCAGGGAAGGTGAGAGGAATTTTGAGTGGTGTAGGTGAGGAGGAAATTGGGTAGCAAACACAAATAACCTGGGTAAAGACTGCATAGAGTAGCTTCTTGTTTGGTCCCAACTGACCTCTCTTGTGATCTTCCTAAAACCAGAGATGATGATGTTGGTTATTGATTAGATCACATTTTCAAGGGAGTGAATGAGTGGAATTCCAACGATAAAAGATGGATGCTTTTGTGGTGTTGAAGGAGGAGTCCACAGAGCCTGGGTACAGAAGCCTGATAGATGCTGAGTGTACTGAAGGCTGTTCTGCTTTGCCAGATGGCCAATGCCCTCAGAGCTTCATTTTCAAGCAGCCTTGTAGCCTCGTTTCGATCAGTTTTAGCTTGCACCTGTTTTTATATAATTACACATACTCTCCTTTGCACAAAGTATGTCATTCTGGAGCTAACTTGAACTAGTTGTTTATACAGTAGATTCCCCCTTCCTCCCTCCCTTCCTGATATTTCCTTTTGCTCTTCTGTGTCAGTAAAAATCAGGAGGCTTTGTGTTAAATTTTAATGGTCCTGTGCCTTTAGGAAATAAGACTTTAAATGGTTACCTATTCTTGAAAAAAGCTGGTAAAGCTTAAGCTCTCCATTTCAGTGGCTATTTCCCAGTTGTTTTTAGAATTTTTTTTTTTTCAGGGCTCAAAGACAGACTTAATTTTTATTTGGCTCATGGCAATTGTCTTATTAAAGCTGTTTCTTCCATATGGGCTTAGGTCTTGGGAAATGATGACTGCTTGCCTAATGCAGTTTTCATTTGTTCCTTGTTTTCTTTTTCTTTTATGTGATACCTAATTCACAGATTGATATCCTGTTGGCATTCAGCATAATCAATGTCAGCCTCTCCCTGTCAAGGGGAATTGCTGACACGCACCCCTTGGCACTTCATTTGGAAGCAGATAATTAGAGGACATGGGTTTGAAAACAGTGAGGAAAGAATAGCAGGAGAAGGGAATAGAGGTGTCTGGAAGAGTTTGTTTGTTCCAGTCTGAGTCTAGCTTAGGCTTACTAGCTCTTTGAGGATGAAGCTGTTATCAATATGTTGGAGAGGATTATCTTATCTCTAAAGTAACATTTTATGAGTGCAGAGCTCTCTTCTTTATTGATGCCCTATCTGGAGAGTGATGTTTAGCTCACTAGTGAGGTGCTAATGCATGACATCTTCCAACTGAAGACCCAGGAGGAGTTGTAACCTTTAAAACTGGAAGCACTTGTTTGGTGGGTGCAAAAGACTATCCCTGCATACTGCTTTTACTGGGAATGTCTGCTGAGGAAGCTGGGTCTATACACTGGTTATGTCTTTGCCTTAACTATAGCATTTTTCAGCTCTTGGTGACTGGGGCTTGATTTGGGCTGGTTTGTACATCTGGAAAGCAGAAATTTAAGCTTGAAGAGGGTAGATTTAGATGAGACATTAGGAAGGGTGGTGGGGCACTGAAACAGGTTGCCCAGGGAGATTGTGGATGCCTCCTTGCTGGAGGTGTTCGAGGCCAGGTTGGATGAGGCCTTGAGCAACCTGGGCTAGTGAGAGGTGTCCCTGCACAATGTGGGGGCATTTGAACCAGATGATCTTTAAGGTCCCTTCCAACCTAAACCATTCTATGAATTTATGAAACTGAGAGGAGTAGCACTAAATAAAATTAAGAGGTGGTGGGTAACAGTGTGGAGGGGAAGATGAGCTGTGAGGAGCAGACAGAAGAGAAGAATGCATACAGATAGTTCAATTTGAGCTTTGGCATACAAGTGCATAGTGAAATTCAGTGGTGACATGGATTCTTATGAGGCAAACTTTGCTGTGGAGTTTACTGAGGTTCACTCAGACCTTTAGTGCTGTTTGTTGCAGTTTCTGCTGGATCTTTCCCTAGCTGTGTTACCATAATTGTTTTTCTGTCAGATCTGCTGCGGAGTTCGTGCCTTGTGACTGCAAGAGCTGTCCCACCAGAACATCTCGTGTTCACCAAATGGCAGTGTAGCAGGTTTGGAGAGTACAGCTCTTCTGGTGAGCTGAAGACTGGGGACTTTTTTTTTTTTTTTTTTTTAAAGACAGTCTAGCAACTCTAATGCCAAACCACCCACACTAGGAGACAACATATGGCAGCTCCTCTGAATTAACATGCGGATAAGTAGCACATCACCTCCTGCTTTTTACAAAGCCTTGAGCCTTGATAGCTGGATTCTAAGGTTTTGGCTGTCTGGCCATTTCCCTGTAATGCACAAACTAAGCCTTTGCAGATAACAAGACATGATTTAAGACTATTTTTGGCCTTATTTTGCAACCGTTTAAAGGTGTAGGCAAGCAGATTGTTGTTTCAGACTTTCATATGTGTGCGTTGGTATCTGTGTAGGCTGAGATTTACAGGTAGGATTGGATGCTTTGCCTTCTCCTTCTGGAGGAAGCAACTCTCTATGCAAGTCACCCCTCTGTACTGCATGTTTGGTGTTGTTTGCAAACAGTGTTGCTTCAAACTTTGTAGAAACTGTAGGAGAGATCTGGAACAGATCATTCTCACCAAAGCAGAGCAGTTTGAGCAGACGAGCTGTGTGTGTCTTCTGTAGGCTGGAAGGTGTGTGAGTGTTCGTGTACATCTGAGGGTAGAAGGTTGAAATTCAGGGGAAGGTGAGTGTGGTGCTTGTTTTACATCTCTGAGCTATTTGTACACAAGTTAATTTCCAGCATGCTGAAGTCAGTGAATGAATTCCAAAAGGGGGTTGTGTATAAAAGGGGACCCGGGAGAAGTCCTTGCTATAAACAATCACAGAATGTCAGGAGCGAGACATTGTGAAAAACTCCTCTATTGTTTTGTCAATAAATTATGCTTTCTCTTCCGTAGATCACAGAAATGGAACTTTACCCTGGAAACAGCAATATTTGATACCCCAGGCAGCTTATTCCCAGCTCAGCTCACACTTCACTGAATACACTGATCGATTATCTGCGGCTTAACCAAGCCTTCTCATTTCCTGCCTTCCATTACCGCGCTCAATCAAGCCAGCGGTTCTTTGTGGCCTGCCTTGTGCACTGAGATAAGCCATCAAGGCATGTTTCTATTAGAAAAGCTCTTGTAGATGGAATAGTCATTAGATAACACTAACAGGTTTAAAGGTTGCAGTCTTTGTGTTGGTTTGGGTTAAGAGGACAGGAACCAAAAGAGCTGCTGCCTTGGGTGGCTGTGTGCGAGGTGCAGAGAGGATTAAAGTGCCCAGTGCCATGTGTAGGGTGTTTAACATGTTTATTTCTTGCAGAATACTGATAGTTCTCACTTTAGACAATGCTTCTGTTTGCATGAAGTAATGATGTGTTAATATGCATGCTTCTGAATGAAACCATCAAGCTGCAAAAAATAACCTTTATAATAATAGCCTCTGGATTTCCAGGCTGGGTTTTCCTGGCTTACAAACAGCTGATCAGGTTTCCTGTTTAATTAGGAAACAGCCTACAAAAAGAGAGAACTTGAAATTACATGTGCTGTTGCAGTAAGAAGAAAAATGATCCTTGCTGGATCTTTCCCTTCTGATTTCCAGATAGTTTCATTTCTGTATCCCCTCTCTGCTTTTCCTTTTAACCCAGGGGATCTGGTATGAATGGTCTTTATTTTTCTTTTTCCCTCCTTTTGAATATTAATAAATGTCAAAATTGACTAAGTGTTAAAATACTCTTACAGCAGGAGTATAAATCTGTGGAGCGATTCAGCATGGCAGGGAAGGGCCAGGGAGGTTTGGGACACAGCAAGTGGAGCAAGTCAAGTCGACTCCTTGTGTTGGAGTCAGGCTAATCCTGTGACATGGAGCATAATTGAAACCATTTGTGTGAAATTAAATAATGATTTTGTGGGGGGGGAACACACACACACACTCAGTATCCCAAAGGAATGACTTCATCTATAGTGACGGGCTAAAAAAAAAAAAGAAAGAAAAGAAAAACAAACAACAATGACCACTTGAAAACTGGTTTTGTGAGGCCAGAGCTTCCCTGCTGCAATGCACAAGATGTTTATTGTGAGCACTGGAGTGACCATGAAAATCATTAATATGTTGTTAAGGTAAACCACACAATTTAGGCTCTTAGATGATGTGTATTTTTTAATTTATTTTCCTCTGATAAGAAAAATTTCCCTGTTGAAAAGGGAAAAAAAAAAAAAAAGACGTTATTTTCCTTGGTTCTGTTTTGCTGCTTGTTGCTTTGGAATAGCTACTCTTGACGGGCTGCAGCGTGCCCATCTGTCATCTCCAGCATTTGGTATATTGTTTCCAAAGCTAGTTGTGATTTAACATGGTATCTAAATAGGGCAAGTAATGAAGGATACTGCTTAAATCCCTGGGAGAGAATCTGCAGGACATCTGTGATCATTTGCACAATTTGGTTAGTCATAACCCTGGGAAGAGAATGTGGAATCTCTGAAGGCAGGAACTGTAATGTGCAGTAACTCTGTTAAAAGACAACTGGCACCTGGAATTGACAGAAATGCTGTAGAATTCACTCCATCTTTTTAAAGAGAACCTGCAAGATTAATTTTTTCTCTCATTTTTTCCCTCCCCTTTTAAGGGAAAGGCCTTTTTTTTTTTTTTTTTAAATAGAAGTTGACCAGCTGCTTGTAAACTGTGCTGCTTTAATCCATTTACAGACTTCAGTTCTTGTTCAGTGTCCAAAACTAATTCATGGAGTTTTTTTAAATGGAACAAAAACCCAACCAGCAGCAACACCAAAATCCCCAGATGAGTATTGTGAATCCTGCAGCAGTATTTTCGTTTGAGGGGAGTGTGGAGTCTTGGAGCACTGAGACTCTTTTGGAGCTGATTTTTAAAGCACTTGCTGTGATTTTTCTGCAACTCTGAAGTTGGCATGTGACTATCTGCAGCTTTTCATATGAAAAGGTGCAAAAAAAAAAAAAAAAAGTAACACTTTATGAAGTAGGGACACTTCTTTTGTGTGCACATGGTTCTAAAATAAATTGTCTACCACAGAAGTTGGCGCCTTGACACCTCTGATCTAGTCTGCTCTGTAAATGACATCTCCATATTTAGAAAGCTGGCTGAGAAAATAGCATGTCTAGGAATTTCTGTGCAGTGAAGGCTGTAACTGTGGAAAGCAAGACTCTGACAGGCATTTTGGGTTTTTAAGGAGATGGAATCTTTAGGTTAAAACCCGCAGAAGCACCTGTGTTGGAGGAGAGAGACAGAAAATACTTTATTTTTAAGATGAAGGTTTTAAATGACCAAGAGCAGCAATCATGATAGAAAGAGGTGTTTAGGAAAGTGACCACATCACCACCATCTACCAAAAAAGCCCACAACCCAAACCCAACCACCACCTCCCAAAAGCCCTACAGCCAAGCAGGCCAAACCCAACTGCTGTCAGCAGAGCACAGATCAGTGTGCTGTATTTTTAGGTACATCATTGTCTAGAGACTCTTCTGTAAGAAGGTGCTTCACAGAATCACAGAATTGTCAGAGTTGGAAGGGACCTTGAAGATCATCCAGTTCCAATCCCCCTGCCATGGACAGGAACGCCTCCCATTAGATCAGGTTGCCCAGAGCCACATCCAGCCTGGCCTTAAAAACTTCCGTGGGTGAGGCTTCCACCAGCTCCCTGGGCAACCTGTTCCAGTGTCTCACCACCCTACTTGCACATCTTGGTGGCAGTTGTCTTTGCTGTGTCCCTCCTGCACAGAGGCTTTGAGTTGTGCCATACCTGTGAGATCTGTGATTGAGGTGAAGAGGAGCACTCACCATGGTGCAGCATGGGCTGCTTTCTGTTTGGAAAGCTACTGGATGAGTCTGATCATCTTAAAAGATAAGTGCCATTGGCCGTGGTCAACTTTCCTGTCTGTTGGCTGAGAGAGTTGGGGTTGTTGAGCCTGGTGAAGGCTCCAGGGAGACCACCTTGTAGCCTTTCAGTAGGTGAAGGGACCTAAGAGAAGGCTGGGGAAGGGACTATTTATAAAGCCATGTAGCAACAGGACAAGGGGAAATGGGTTTTAAATTAGAGATTTCAGAATGGACATTTCTTTACCATAAGGGTGGTGGAACACTGGAACAGGTTGTCCAGGGAGGTGGTGGAGGTTCCATTCCTGGAGATGTATACAAGGTCAGGCTTGATGGGACTATGATTGACCTGCTCTAGTTGAAGACTTCCCTACTTGACTGCAGGGACTAGATGAGCTTGTAAGGTCCCTTCCAACCCACTGTGTTCTATGATCCTATCATTTATCATTGATTTGAAGTTCCTGTTCCAGAAAATTCAGGTTTTGGAAGTTAAAAACGTAGGAAGTTGGTGTATGCTGTGGCTTCCAATCTGTACTTACACCATTTGGGTTGAATGTCTCTCTTTATCATCTGCCTTGGTTCTAATTCTAACTTCATCTTTTTCTCTGCGGTTTTTAAAGGTAGATTGGTTTTGTTTCAAAAGTGTAGTGAAAGAACAGCCACTTCTCTGTTATGAAACCCAAATAATTTCTTTTTCTTTGTAATCTTCCCCCCTGACAATGCCTCACAACACTCTGATCAACCTGAAGAAGTCCCCACCAGTGCTGTTGGCAGGCTGCAGGGTAGGCAATTCATCATTTCCCTGCAAACTTCTTAGATTCAGCCAGCCTCCTGAAATTCAATCTCGCTCCCTCTGCTCTTCCTGATTGTGAATCTGATTTCAGGGGAGGAAATGTTGTTCTCTTTCACTGTGCAGAGTAACTGCAAATCTCTGGAACAAAACACAGTGAAGGGAACAACTGAGGCATTCTGTGAGCGTGAGGAGAGCATTTCAGAATGGGAAACAAGCACCTTCCCTGCAGATTGAAATGCTTGAGCTAGCAAAAGCTCTGGGCTCAGTGTAGCTGCTGTGCTTCTTTCCTAAGGTATGGGATTTTTGACTGCTGAGATGGTAAAATACTGCAAAGCATAGTAAATACTTGGACTGCCTTTGCTGTGTGTCAGTGTGTGAATGCTCCTAATAAGCTCTTGTGTAATCCTCTGCCTGCCATTCCATTCTTTTTAACCCATACTGGGGGGTTGCAGTGAAGCTTCCAGGAGACAGCAATGAGCAAAAATCCCTTCGCATGGACTGAGTGACAAACTGGGAGGGCTTTTTTTGGGCACAGGGAAGAGAATGAGGTGGTCCCTTCTGGCAGTGGAAAAAACCTTGCTTCCAACCACTAATTTCTTCTACCCAAGTGTATCAGAGAGCTTTCTGAGTGACCTTCACCTCATCCCTGTGCTGCTAAAAGCTCTGTGCCTTTCTGTGATATAAAAAGAAACCGAGATGGGGAAGCTAAGTGATTGCATCACCATCTCCTTTACTGTCTTGGCCTAATTCACAATAAAACTGTGACCTCCTGGCTCACAGCTCTGCATGATGCCAAGGCAATGAAAACATTTGACAGTTTAGATGCCTCCATAATCCCAATGTGTGCATGCATACAGGATTTACTGTTACACAAAATTTCCAGAGCTCTTTTTGCAATGCTGCCCCTTGTAGCAGGATCACTGTAAGGTTACCCTAGGAGCTTCTATCCATTCATTCCTCATTTTCTACCTTTGTCTTCTCCATGAGCAGCTCTTTCTTTTTTACCAAGGCATAGCAACTTGTTTCCTCTTCTCAGATCTTTCCATTGGCTACTGGTGGTTGTTCAGACTATGGATGGTTTGGGTTTATAGATTCACAGAATGGTTTGGGTTTGATGGGACCTTCAAGATCATCCAGTTCCAACCCCCCCTGCCATGGGCAGGGATATCTTCCACTAGACCAAGTTGCTCAAGGCCTCATCAAGCCTGGGCTTTTGAACACTTCCAGGGAGGGGGTATCCACAACCTCCCTGGGCAACCTGTTCCAGGGTCTCACCAAGATGAGCACCATCCCTGGCAGAGCACAGTGCAGATTTCTGGTCCTTTTCCTCTCCTTGGTGTAATTTGCTACTGAAAACCACCACGACCAAAATCCAGAGCTGTCTTCATTCATATACATATGTCCTCAGGGATCCTTTACAGTGTTTCTTAGAGTGTTGTATTATTTGAAAGACACCAGACTTGAGTGGCACAAACAGAAAAGAAAATTGAAGCATTAGCTGTTGGTACTTGTTGTAAATTGCCCTTATTCATAGATACACTGCTCACTTACAGGCAAGTGAGTAGTTTTTGTGCTGCTTTCTGCGTGTTAGCTTCACTTATCTAACACAAGAGGGATGCTCTCTCTTTTCAACCAAGAAATGCAAAGAGAATTTGCAGAGAAATGCTGGGTTGGTATTTCCCAGCATTGCTACACGCAGTTTTTGTTAGCACTAATAGAATTTGTAAACTCCTAGGAAGAGGATAATGGAACAATTACTTTCATTTTTTTTAATTTAATTTTTTTTTTCCTTCACAATTCAGAATCTATTCCAAAACCTGCAATGCACAGAGCTTGATTTTTGGGAGAACAGACAAATCTTTATCCACGTTTTTGGAACAGCAGGCAGCAGAGATCAGTGTTGCCACTCAGACTTTGTCCCTTGGATATTATTTTTCCATGCATCAGACAAGCTGCTCGTCCTTGGCTGCAAATGTATTATTTAAAACAAAAAAAGCAGTAGGTTCAGGTTTCTGCTGTAGAGCACCAGTTCTCTCCAGTAGCAGAGCAGATGGGCAGTGTGTGTGTGGGGGTGAGTTAACGAACTTTTCTCTGGCCCAATGCTGCCACTAGCAGTTGCTGTATGGTATTACAGGAGGCTTTCATCAAAGCCTTCAGCCTTCAGTGGAGGCATTTTGGTGGTGGTGGTTAAGCAGAAAGGGTGGAAATTGCTGTAACAATTGGTTGATGCGAACAGCAGAGGCGGTAAGAACTTTCTAGTCCAGTAACCCGTGATTTAATTTATAAATGGAAATGTTTTAAGAGCAGTCTTAGAAGGGTGTAGGGAACTGCAGACCAGAGGGGGGGAAAAAAAAAAACAACAAAAACCAAAACAACTGGTGCTTGCAGCTGCCTCATGCCAAAAGAATGTTGATTTCCCTTCAGGCTTTCCTCTGGTTCAAGTGCTTTGGAGTAGTAGAAAGAATTGACTACCCAGGGTTTCAAAGATAAGCTGAAGCAAAGAGTCTGTAATAACTTGATCTACAAATTCTCTTTTTAAATGGTGTTTGTGTTTTAGTTTCCTTCCAAGAAGGAACAAACTTGAGTCTCAAATGAAAAAGGAACAAACACTTGAGGAAGATGTTGTGTGTGAATTTTGCTGTTGGTTTTGTGACGCACATGAGCAATCAGGGAGCTTTTAGTTATTGGGGTTGAAGTGCAGCATCCTGCTCTTTTGTGTGGAGAAGTGGAATAAAGAACATCTACAATTATATTTGAATCCATCTGTCCTTGGGGAAAAAAGAAATCTGCTATCTCTTGATTACAACCATTAAGAATGACTGCACTGAGTTATGGTTGTGCTGTGATGCTTTTTTGGCTGTGTTTGGCCATAAATACCTCTTGTTTATAGAAATTAGCAGACGAAGATAGTCCTGCATGAGGCCAAGAATTCCACTCATTTTCTGATCCCTGCCACATCTTTCCTTGGGGTAGTTTTCTATGAGTGGAACGATTCTCTGGCCAGATAAAGAGAGCTGCTCCATGGCGGAGGAGGTTCTTGTTGCCTTTGTCTGGTTTGAAAGCCAGTCTGCTATGAGCATGGTGCCTTTGTTTCTTTGTAATAGAAATTTGTTTTCTTCCCTTTTGGGTCTTACCTCAGGTTTTCTTCGGTGTGAAAACAAATTTTCTGCTGTAGAAGACTGAGATGTGGTCTGATTTCCTTTTTAGTAATGCCTTTAGACCTTCTCTTTCAGAGCAAACGGGACCACCTCCTTATGAATGTCAAATGGTACTATCGCCAGTCTGAAGTCCCAGATTCAGTCTATCAGCATTTGGTTCAGGACAGACACAATGAGAATGGTAAGTTAGGCTCTGTAGAGCAAGGTCTTCTTTATTGTACTCTGAATTTGAAGTTTTAACAGCCCAGAAAGCAAGAACTCTTCTGCAAAGGGATGTGAAGCAAGGACTGTTGCTGGAAATGATGGTTTAGAAGATGGATGATTCCTGTCTGCCTTATTTGTTCTAACTGGTTTATATCCTGTAACCATAGCTCTGCCTAAATACTGTACTGTGTTATACTAATGCCTTAAGAGGAAACAGAAAAGTAACACTGGATCCTTTGTAGTCCTTCTGGACAGTGCACTAATAACTAACTGGCTGAAGACCAAGCTGACAAAATTGTGAATATCTTTTTATTTATTGAGATTCCCCCAGTTTCCTGAGACCTCTGTTTTTTCCGTTCATGCTACCTTGCACCTATGAATACTCACTGTGATTAGTATTGCAGTAAGTGATAGAACTGAGGCACTCGTAGCTGAATTTCCCCCTGCTCTCTTTGCAAAAACAAGTGTGATCCTGGGTTCAATAGAGGCAGAATAAACTTTAGTACATATCCCAGTGTCATTTATCTCTTGCCTCTAGGGGAGACATAACATTTGTTTCTGTTCTTACCAAGAAATTTCCTTGAGGCAACTTAAAATTTTGAAGATACTCCAAGGTGAATTGTGATGATAAAAGTTGATGCTTGAAATCTGGAGCACAGCAACTTTTTGGTGCATGACAGTACAAAGTTGAGCAGGGTTTTTTTTTTTCTTTTCTTTTTTGCAGGCATAAAAGCTGTTTTGTGTGTGCTTTTAGCAAAAGCTGCACACATTTAACATTTCTCTTAGTAATTCATTTGAAGCTTCTAACACAGGGATTATAGGCACAGTGTCAGAAAGTGGGCAGCTTTGATAATGTGCCTGCTTTTTCATGTCACACTCCTGTGCATGGGGAGAAGTATTTTTGTGTGTTTTTCAAAGGTATTATAAAGAAGCCATGGAGAAAGTTGTCTTCCAGTTTCTCCTTAATGCTGAGTGTTCTTTATCTCAACATGGCTGTCAACGTTTGTCTCGAAGCCTGAGCACCAAGCCAGTTAGTGGTGTCAACATTTTGATGAAGATTTGATATTAAACAGGCAAAACAACCAAAACTTTAACGTTTTCAACCAGAAGTCAGTGACAAATTAATTTGCTTAATTCTTTTCACCTAGGAGTGGCCAGTTGGAAGTGGTCAGTGGATAAGATGTGTCACCCAGTACCCCTGCAAGATCTTTAGCAGCTCCTTAGATAGGACAAAGGACACTTTGAGTGTAAAAAAGGGGGTCAGAGTTATTTCTGTAACCTCCAGGGCATGTAAACAATCCAAGTGTTTATCATTTGAACACTGAGGGATGTGTATCTGAGAAACATCCTCCAACTCTGACCTGTAAAAAAGTAACCTGCAGAAGGGCCCTGCTGGATGCCTTCAGACCACAGCTAATGTGTGGTGGTTTTGTGTTTTTGCTTTCTGGCAGACTCTGGACGAGAGCTTGTTATTACAGACCCAGTTATCAAGAATCGAGAGCTCTTCATTTCAGATTATGTTGACACTTACCATGCTGCTGCCCTCAGGTAAGTTGCAGAGGATGTGGTGCAGTGTCTCAGAGGCTGAGGAGAAAAACCTTATTGAGAGAGAGAAAGGGGGGCTGCTTTTTCTGGTTTGGTGTGGGGATCATTAACATACTGCTCAGCTTTCTCCTCAGCTCCTCCAGTAATTAACTTGTGTTATCTGTTCTCATTCAAAAAGGAGCTGTAATTCTACAATCTCTTTTTAATCTCAGTTAATCAATGTTGCTCAGAAGATGGTTTCCCATCATTGCCAATTTGGGTTGCTGCTGGTTCCCGCAGAAATCCAACCTTGCCCTCCTCCTCCGTGTTTGATTTCACTCCTAACAATAGCAGCTCCCAGGGAAGTGACTGTTAGTGTGCTGCCCTGATTAAATTGCGTTAAAGGCTTTTTCTCTGAGGCACTTGTCATTGTTGCAGCTGAGCTAAGAGCTCCATTAGAAACTAGCTGTACAGACAGAGGGTAATGGACCCCTGTATTGTTCTCTCTGTGCTCTGCCCTTCCCTGGAGGTTGCTGCTCTCTTGACTCACCGAGTTTTTAACTTCAGTGGCTAACCTCTGACTAGGCTGAAGGGATACATCAGGACTTCAAAATGTTTTCAAGTAGAAGGAGCGAGGCATCATTTTTTCAGCAGGCTTTCAGCATGCCAAACATGCATGGATATTGTCAAAATGCAAATTGAATAATCTCCCTGATAATAATGCTCAGATGGTGTTTCACTAGAACCATCTGGAGACATTTTTTTATTCAGAGTCACTTTGCTGAAGCCACTTTACTTCAAGACAAACTAGCTGCAACTTCTGTTCCATGGGTGGAATGATGTCTTTGATTTACATATTAGACTGTTTTTAATAAACTCTTGAAAATTCCAGTGGTGTGCTAGCATCTCATGGAATTCCACAGCGCCTTTGCTGAGGTACAGAAGGTCACCTTCCAATTTGAAATCGTTGTGTGCTTAGAAACAAGCTAGCAGGAGTTTGGCTGTCTGGCTGGAACCAACCTTGGACATCTTTCTTCTTGAAGAGAGAGAAACTGAACAATGTGCATGGAATTTTCCCTGCGAGCTTTTTAACTTCTACAGCCTTTTTCTTTAAAGAAGGAAAGATAAAAATGGAATCTGTGTGTACACCAAGCAAACATGAAACATAACCTTCTCTTCTCCCCTTGCAAGATGTGAAGGCTGTTGAAAGCCCAACTGATCAGTTCCTCAGCCTGTCTTGTGTTTTATCTGCCTTCTTTTTGTTTGGAAGTGCACACCACAGGCGCCTGTCAGATCACTCTTTGGTTTCTCTTTGCTGGCATATGGTTTCTCTTCTGTCTTCTGGATTGTTCATACTTTGGGTAATTCAGACAGGCTTGTAGATGGCATCTAAAGATGCTGATAACAGAGAGAATGTACTTTTGCAGGATAAACATGGTATTTCTGCTGAGTCTTTTCTAGCAAACTGGGATTAATAAATGTCAGTAATTTTTCAGCGTATGAGAGGAACATAAGGGAATTGCATGTGGTGTTCCCCCAGCTTGAGAACATGGAGTAGGCAGAATGTATTGTGATGTGTGAAAGGAAAGTTAACATGAAATCCTGAACTATTAGAGGATTTCTCTGCCCTCTGCTAACAAATGGCTTTGGCCACACAGTGAATGAGTGACAAGCTGGGAAGTAAACTCAGATTGTAACTACCAATCTTCTGCTAGAACTAGTGGAAGAAAATATCTTGAAGATACTTGTAGATCCCTGTGGAAGTGTGTGGTGCAAGTTACGTCCCTGTTAGCTTTCTAAGATGCAGTACTGCTGTCTGGAACACTATGAACAAACTGTGCTGGCAAATGCTTATTAGCTGTTAGATGCATTACTGAGAGGAAACAGTCTTTTTTTCCCCCAAATATTTTTAAAATGGGGCTTTCATGTGAAACACCAAACCAAACACCCCTTCTCATTGTCTAGGAAAACAGCTACAGCCACCAGGGCTGGAATAAGTATCAGAGAAGAAGTTTGTCTTGCAGTGTTTCTGTGTGACGGCTCAATTATGGACCTTGTTAATGTTCCATTACAACCTGCCCTGACCTGTGCAATATCCAGTGCTGCTTTGTCCTTTGCCAGAAAGGCAATTGACTGAGAATTAGGCAATCATAGGGGCAATTACGCAGCCTCAGCTCGCAGGAGAGCCCTATCGATTTTGTCTTAAAACTGTCGCCAGTTTTATTCATCCTTCATCCTTCTGCTGTGTTTTCCTCACCTGGAGTAGCTGATGTGTATCAGAGAGCTCATGTTCCAAGGCAAAGTTCTTAGTGGCTGTTGATGGGGAAGCTTTTCTGAAGTGCTTTACCATGAAAAGATTAGGAAGGGGGGAAGGAAGCTTGGCATTTCAACTTCAGAGTGCAGTTTGTCAAGTGTGCAGTGCTTTTAAGCTCTGCTGAGAACAGGCAGACATCCACTGTTACTACAGGCAACATAATTATTCTTCTTGCTGTCCTTGGTGGCAATAGCACTTCATTCAATGTTAACCAAGGCTGGCAAACCTTTTTGTACAGTGTTAAATAAGCCCCATAGCAGCTTATTTATAATAGCAAATGCAAGTGAGAGGAGATGCCATCTGTATTAATGCGAGAAAGCCTGACACTGGAAAAGAGCAAAACCTTGTGCTTTGTTTATTGCTTTGAATCAAGTTGAGATCAAAAGCAGGAAGTCTTTAGCTGTCTGGCCCATTTGTCTCTGCCACTTCTGATCTGATTTACTTGGTGGCAGTAAACTGCAGTGTGTTAAATGACAACACAAAATCGTAGAATCATGGAATGGCTCAGGTTGGAAGGGACCTTAGAGATCATCTACTCCAACCTGCCAGCCATGGGCAGGCATGCCTCTCAGCTAGACTTGGCCACTCAAGGCCTCATCCAGTCTGGCCTTGAACACCCCCAGGGAGGGGGCACCCACAAACCCTCTTTTATGTTTTTGGTTTTGTTTGGTTTTTTCCTCTCTCTCTTTTTAAATGCCCTTTTGTGTTTTACTCTGTACATGAAAGGAAGGAAGAAATGTTTGTATGTTTGGAATTTGCATTGTTAGGATTGCAGCCTGGGTAAAGCCACCACAGCTTTGCTTTCTGTTTGGAAGTGTTATTAAACTAAAGCTTCATTTAGGTTGCTAAATAAAAAGCTGACTTCCCAAATAATGTGAATAGCAGAATTTTTGAAGCTTCCTTGGGGCTGTAAATGTAATAGGACTGTAAAAAACTTTGCAAATAAGACATTTTCAGGATTGTGTTTACAGGATAGATATTCTTCATTAGTCTAATTAAATTTGGGCTCCTCGGGACTGTGTGCTGGCTGAATGAGAATTAATGAATGTTTGTAGAACACCATCTGAGACACTGTAACTGAATTTTCCTCCTTTTCCACCATGGGAGGAATATGCATGGTTATTTGTTACAGCAGGCTTTATATTTATGATGCTTTAGACATTTATGAGAACACAAGGATGTCTGTGGCTTCTACCCAGATTGCAGTGGCACTTAATTAAAATAACTGTTATTCAAGATAGAATTTTAACACCATTTCCCCTTTTTCTTTCAGAGGGAAGTGTAACATCTCCCATTTCTCTGACATATTTGCTGCTAGAGAGTTTAAAGCTCGAGTGGATTCATTTTTCTACATACTGGGCTATAATCCAGAGACAAGGTAAGTAAAATGATTCTTAAAACAAGCCTTACCCCGCTGATCTGGGGGCCTGTAGGAGCAGTGAAACCATTCAAGGGAAGAAAAGTTGCCATCAAGTATGCTGTTGATTGGAAGGTGGTATGGGAGGGAATGTGAGGGAGAAGCTGAGTGTAGAGGAGAAAAATTAAGAGTAGATAACAAAATCGTGCAGTGAGTCGTGACATCAGGATGTGTCTGTGGGTAACTAATGAACTGCTTCAAAACAGGTTTCCAGAACTGTGGATTTTTTTCAAGGTTGTAAACATTATCAAGAGTTTTTAGCTGCCTCACTGGCTAAACACACCCCTCTGAAATGCCTTGTTAAAATACATCTCCACTTTCTAGTGAGCAGTGTTGGAAATTGACCACTTCTAAGAAATCAAAGGGAAAGTTTTTAAGTCTAAGTAGTCACTTAGGGTCCTGTAGCAAAAAATCTTGCTGGCTTAGAGCAAATTAGAGTTACAGAAAGTATTTTTTGGGGAATGAGTACCTATTTGCAGGAGGTATGTTCAGCATGCTCTGTCATATCCTTCAGTCTGTCTGGGAGTTGTCCAAGCCATCTTTACTAGCTGGCTTTGGAAAGCAAAGCTGATTCCAGAATCATAGAATTGTTAGGGTTGGAAGGGACCTCAAGGATCATCCAATTCCAACTCCCCTGCCATGGGCAGGACCACCTCAAACTAGAGCAGGTTGCTCACAGCCACATCCAGCCTGGCCTTAAAAACCTCCAGGGATTAGGCTTCCACCACCTCCCTGGGCAACCTGTGCCAGTGTCTCACCACCTGCATGGTGAAAAAGTTCTTCCTAACAACCAATCTGAATCTACCCATTTCTAGTTGTGCTCCATTCCCCCCAGTTCTATCACTACCTGACATCCTCATAAGTCCCTCACCAGCTTTTTTGTAGGCCTGCTTCATTACACCTTCATTATTTTTTCAGGTCCAAAACATGACTTCTTTTCTCCACCTCTGTAGTTTTAAAATGCTTTATAAATGAGCAAGGAAGTCTTACAAATGCCAGCCTTAAAGAGTTTATTTTCTAGGGGTGTATTTCTATGAGCACTTGAGTAAAATATTAGTAATGTGGAACAGGGCTCAAGGGCTGTGCTGGCTGAAAGTTGGTTTGTTTCTTTCAGTGCAGAAAACATCATAAGCTCTGGACCTTGATTTCTCGAGAGGTTGTTGAGAAAAGTATTGGTTTAAGTGGGGATTAGATTGGTGTGTACATAATGGCTGTTTCAGTTGTTCAGTTGTTGTTGTGGTGGATTTACTGGTTTTAATGCAGATATGAATCTTGACACTTTAGGGCGTAGCCAACCACTAACTGCTTGGGTTAGGAAGAACCTCCCTGTGTGGGTATATTGTTGTCTAATTGCCTGTTTATGAGGCTTCCTGTACCTTACTCTGAAGTCTTTTGAACTGTGCATATCTGAGACAGGGCATTGGACCAGGAAATCTCCCTTAATCCATCCAGTTTATGTTCAGTGTTGTCAGTGGAAGTCCCTAGGAGGCAATCTTGGTAGTGTATGGTGTGGGCTCTGGGAAAAGGAGCATGAAAACACAGAATAGTTTTCAATAGCGTGGGGTTTTTTTCATCAGCCTGACAAGGCAGGGTGTTTATGAAGTGTGTCATGATCTTCAGCACTGTGCTTGACCCCTGTATTTAACTCTTGCATCACTTGTCTTCAGTGCTGCATTAGGGGCCAAGTTCTGTGGTTAATGAACGATCTCTTTTATGAAATGCCATCTGTGGGAGTTGGCAGTGCAGTTTCAAACCCACTTTCTATGTAGAAGTAGCTGTTAATTCTCCCAGCTATTAGTAAATGACTGAGCCTGAAAAGATCAATGAAATGACAAAGCACAGCACTTAGTGACCAACTAATTACTCAGACTTGCCAGCTCACAAAATGTGGGTGGTTCATATGGTTACAGCCGGGGGTTTCTTGAATTCTGTCTTCTCAAGTCTGTATTTTGGCTTGGAATAGGAGGAGGTTTAGAATGAAAGACTTATGTCTAGGTTATTTCTTTATTTTGTGAACTGTGTGCTTGCTGCTGCTTTGGAGGTGTTCCAGGCCAGGTTGGATGGGGCCATGAGCAACCTGGCCTAGTAGGAGGTGTCCCTCCCCATTGCGGGGGGGTTGGAAGTAGATGATCTTCAAGGTGCCTTCCAACCCAAACCATTCCATCCATCTATGAATACCTAATTCTAGATGTATCTTGCTTTTAGAAGTTGAAGCATTTTAATGTGCATTCCAGGACAACCTGTTGGTGGTTGGTCTATGAAAACAAAACTTGGGTCTTCCATTTGATCTGCTTCTCTAATGTGTTTTTTATATATATGAAAAGGATAGAAAATGAACTATGTCAGAGGTAAGGTTTTAAGAACTGCAGTGTGAGCCCTCAGCTGACTTGTAGAAATGTGTGACAGAATGCTTTCTTAGACCAAACAAGCTGGAGCTGTGGATTGCATCTTCAAGAGAGATTTGTTTGAGGGATTTTATTTTGTCTTCAGTGTAAGAGGCTCAGGTACTATTCCAGGACTCTCAGAAGCAGCTTGGTGTGTTGAGAGTCTGCCTATTTTTCTATGTTCTCATGTATTCCATTTACAAAAGAACCTGCAAAAATCCCTGAGCCCCAAAACATCAAAAACACTGATTCAGTGGATGTGGAGGAAGAGGCCTTTTTGTTCTTGGAGCTTGCTGACTATATAGATTTAGCTTGGGAAATACCAACTGTGATCCTTCTGTTGTTCTGTGGTCTGCAGTTGGTAAACCTGTGCTTTTTTGGGGTAACTTTTCCTTTACAGGGTGTATCCAACTGTTTGGGTTTGGTTTTTTTATAGAATTCTGTAGAAGATTACACACTGGTTTTGGAATTTTCACATCAGTGAGAAAAATCTGATTGAGGCATAAATCCCTAAACTGATCTTAAAGCTAGAGGCTGAGTGTTATCACCTTGAATAGAGAGTTAATCAAGCTAGTAACTAGATCTAAAATATGTTCCTGCCTCTCAAGAGTGTGGAGTATCTCCTTTAAACTTCTATAGCCAGCTGAGGAAGAAAATTCTTTTTATGCTGAGTACTTTAAAATAATTAATTTCACATGTCCTCAGAGAAGTGACTGCTCTGACACTGACTATCAATTCCACCAATGTGAAATCCCACTCCAACTTTTAGGTTCTCCAAATGGCTGGTTAATTGTGTGTGGCCTTAAATTAGTTTAGAAACATTGGGCAAAGAAAAGCAGACCTGATGTACCCCTTCAGAAAAGTAGTAGCTGCACCAGCTTGAGTTAAGCTGATGGTTCTGGTGTTTGAGTCAGAAATCAGCTCTGCCTGTAAAAGGAAATACACAGCAAGGCTTGGGAATGCTGCTCAACATGCTGCTTGACCTCAGACAGCTGTTTTTCACCAGCTCACATCTTGCCACTCATTTACTACAACTCTATTTACTACCCCTGGCTGTAGAACAATGCCAGATGTAGCTAATTTTAGCAAGAACTTCCTCCAGTCCTTCCTTTTGTACTCAGCCATCCTGTAGAGACTCAGAGAGATGACTCTGAACTCCTCCTCAAGGATGTCCTGTGCCAAGTGCCACATTGATACTGGTAGTGTACTGACATGAACCTGGCAATTGGTTCTTTGCTCTTGGGAGTAAATAGGTGTGCTGTGAAGTTTTGCCTGACACATCTGTAAATATAGGTAGGTTCAGATGCTGCTGGATTTTTACTTGGAAGTAGGAAGCATCAGATACTCAACAACCTGTTTTCATGGCTGTGGATCCAAATCACTCTTCTCCAACTTTGTTTTGCCTTGTAAAACAAAGCAAACCCCAGTGTTCAAGGCATGGGTGAACATTCTGAGTAGATGTTTTGGGGAGACCAGGATCTTGTTTGTGTTTTTATTCCACAAAATTTGCTTGTCCTTTATTTTTAATCTTCTGCAGTGTCTTGTTGGGTGACATAGTGACCTAAGCAGGTTTCAGTGTGTCTCTGAGAGGAGTGTACCAGGAATTGATCTGAAGGTGATTTGTTCTTTCTTGTTCTCGTTGTCTGGAAGGGGATTTCTGTTGAAAAACTAAATCAAGAGCCTCTTACTTATTTATTTACCTCTTTCTAATGGAAATAGTGGTTGACGTCAAGAGAGGGGATTCTGCCCCTTCACTCCGCTCTCGTGAGAACCCCTCTCAAATACTGTGTCCAGTTCTGGTGTCTCCATCATAAGGAAGACACAGAGCTGCTGGAGTGAGTCCAGAGAAGGCCACAGAGATGATCCAAGGGCTGGAGCAGCTCTGCTCTGAGGATAAGCTGAGGGAGCTGGGGTTGTTCAGCCTGGAGAAGAGAAGACTCCAGGAAGAACTTAGAGCTGCCATCCAATACCTGAAGGGATCCTACAGGGAGGCTGGAGAGGGACATTTCATGAGAGTGTCTAGAGACAGGCTGAAGAGGACCGCAGAGCACTGATTTGCTATCTTGATCTTTTTGTCTAGTTAATTTCTAGCAGTCAGAATATTTTGATTCTCTGCATGTAACAGTGCCTAGAGGGTGAAATGATCATAGAAGTTTTAAAATGTATCTATCCTTCTGTCTCAAATTGGAGCCTTGAAATGAATTCTTTATTTTTCTTACATTTAGTGGAACATTCTGACAGTTTGTGGTGTACTTTGCTTAAATAAGACAATTCCTGCAGCATATTGCATGTCCAATTTATTTTCTCAAATAGATTTAGCAGTCTTAAATACAACCAGGAATCCTCTGGATGGGGGAAATTGGGGGCTGTTTGTATGGTATGCCCATGTGATGTGAAACAGATGGCTTCTGTATGTCTTACTGAATTACAGCAGAGTTGTTTTGTACCTCTCTAGTCCAGTATTCCCAGGAAAGCATCGTGGAAGATGATGAGCACCCTCAGTATTGAGTATTGTCATGTGTGTGAGTGCTTTCCAGTTGATTCCCTTTAAACAGGAGACAAGCTCTTCCCCACACTACTTAGATATATAAATGGATGTCTAAGTTCCTTGAGTTGTCTTTTCTGGCTAATGCTGCACTTCCTATAGTTTGGAATGCATTATTTCTAGGTGTCCCCAGCTCAGTTTATCTCTGAACTAAAAGCTGAGAACTTTCCTCAACATCCTGTTGTGAACTTGAGAACAGAACAACAGCAAGAGAAAAATCCAGAGATGCATTTGAGCTGTAGCAGAGATGAAAGCCACATACATTTGGCCTTGTAAGTGTTCTTGCTTAAATCAGTCAGCTGGTAAAGACTGGGTGACATATCTGGAGTAGTTTTTCTAGTCTGAAGTCTAAGAAAACCTGAATGTTCTGAATGTGCTCCCTCCTGCAATATTTTTAATACAGAAGAGCTAAGCCCCCCTATCCTGTATCTTAGGGAATGGCTCGTTCCAATTGAGTGAGCTTTGATAGCATCAAATAGTTTCAGCAGAGCTACAGCAGCTGAAATGTTCAAGTTACTGAAGGTTTGAATTATTACTGCAGGATGATTGAAGGAGCCAGACTGTTGGTGAAGGTTCCCAAGAAGGGGTGGGAGGTAACATAATATGGGCAGCAAGAAAGGTGTATCCACTTGTGCTGTTAATACAACAGGAGTTGTGGAGCAGATTTGTAGAATGGCTGGGTTGGAAGGGATCGTAAAGGTCATCCAGTTCCAATCGCTTGCCATGGACAGGGACACTTGCCACTAGGACTCATCCAGCCTGGCCTTGAATATCTGTCTCCAGGGAGGGGACATCCACAACCTCTTTGGACAACCTGTTCCACTGTCTCACCACCCTGTCAAGAATTTCTTCCTAATCTCCAGGCTAAATCCATTTTCTTCCACATTAAAGCCATTGCTCTTGGTCCTATCACTACAAGCCCTTGTAAAAACTCCCTCCCGAGCTCTCCTGTAGCTCCCTTCAGGTACTGGAAGGTTGTTCTGAGGTCTCCCTGGAGCCTTCTCCAGGCTGAACAGCCCCAACTCTCTCAGCCTGTCCCCACAGGGGAGGTGTTCCAGCCCTCTGATCACCTTCATGGCCTCTTCTGGACCTGCTCCTTGTGTTGGGGGCCCCAGACCTGGAAATGTTCTCCTCTCTAGCACTACTGACAGGTAGAACAAATATTTTATGAACCAGCTTGTTGCTTCCAATAAACCGCATACAAAAACGCAAAGCTCCTGGCTTTGCATCTGTGACAACCTCTGAGCCTTTCAATAATTTCGTTTAAAAGCTAATCGCAAACTGGGGGGCAGGGGAGAAGCTTTTTAGAAGCCCTTTGCAAATGGATGCAGGTTTCGCTTGGCGGGAGGCAGAGTTTGGGCGGCCGCGGCGTGCGGCGTTGGCTGTCCCAGATCCCCTCGCTAAGGCCCCACACGTCCCCGCTCGCAGGCGGCAGGAGCTGCGGAGGCTGCTGGAGAGCTCGGGCTGCCGCTGCTGTATTTACGGAAACAGCAGGGTGAGATTGATTGCGTTGTGAGAGGCTGTGTGGATGAGGGAGGGTCACAGCACATGCTCAGTCCTGTCAGTCCGAGGGCGAAGTTTCTGCGTTCTGCGTGCAGGCTTAGGTCACAGCACAAGCTCAGTGAAAGCTCTCTGAGGTCTCTCAGCCTGCATGTGCCTCCATTTTGAGTTGGTAGAGTGGAAAAGGCAGAGTTTTAGCTGTTAAGTAGAGGGTTCAGGAATACATCTAAACCCACCAGAGCCTGTCATAGTCATGGATGATCCATTCAGCCCCTGCAGGTAGGCTACATCACTCTGGCCTCCCCTAAACAGTGCTGATTTTTGCTGTGATTTGTGACTTCTGCAATGTTTATGAAATCATTTCATTACTATTGCATGTTCCTCAGAACCTCGGAACCACAGCAGCTTTGCTCTGCAGCTGTTTGCCCGGTGCATGAGGGCACTGAGCAGGGAATCTGCTGCCTTAAGGGGTGCATGGAGCAAAACGTTGAAGCTGGGTGGGCTTCTATATTTATGCTTCTTGTTTTATCCCCTCGTGGTGCAGTTTGAATGTCAGTTGTGCTGTCTGCATGCCAACCTTTTGGCAGGTCTGTAGGGAGCTGCAGAGGCGCTCTGCGGGATGCAGCCTTACCAAAGTGGCTATTAGGGAATGTTTTGGGGCCTGCAACAGTCTGCAGAAGGCTACAGGAGGGTCGTGGATCAGCCATTGGTTGCTCTGAGGAGGGGTGGTTCTCACTGTGATTGAGGGCAGGGATCCTGCTGCTACTTCCTCAACTATTAAGGAAAAAAAATAAATAGCAGCCAGCATGGCTCTGCTTGCTCCTCAGTCACAGATATCACTTGTGCATCTGAAATGCAGCGATGTTGTCTCAGCATTGAGAAGCTGTCACAGGAGAGCTGTGTAAGCTGTACCCACATCATGTTTCTCAGGTTCAGAAACCACGTTTTTAGACTGATCTGAATAAAATAAAGGGCTTGGGCTTTGCAGGTCTGTGTAATGATGAGATGGCTGCTTCTGGATTTGAGGTGTGTGTGTGGGACAGCCACTGGTGACTTGTCACTGCTAAATGTAAAGGGGTTTGAGGGGCGTTGAGAGTAGTGAATGGAGGCAAATTTGATCCTACAGCAGTTGTCTGAATTTGTGCAGAGCTGGATGCTGTTTTGCTGGGGCAGCTCCTGGTCTGCAGAACTGATCTCGGCACTGTGGGGGCTGTTGCTGAGGGGCAGTACTTCAGTCAAGGTAACTTGTCTGAGTTAGTGGAGTGTATTGAGTTTGAAGGTGACAGGATGCTTTGTGCCGCTCATAGTGACATCTCTGGAGCTTTATAGCAGAAGGTTGACTTTTAGCCTTGCACACACACACACAGTCACTCACCTGTGCTGTGTGTGTTACTGGGACCATCTTCCTGCTCTTGTCAGGAGCTGAGGATTGAATGATTAATAAGACTGCATCATTTTGCCCTGCTAGTGCCACGTCTGTTATCTGTATGCTGTCTGAAGTGTCATTCCCTTTTCTATCTCCTGTTATACTCATAGAGCATACAAATCAGGAGCACCTATTTGCTGTGGGTCACTGGCTGGTTTTGCCATTGACTGAAGCAAAGTCATGCTGATGATTAGAGAGCACAGTTCCCTTGAACTTCAGTCTGGCTGAATCACCTCAGACTTGAAAGAGATGTGTCAGTAGGTCTGGGCTTTAGAAACATTCTTCTTCCTGATAAAGGAGTTACTTGAATGAGTGCAGGAATCTGACATCGCTCTGCAGGACCTTGTGTCCTTAATGTTTGTTTTAAATGCTGACTTAAAAGCAGAAGGGAACGCATTAAGGCATGGGAAGGGTACTAAGCACTCTTCTTGGTGCCAATTTTCAGCAATACTTTGTGCATGCATTTCAAAAAGGTTGGGAATAAGTGCCACTTCTTGGGGGAAAAAGTGCCACTTCAAATGAAATTTGGTCAGGCTTGTTTTTAGAAGGTCGACTTACAGGTGGTAAAAAATGGAAGCACTTCTAGATCATAACAAAGCAATCTGGTCCTCAACAAAAGTATTGTTTGGCAAAGGCTACTGCTGGAATAATATGCCAAGTAAGGCATTCCTCACTTCATCACTGGCACTTGGGAGCTGATGTTGGTGATGGCTCCCAGGACTCCCACTTGAAGCGTGCCTCTGGTGTCCATTCTGTGCTTGTGTGGAATCAGGTGGTTCCTGCTTCTAGTAAATGGATAGGTAGTTTTATTCCCTGTGGCAGGACTCTCACCACAGGAGACAATCAATGCTTTTTGAGATCTCAGTTGTTCTTTCAGACATGCTTCAACACAAATGTCTTTCACTTGTTCTGTCAGTTGTGTGGCTGGTCAGTTGGTAACAGAAGCAATTCTTTAGGTTTGGGTGTAGATGTATGAGACTGTTACACTTTAAAGCAACAACAGAAACAGACAACCACACCCACCTAAAAAACCCCAAACAACCCAACCTAAACCAACAAAACCTAACAAGGGGGGGAAAAAATCAAACCAAAAAAAAGCCCTTGGTAGTAGTAGAGAAGCAGGGCTGCCTGCTCTAAGTTATCTGTGGTACTGGCAAGATACGCAGTGCACTGGAAAGACCCTTTCTCCTTCATCATGGTTATGCAGTTGTTACTAAGGGTGAACTTTTCAGCTGGTGGGATGCCCAGAAGATTCTCTCTGGTTCAGGGACTGTTGCTTGGTGGTCTGGTGAGTTAGAGTTTCACTAAACCCAACTTGTAGAAGTCACAAACATGTTATGGGAAGTGCTTGGGGTTTCGTTCTTTGGATGAAGAAATAGTGGCCAGGTACTTGGTATTTTAACTTCCCTTTGTTCTGGCTGCATTGTAGTTTTTTCTGAAGGTTTAAATCAGTAAGATTGCTTCTTCCCCCTCACCCCCCAATTCTTTAGGCTCTAATTTGTTTTAATTAGTTTTGCCTCTCCAGGTGTATAGTAGAACTAGGGGATATCTTCAGGTTTGTTTTACACTTCACATTATTCATGCTTATCACCTTTAACACATGGTGTTGTTTCTCCATGTATCTGCTGTTCCAGGAAGCTGGAGACTGGTGTTGGCAAGCAAGCTAAGAGTGGTAGATCATTGCATCTAACCTCGATGGAGCTTTGTGGGGAAAAAATTAACTGCTGGGCTGCTGCCTGGTTCCACTGTCCTGCATACAAACTGTGATTGTGCTGCAGGAACGGTGCTTCTGTAGGACATGGTCTGTTTTAGTAGTGAATATCTGCTCTGGGTACTGCCTGGTCATGTTAAAAACAGTGCAGGATAAACACTTAAAGCAACACAATTCCACATTGAATTCATTTAGCGTAAATGTTGCTTCTAAATAAGTAACATTCTAGTTCTATTAAACTCACCTGTAGACCAGATAAACTTCACATCGTGCAAAGGTTTCTACTAATTCATTGTTTTTGAACTTGGGATCAAAATACTGGTGCCTTCCTTACTTGAAGGTAAACAAATACTGGAAAGTGAGCATTAGAGAGGTGATCAATGAAATCCACCATCAGGCTATTACCCACACAGGTAATTAACTATGTGGAGATACTGCTTGTCTCCTTTGCAGGAAGTACCCCATCTGGAGCACTGCATCCAGCTCTGGTGCCCCCAGCACAAGGAGGACATCAAACTGCTGGAGCAGGACCAAAGGAATTCAGGAGATGATCAGAGGCTAGAAAACCTACCTTGTGAGGACAAGCTGAAAGAGTTGGGGCTGCTCAGCTGGGAGAGGAAATGGCTCCAGGGGGCCTTCCAGTACCTGAAAAGAGCTAAAGAGCTGGGAAAGGACCTTTTACAGGGGCTTGTAATAACAGGATGAAAGGGAATGGACTGAAACTTGAGGAGGGTAGATTTAGACTGGAGATTGGGAAGAAATTCTTTCCAGTGAGGCTCGTGAGACACTGGAACAGGTTGCCCAGGGAGGCTGTGAATGCTCCCTCCCTGGAGGTGTTCAAGACCTAGTTGGATGAAGCCTTGAGCAACCTGGGCTGGTGGAAGGTGTCCCTGCCCATGGTAGGGGGTTGGAACTGGATGATCTTTAAGGTCCCTTCTAACCCAAACTATTGTATGAATCTTTTGAACTTCTCTCTTAGACTGGCTGTGTTATGATCACTTCCATCCTGCATTTGGAGTAGGGAGCAATACTCCTAAGGCCTGTCTGGTCTCTTTTCTCATAAACCTGATGAGAAGTATCGTTAGCTTGAAAAAGCTTTCCCGGACTCCAGCTTCTGCTACTATTTCCTTCTCCAAACAGCAGAACGCAAGAGTTCTGCACTTCCTTAAAGCTCTGGCTGCACTCAGCAGGTTTGAACTTGTATTGAAGATACCACTGTCACTACACGTTTATTCATAACTGCTTTAGATTGAGCAATCACCAAAAATCTGCCAGTATAAGTTCATTTGCCTGAAATACAGGTTTGATTTTTCACTTGGAACACAAAATTGCTCTTTTTTTTTTATTACTGTTATTATTATTATTACAGTCTGTTACAACAGGTTTTAAACAAAACTTAATCTTACTTGCCATTAGAACAAGATTATTTTCTGAGCCTTAAGATACTACTTTGAGAAAAGGTATTTTAAAATCCTGCTTGAAAAAATATTTAAGGCACAAGTTTAACCTGGACACATGAAATGGGGTAGCCGGAAGTAAAATTTTTAATGTAGAAAATGATTAGCAAAGGTTGACATTATTTAATCTGTGGATAGTGTACATCCCCATACAATGTACAAACCAATGTAACCAACTCAGTGTGGGCAAAAATTGAAGTTTGGATGGGTGAAAAAGGAACCAATTCTGTTAGGTACCAGAGTCATAAATTTGTGGTATCTGTGGAGGGGTTTTTGGTTAAAGTTTGAGTGGTATGAACCTGACTGTCCCTTTTGGATTTTAAACCATGTAACAAAAGGACATTGAATGCATAATAACGGTCTTGGGTCAGATTGAGGATTGGTTTGGCTCAATATTCTGTCCCCCAACAGTGACTATAAGCAGATGTTTGGAGAAAGTAAGGCTAGAGCTGTGATGGATGACACAGGGAGCTGTGACGTATGACAGAGGCTTACCATGTTTGTGGGCAGCCTGTTTTTGCATCACTGGGGTGAAATCTCAACAGCTTCAGTGCTGCACAGGAACAAATGAATGTAAAGCTCTGGTTTATAGCTAAATCTTTGCAGACAGAGCCTTGTGTAGCTTTGCATGGCGGAGGAGCGTGGCAAGGGAAGTTCTGAATTTGGTTTTATGGATGCATGGAATAAAATGAAGCTATGTCCTACCAAATGGGTCTCTTAAACATAATGTTAGTCCCTTTCAGGCTCTGATAAACTATTTTTTAACCAGCTGAAATTGAAATGCAGTCGTTTTGTTCTCTCCTGTTTTGTCCCTCAAGATAGGAACAAAACGATTCTTGCCAGATGTTTTTAGAATTGTCTCTGAAGAGCCTTTTTTGAATCTCTGGGTACTGGATAATTTACATAAAAGGATTTTTAAAGAAAAAACCCCAACCAATCTTCTTGAGACTTTCTCTTTCCTAACTCCTTGAGATTTACATTGATTTTATAGAAATCAAAAATATCTAAGAGGTGTCTGACTGCATCATGCTTTCCATTTATGTACCTCATCTTCCCTATAATAATAACTCTTTGGCTACATCAGTGTTTGAAGTGTGTGATTGTAATTTATGATCTATTATGCCTGTGATGCATATATCTGACCTTGGTTTTGGTGGAACACTGGAAAGGGTTGCCCAGGGAGGTGTTTGAGGCCCCATCCCTGGATACATTGAAGATCAGACTTGATGTGGCCCTGGGCAGCCTGCTCTAATTGGAGGTGTCCCTGCTGACTGCTGGGGGGTTGGGCAAGATGACCTTTGAGGTCCCTTGCCACCCAATGCAATCTATGAATCTACATCTGTGACCTCTTCTGGTCTCAGCTTAGAGAGCTCTGTGTCACCTTCTAAAAAATGCATTTCAGGGTAGTGAGAGCTACTTGGAGTAAAGGTGCTTCTAGTTTAATGGCTGCAACTTCTTCTGCACTGTAAGTTTGTGTTGATGATGTGCACTTGGTGCAGCAGACAGCAGGTTTTAGAGAATTGGTCTTACAAACCCTTTATTGAGAGCTCTGAAGAGCTTCAGACTGAGAGAGGCAGGCTGTGGCTGAGCGATTTGGGCAGTTTAAAAACCATTTTCTTTTGAACCATTCCTTTAGTTTAATTACAGATCACCACAGTGGTAGAGAGTCAGGAGTGATTAGGCCAAGAGTGGTTAGATGCGCAGCACAGAATGCTGTCCTACATGTGGTGTTTGGGTTGTGGTGTTCTGTTTTGGTGGTGGCTGTTAGTTGTTTTGGGTTTTTTTTTTAGGGGGGTTTGGGGTTTGTTGTTTTTTTTTTTTTTTAACTTAATGATAACATTAAGCTGTTTTCCTGTTTTCTGAGCTGTTGCTGGCTAGTAGCAGGTGTTCCAGAAAGGCAGTGCAAGTGCAGTGTGTGGTGGAGAGCACTGAGTGCACGGTGAGCACAGCAGAACAGAATGAAACCATGTCAGTTGCTGGGTGAGATGAACTGATGAAGGACACAGTGGGTTCAGTGTGAAACTGCAGCAGTGCCACCTCCCTCACTCCTCTCTAAGGCATGGAAGTCAGTATAAAAAAAATGTTCAATTACTGCACAGCATGTTTCTTGCTGAACTTCGGTGGCAAAAAGGAAGACATGAAAGGAGCAGTGTCAGAGTTTAAGATTCTACCTTGTACAGGTGATCCCTGACCTTGAAGGTCCACTTTATGTATACTGCCTGTGTACTTTCTTTCAGAAGCCTGGCTTCCCAGCAAAGATCTTCACTAAATGTGCTGGGGAAAGAACTGACTTGGATGCATGTCAAGGGTAGGACAGTGCAGAGAAGTGCTACACAGAAATCTCTGAATGGCTTTTGCCGTCACCCCCAAACTCTGGAGAGTTTTGCTGCATGGCTCTGGCAATGCCATCACAGCTGTCGGTGTTGAGAGTCCTGAACCCAATCTATCCTCAAAGCTGATCTGGTGTCATGCAGCTTAGATTGTCTAGTGGCAGTTTTTCTGTTTCTGTGTTTCAGTCCTCCATGGCATTGCAGTGCTGCTTTATTCTTATGGACAGGGACTGCCAGCTGTGCCAGCTGTGGTGTAAGTGGAGTGAGTCTGGTGCACACTATGGACAAGAAGGTGACAGAGAGGGTTAAAGCTGTTTCTCTGTTGGAAATCATGCAGCAACTGTTGTTGCCAGCCTTCCTTCCTCTGTCCTTTCTGAAGGAGATAAATTAAAGCTCTGCACCACCCTGTGCTGTCTCCTGTTCCTTTCTCATCCTCACCTCTGAACTGGTTTCTCTCAGCGGTGCTGCTTTTGGCCTTGAACCTCCAACCTCCCCTGTTGCTTTAGAATTGAGAGGACAAAGCTTTATTGAGCTGAACATCCTCTCTGTTCTCTCTGAGCTGTTTGCGACAAGGCTCTCTCAGATTAGAGGGTGCTTGTTTTGCCCTGCTCTGCTACAGAAGCTTCTTGCCTTTTTGATATTCAGTCGCAGGCTTCCATCTCCTTTCTGACCGGCCCCTGTTTACTTTGCAGAATACAACGTTGCCATGGCAACAGGTTACTTCTCAAAGGGAACATCTTGTCATTATATTTAATCCACTGCAGCTGAAGAGGACTGAAATATTAAGTTGTTGTTGCTATGGATACTGCTTTGTTACATCAGTTTCTTTTGTGTCAGATTTCATATACAGTGTTGGGTCCCCTTTTTTCTTCCCCATAGAATAAACAGAGTGCCCTGCCATTATTATTGTAATTGCTCTCCACCAATATAATTTAGCTTAAAAATCTACAGTGCGTTTCGGTTTCCATAGCAAGAATTTTTCTTTCCATTTGCAAAGCCATTCCTGAGGACCTGGAAACAGTAAAAAAAAAAAAAAAAAAAAAAGAGAGATTTAACAGGTTGTGTGCCACTGCAGAGTGCTCAGCTTTGTGCCCTTTGGAAACACAGTGTGATGGAGTGCAGGCTTGAAAGAGCTTCCTTCAGTCCAGTGTTTCCCTTTTGGGGCAGGGGAAGGAGTGAATACAATCAGGAAATGGTAAATGATGAAATACACACAGAAATGTTCCTCTCAACACTTGATTTTCATGCATGGCCCCACTGAATTTCCGCAGCTGAAAATTACTCCACATGAAGAGTTGGCAGCTGAAGTCCCATCCAAAACTTTGCTTTTGTCTTTGCAGTTGTTTACAGGATGCTCCAGCATCCTCTAGTCAGTCTTAATTCTTAAATGCTTTATCTCATTCACTGTGATGCAACCTAAGAAACTGGGAGTTGGAGGATATTAGGAGTGCTGTGTGGTTTGTGTTTTCCTATCTAAATAGAAAAGAGCTTAATTTTCTTTTTAAGTACAAAACCTCCTTGTGCTGCCTGGTGTGAGAGATTGTAGCTGGCAGAAACAGCATAGACGTGTTTGGAGTTTGACTTGCACTGACTAGTGGAGATGTGCAGGGCTTTAAAATGACTTCTGGGAATAAAGGAAGAACATCAGCATTTTCTGGTGTCAGCTTCCCCTTCTTCACAAGAAAAAATTTTGACACCTTGTAGCTGGGAAAAAAAATTGACTTAGTATTTAATTTATAATTCTGTTGTAAATAAGTTGATTTTCTAGTTCAGTCATTTCTTTGTATAACCTGAAAACAAGAGAATAGTGTCAGATCACATCTTGCATTGGAGAAACGTTTTTTACATGTTCCTTTTGGGAGTCTTTTGGCTCTTATTTTAGAGCAGATCTGCTTACCAGCAAGGCAGCATTGTGCAGACATCACAGCATAAGACCGGGAATGACAAAACCTGTGTTTATTCCTGTCTGACAGGTTCTCCTGCCATGTTGTCTTGGATAAGGTCCATTTAGATCCACTCTTGTAGTTTCCCTACTTCATGCATGAATGAGTAACATTTCAGAGTGGTCATAAAGTGAAGTTTAACTTCTAGGATGTGCAGCACAGTTTGAAATTTCAATGTGAAAATATTCATGAAGATACACAAATGATTATGTCAAAAACCCCTCCAGTAACCATTTAGACTTGGAATGGTGTTGAATGGTTTGGACTATCCACTGTTTGTGTCACTCAGAGCTGGCACTTCATGGTCATGATCTTCAATTTCTGAAGTTCAAAGGAAACTCTCAGTCACTGCTTTTGATCACTGAAATCCTGCAGAGTGGGAGCTGACTTGTCAAATGATGTCACTGCTCCTACAGCAGCAAATTGCAAGACCAAGTGAGGTTTGCCGTTTGAAAATGAGCGATAGGGATCTGTTAAGTTTGTGTTTGTGTCTTCTGCCTGTGTGGTGAGGCTCACGTCAATGTCTTGCAGTTACTGAAGTGCTAAATTCAGGTTTTTGTCATCCTCCTTATATGCAGATTATAGATAAAAGATATCAGTTTATATAAGGGCAACTTACAGGAAAAGACGAATATTGGCATTAAGGATATTGAATTCCTTTGCAATTGGTTGTGGTGTTTAATGCTGTTGTACAGAAATCTTGGAGGATCTTTCAAGTTTTCAAACTGTATCCCAAATAGCAATGTTCAGGCACCAAGTGCCTTGATAGAATCTCATGACCCGGCTCTTGAGAGGAGCTGGATGGGTGAGATTACAGCAGAGAGGCCTCATGGATTCAACTGGAGTCCTTGAGAAATTAGTTCCCAGTAAAGTCTTGCTCATGTGCCTTCTTGTTGCTTATCTTCCAATATATTTAATAAAGAAAAAGGGCACCCTTCAGTGATAAAGTTTTTTATTTACTCTGTTAGTTGATTCAAAATATAGGAAGATAAATAAATCCTGTCATGTCAGATGTGTTGTTCTGGTTTATCTTGGCACACCTTGAACTTGCAGTGTTGCCAGGGTGATTCTGCTGCAACATGAAATCATAGCTTGTTCTTGTGCCATAGAACGTGATGTATCAGTAGCTCCAGCCCATGGTGTGAGCAGCACAGAGCTCTTCAGAGCATAACTCTCACTACATGGAGGACAGTTCATTTGGAACTTGAAGCTTTTTATATAAATAACTTTTCAAAATAGTGGAAAAAATGTGAGGGCCAAATGTGTTCTGTAGAAGGGAAACCCTTTCTGTACAAACTGAATTTAATTCACTTACACAGCTGTTACAGGGTGTACTTTTCATACAATCATAGAAGGGTTTGAGTTGGAAGGGGCCTTGAAGATCATCTAGTTCCAACCCCCTTGCCATGGGCAGGGACAGCTCCCACTAGACCAGACTTTTATTGCTCTTTGGATTTTCCATGCTTCTGTCATGCTATCTGATGTGATTTTAGCAAACGACTTAGCAGCAGCAATAATTGTTTTAGCTTCTTTAAAACAAGAGCTGCATAATTTTGCACGTGAGATCCTGAGTAACTTGAATGGTTTTCCATGAACTCTGCCTGGAAAAAAGAAGGAATTTTGCCAATTCTAGTAATGCAAGGCTCTGTTCTTTAAAGATTAATACTCAAATATTTTTATTTAAACTATTTTCTCTTTCGAAATGAAAATGACCATAAAGACCTTCCTTAAGGAATGTGGTGTTTCCTGGGTATTGAGGGCTTGGTGTGTTGTCTGCACTGATTTAGTTTTGCTGATGAAATATTTAGGTTTGGTGTTGAAATGAGCAGTTGAAGGAACATGGTACTGAAGTCAGATGCTTGTTGGCAGGTGGCTCTTTGCATAGCAGGTACTGGAGAAAGCACAGAGCAGTTCAGAGATGTAAAGAACTGCAGGGGCTTTTAAAGAGGGACTGCAAAGGCCTGCAGCGATAGGACAAGGGGCAATGGTTTGAAATCAGAGAAGAGCAGTTTTAGTTTGGATGTTAGGAACAAGTTCTGCACCATGAGGGTGGTGGAACACTGCAACAGGTTGTCCCGGGAGGTGATGGAGGTCCCATGCCTGGAGATACTGAAGGTCAGGCTTGACAAGGCTCTGAGCAACCTGCTCTAGTGGAGGATGTCCCTCCTGCCTGCAGGGGGGTTGGACTGGATGACCTTTGGAGGTCCCTCATGACCCAACCATTCTGTGATTCTGTGTTTACAAGTCGGTGCTACTTCTGCAGGGCACAAAATCTAGCCATCAGGAAGGAGGTCAATGTGTGTCCCAGTGTCAGCTGCCCAAAGCCTTCCTGCCACTGTGGGGACAGCTCACCTTGATTCTTTTCTTAACTGTCTGCCTGGTGTTCCAGGCTTGCCCTGTTGGTTGTTGCTGTTTGCAGTGCAGCCTGCAGTGCACCTGAGTGCAGCTTTTCTTGGTTTCTTCATGTCCTATTGTACTTCATTCCATTTGCATTGCCAATGCAGTGGCAGAAAATACAGAACATGATCCTAAATTGCATTAATTGTACTTCTTTCTCATTACTGTTTTTTTTTTTTTTTCTTTATATACTAGGAGGCTAAACAGTACCCAAGGTGAAATCAGAGTTGGACCCAGCCATCAGGTAAGGGATTTTGTTCATGTTCCAATATCCAGAGGGCATGCTTTTGCCACTTCAGCTGTTCAGAGACCACTGCTTTCAAGCTGTCTGCATTCACATACTGTAGTTCTGGGTGATTATTGAAGTATCCCTTTTGTGCACAGTCTACAGAAATCATGTTCTAATTACAGGATCTTATTTGTATTTCCCAGGCAGTTTTTTCTGCAGGCTTTCTTTTCCCTTTTTGATGCTGTAGAGAGGGTAGGTTTTGATTTTTAGAGGTAGGGAGACCTCAGTTGTATTGTTTGTTTGACTGAGAGCAGCAATTAAGTTGTTTGGGTTATTAAAATAGGAGGTGAGAAAGGACATCGAATGGCTTCAAACACTGGGGAGCAGAATAAGGTCAAGACTCTAGATGTTAGCTCATTCTAATTTGAGGGGAATCCTTCATAAGCATTGGAAAGAATCTATTCTAAAGAGCATTAAGCACAACTTACTCTGGATTATAAAGCCACATCTGTCACGAGGAGCTGAGTCCTCTCCTTTACCTGGGATATTCACTTTGTGCTGCCCAAGAGCTGGATTTTTTGCATCCAAGTGATGAATCACAGAAAGCTTTAGGCTGGAAGGGACCTCTAAAGGTCGTCTGAGCAGGGACATCTTCAACTAGATTTGGTTGCTCAAAGCCCCAGACAACCTGACCTAGAATGTTTCCAAGGATGGGGCAGCTACCACCTCTCTGGGCAACCTGATGAAGATTAAATGAACATGGAATGTCTGATACTGTATTTGATAAAAATTTTTCAATGTGTACTTAAGGTCTTAGATCAAGGATGGAGCCTGCAGATTCTGTAGCTGTGAAGTTACATTTAGCAAGGATCTTATGTCCCAAGCTTTCACAGAATTGCTTAGGCTGGAAAAGTCCTTAAGATTAGGTCTAAAATGAATATTCCTTCAGACTCTGTTAAAAATCTTGTTTTAAGGAAACATTTATGGAACCTATGTAACATTCTTAAGGATGTTCTGCATTTAGAGAAAGAAAAAAGAATCCTTGGCAATTAAACCTGTAGTCTTCTTTTCACTAGGCATAATAAGAGGACTGTAAATGATACCTTCCAAACAACTTTCATCTCAAATTGCCATCTAATATTTTGGCAGGGATTAGTCACCTGTGCTGTAAGGTGTAATTACCAGGTGCTTTTACAGATGGGAAAAAAAAAAAGTAGGGAGAAGGTCCAACAATTTAGAACACTGTTAATTTCTGCTTGGCTAACATTTTAAACTTCCATTGTTCTTCTGCTCATTTGCTGAGCACCTCAGATTCTGACAAATGTCACGGCAAAGAGGATGTTCCCTCATCCTGTTAATTAGTGTAAGGTATAATCTTAAGATACACAAATGGTTGATTGTAGGCCATCGTAGGAAGTCAGTTTGAAGGTGATAGTTGCTGCTTCCTCTTCTGTAGCCTGACTCATTTTGTGGAAAGTGTAAAATAAATCTGCCCTACACACTGGGCTTGACTCAAGGAATGGACAGACTTTCTTCCACTCATCTCACTGAGAATGAAGTATGCAGGACAGAATCCAGAAATAACCTTGGGATCCCAGCAGTGGTTTCTGATTAGTATCTGTTGCCTTCACTGTCCTAGAATTGCGCATGTGCAGATTCATAGAATGGTTTCAGTTGGAAGTGTTTGATCATCTAGATTCAGCCCCTCTGTGATAGGGAAGGACACCTTCCACTAGATCAGATTGCTCAAGGCCTCATCCAGCCTGGCCTTGAACAATTCCAGGGAGGGGGCTTCCACAACCTCTCTGGGCACTGTGTTCCAGTGTCTCACCACCCTCACTGTAAAGAATTTCTTTCTAATCTCCAGTCTAAATCTATCATTCTCAAACCATGCTGCAGATGCTATGGAGGACTGTTGGGGTTTGTTTTTTGACACTTAGTGTACAGATCCCTCAAGCTCCTGTTTGTATCACGATAGCAAGTAGGGACACAAGTGGAGACAAATGTTTTGTAGAACTGCAGTTGTCCTCAACACTCTCATGTGGAGGAGGAGAGACTCTAAATGTTCTCCTCTGAAAACTTTTGCCTAACAAATTCATGACCAGGAGGTAGTTGCTCTTAGGGAGTAGCTCTAGTCATTAAGTGTGCTCCTATGGTACGTGAGGATGAACGTTAATGGTGAAGGTGCCCTGGTTGGTGGAAGACATGTCTCTCAGAGAAATCTCATCGTGGTGTGACGCTGGCTTAGCCATTTCCAGAAGAGAAGTTCAATGACATACCCATTTTCCCAGGCAAGAAGTAAAATAAAGTACAGATTAAAGAGCGGAACATGAAAGCCATCTGAACCTGTGACTTGTAATTACTGGGTATGTCTGAATGTTGCCTCTCAAATATGTTTAGCTTGTAAGTATGGGAGGTAATTACAGGGCTTAAAAGCTGTTTCTGAAGAGGCTCTCAGCTATCTCATCCCATTGCAGCAGATGACTAAAGATGCTAATTGGGTCTCTGGATGCAGTGTGATACTTGTTCAGTAGCAGAGATCATTTCACCCAGCTAGCTCACTTTCAGGAAGTGTCTTTGTTTCTCTTTCTAGCTCTAATGATTTACTGAGGACTTGATTTAAAACTTGTGTGGGGTGTTTTACTGTTCTAAAATGGTACACACATGGTAGCCACCTGCTTGCCTTCTTTTGTATCAATGTATTACAGGAGTATGTTTTACCCTGGCTGGAAGGAGTTCTAACAGCAAATTCTTAACAAATAAAAACTGTTTCTTTGAGGGTAAATTGTCCAACAGTGTTTGACTTCTGCACAACAGAGGACTTACAAAATGGTCAAGCAGTAATATTTCTGGAGCTATGCTTGTATTTGGTCTGTGTACAGGCAGGACTTCAGTAATGGTGGACTGAGAGGTGGTGTTAAGACAGCTGAAATGTCGGCAGATGAGCTGTCCTTGTAAAAGAAGGAATGTTGGATCCAGTGGTTAGATTGGGGCCTGGTGACCCTGTTCCTTTAAACTTCTGAAACTTGGATCAAATAGTTTCCCCACCTGTTGTTTGAATAACTTCCCTCTACGAGATCACGATCCAAAGAATTTCCAAACTTCTTCACTACAACCCTTGTGCATCCTCCTGACGTTGATAACAGCTGTAATGTCTGTATGAACTCTCCCATTTTTTCCAGGCTAAGCTTCCTGATCTGCAGCCGTTTCCTTCCCCAGATGGTGACACAGTGACACAGCATGAAGAACTTGTGTGGATGCCAGGAGTCAATGACTGTGACTTACTTATGTACCTTAGGGCAGCAAGGTAATTTCAGCCAAGATACCTCCCCTGTCTTTTGAGTGCTTTAGTGGAGGTGCTGGCTGCCATGTGTGCCACACTCGTTCCTCTCTTCCACTTTGGAGAAGCATGGATGTCAATCAGATAAGCTGCAACATTTAGTTCAAGATAAGAATGCTCTGATTTGATGTTGGGCCAGCACAGAATCTCTCCATTGACTGTGGCTTTTGGATTTAAAATGCAAAGCCAGCAGCATATGCTGCCATGGTAGAAAGATGTCGAATGTGTAACCTGTAGCAAGGGAAGTGACAGCTTTGAGTGGAGCAGCCATGATAGCACAGGATTCTTTCACAGACTGGCTTGCTAATGAGCTTTAGTTTGCATTTTCTCCAGATCTCTGGTGTGGCAGGTAGATTCATCAGGTACACTGGTGGGCTTCATAATAATTCAGAGTATGAGTAAATTGTAGTTTGAAAGGATTCCCCAGTGTGGGGAATATGCAGTTTATAAGCTGTTTTCTTAGGGTGAAACAAACAAAGAGGTTTGCTGTCTCTGCTGAGACTCTGTCCTCATGTATGGAGGTTATATCTCCCATAATCCTGACCAAGCTTTGGTGCTCCTGCAGTGAAGGTTTTAACTGATGAAATCCACTTAGATTGGATTCCAATTTCCAATGAATTATTCCATATGCTGAGGTGTCTCAGGTTTACACAACAAGCATTTGTGGTTCTTTGTTTTACTTCTTCCCATAGTATCACAAGGCCCTGTAGTTTGTCATGTAAGGTGTAAATACACTGTTTGTATATTGCATGGTGTGCATCAAACAGCAGCTGAAGAATTTAAACTTTTTTCCCCCCCCACACTATGAAGGAGCATGGCAGCTTTTGCAGGCATGTGTGATGGAGGATCCACAGAAGATGGTTGTGTTGCAGCCTCCCGTGATGACACCACACTTAATGCTCTCAACACAGTAAGTATGGAGGATTACTGGCTGGCAGGACAGTCTTCCCATTTATTCCTGGATTCCTTGAAGCATAAAATGCATCAAGTATTTAGGAGTATGAGTATGATAGGAGCCTAGGATATAATAATTTCCTTCTAAGTACCAACTAGTCCTCAGAAATTTAACCTACACAACTTCAGGGATCATCATCTGGGTGGTGTGTTGAAGATAAGATCTAATGAATATTCTGGATGGGAAGATGCTCAGGTCAGTACACCAGGTGGAACTGGTTCTTACGCAGCTGGCACCTGACCTGGCTTTTGGTCCTTTCATTCAGTCTAGTGAGTTTCTAGCTGTTGGAAAGCAGTAGTTATTTCCTAGAAGGAAGATTCACAGTGTTGTTTACGTGGTCATGACTGACTGCAAGTTGTCTCTCTTATGATCCAGTCTTCCTTAGCATTTATACTTGGGTGCATATATATCCAGTGATCTCTTGTAAAAGCATCATGTGTGTAAATGGAACATCACTGAGTGGTTGTGCAGATTGGGAGTATGTTGAGGTGCTCCCAGTTTCATAATTAACTGTTCTGGGGAGGGTGGAGAGCACTCCCACCCTCATGAGTAACTCATGAGATACGAGATAGTTTTTTTTAAGATCAAGCTGAAGAAATTTGTCTGTCATTCTGTACTTTTTTGGGAACATAGTGAAATCCATAGTAGTTTGTTTCCCTGGAGTTCTGTCTGCAGCTTTTGGAGGATTGTGGTGGTAATGAGTCAAAGCTGCCTTCTGGTGTCTCTTCATTGCTTCCTTCCTGAAATATAATAAAATGATTTAGTGCAACTGGTCATACATTAGTCTGAAGAAACACATAGACAGATGTGCTGACTCTACCAGTAAACACTATTGATTCTTCCTTTTTTGTATGTCACCTTTTATCCATAAAACACATCGTGGAGGTATGAACAGTTAAGTTCTGTCATTTCATGGTTATTGGCTACATTCTAATCCCATCTGAAAGCTGTGGAAAGGACAGGATGTACCCTTTGCTGAATGAGTTGCTAGCTAAATCTGTGTTAGGGGCAATGTACAGACTCAAGGACAGCTGGTAAGGCTGGAAGCTGGGAGCAGCTTCAGTTGAGCATGTGGTTTGTGAAACTGCCAAGGAGGGGATGCAGTGTGTAGCTTCAAATTTAATTTTCAGAGACCTTTCCTCAAGATCTTAAAGTTTTAAGCATTCTGCCTCAGTGCCCAGCACTGTAACTATCTCCAGCAACTCAGACATTCTTTGCTGATAGTGCTTGAGGCTCAGGTAATTTGTTTTCACTCAGTAAAAATGAAACTGCTGATGATGCCAACAAAAAAAACAACTCAAGATATTGTACTCCTGCAAATTGGCTTGAAGTATCACCTAATGACCACAGTATTATGTCTGCCTCTGCTCACTGGGCTTTAACTATTTATGGTTGCAGAATTCTTAACCTTGTGCTGGGCTGCATTCAGAGGAGTGTGGCCAGCAGGACAAGAGAGGGGATTCTGCCCCTTTACTCTGCTCTTGTGAGACCCCACCTGAAATACTGCACCCAATTCTGGTGTCAGAAGAAAGACACAGAGCTGTTGGAGCAGCTCCAGAGGAGGGCCACAAAGATGATCCCAAGTGGTGAGGGAGAGTAGGTTTAGACTGGGTCTTAGGAAGAAGTTCTTTCCAATGAGGGTGGTGAGACTGGAATAGGCTGCCCAAGGAGGCTGTGGATACCTCCTCCCTGGAGGTGTTCAAGGCCAGGCTGGACGAGGCCTTGAACATCTGAGTCTAGCTGAGAGGCATCCCTGGCCGTGGAGGGGAGGTTGGAGTAGATGATCTCTAAGGTCCCTTCCAACCTGAGCTATTCTGTGATTCTGTAAATCACACGAAATGTGCTTAACTGTTTTCACTGTCAGTAAAGCATGTCATTACAGGAAGCTTTTAAATACTTCAGAATATTGACAGGAAGCTCAGTCTTTGTAAATTGTAGAACTGGTTTCTAGCTGGTCAAGTCCATGATTAGATGTCCATGACTATCTCTACTAGAGTCAAAATACTTGTGTTCTTAACCTGAGCAATGGGCCTTGGCTAGCATTAGCTTACCAAAGTCACTTGCATTGGTTTCTTGTTTTATTTCTGCTTCTATCTGAGTGCATCAGGTTTTGTCTTCTTTCCTGCCTCAGGCAGGATTAAAATAGAATAAAGATACAAAATGTGCCCCTGTAATACTTACTGAGTAAACAGCAAGAGAACTTTCATTCTTAATGTGTAAACCTGTTTCAATCCAGTCTGTGCACTCACATGTGGAACCACCTGAAAGCCAAGATCAATTTCTGTACCCAGATTAAATGCTTGCTTGTTGTTCTCACTTCTATATCTACCAAGTCAAGTGTTGCTTCTTGGTGCTTCACAGCACACTTCAGAACTGAGGTGAAGCATAGAATGATTTAGGTTGGGAGGGACCTCCAAAGGTCATCTAGTCCAACCCTGCTGCAGTGAGCAGGGACATGTGTAAGTCTTCATCCTTTGGTTCCTTTCCCAAAGGCAGCTGGTGTGTGTGTTTGTACTGACTTGCAGATCAGTCTGTATTGCACATCCTCTTCGGTTTCTTACCGAGTTTACATTTTATTTCCTTCCTTTCTGTTGGGATTGATGCCATCTGATTCTGGTGGTTTACCATTCCAAGTTTTGTAAGTTATTCCTTACATAAGAGTTCTTGGAATTGGACTTTCTCTCTGTGTCATCTATAATAAAAGACTAAAGAAGAAAATTCACTGCTTCACCATCTACTTTATCCCTTTTAATCCCTTGGGAGTCTAAGGAGCCTGTTGTTGCACTTGTAGACTTCTTGCTTAGTTCCAAAATATTTTGTTTCTGTTCTGATTGTCTTTGTCTTTCCAGTACATATTTATTTTGAAAATCACTGCTGAGTCATTTTTCTGACTGGGAGAAAATCTCACACTTCCAAGCTCAAAGCACTGCACAAACCCATAGTTTATCTTCTTTATCCTGTTTGTCTGTGTGCAGTATTTTTAATTGCTGTTGTTATGACTTCCTCTTCCCCTTGATATGACATCATGAGACTTTATCCTGTGGTGTTCTTGAAATCATCTCATTATCTTCAGCTTTGAAGTGTCTCCTTTGTAGGTATTGTGGTGCTCATCCTCCACTCCTCTGCAGGCTGGTTTTCAACCCTTTATTGACACAGTGGAGTTCTCATTGAATACTTGGCCTGACTTCGAAGAAAAGAAGAGTCTGCAAGCTTTTGCTTTAGTGACTATTGAAAGGTCCTAAGGCTTTTGAAATGTTGGATTTCATTCATCCTTCAAAAGTCTGTTCTGTGCACTAATACTGTTCATCACAATTTCTAGAAACCTGTCAAGATGCTTTCCTTGTTCACTTGGAATTTCCCCAGAGAAGTGAGGGGTTTTAGGAGTAATGGTTCTGTCAGGTGGGATATGTTAAGAAACTTCTTTGCCTGACACAAGGTTAGGGTGATAGTTTGTTGTCCTGACAAAATGATGCCCTCTTTATGTTTCTATTCACCATTTAAAATGTACCAGATTTATCTGATAAATAATTAGTGAGGGCCCTACCCTGCACTAAGTTGTGTTTTTGTTTCGAAATGGTCATATACAACCTAGAAGATTGATGTAAAAAAAATTGGTGTGCTGTGATTTCTTATTATGGAGAGGCAATAAACTTCTGAGCAGCACTTCATATACATCAGCCTTGACAAGCTCCTTTTGCTAGTGTTTTATTTATGTAATAACAGATGCTGCAGCCCCTAGAATGATTTATTGTTAATTACTCCAGATAGAAATGAAGATCATGGAAGGCACAGTGCAACATATATCTATATATACATACACACACACAGAGGTGTGTATATGTATCAGTTTGTGGAAATGATTATTCACTTAATGTTCCAGGTGAATTTCAGGTCCTGTTCCTTTGTCTAGCTATGGGGATTTGATGCCCCATTTGTCATTGTAACCCTTAGGAAGGGAATTAAGTTTGCCTTTAGAGGTGATTGCCCTGCTGATGAGTGCTGGCATTGCACTGAGAGGTATGGAGGAGGACTTGGTAATTCTGCAAGCCTTTCACCATGAGAGCTTGAGATGGAGATGATCTTTTTTGTTACCAGATCATAAACCAAGCAGCTGAATTTGGCTGACTTTCTAGACTAGAACTAGCTGGGTTTTGTGCTTGTTGAAATATTCATGAGCAGAGGTAGTTTGATTCATTAGACCTTAAAATCTTAGTCATGTAAAACGCAAACATGCATATTCAGGGCACTTTTGTTTTTCCACTTCCATAATCAAGCCATAATCTGTGAAGCCATTTGTATGTCACCAACTGGTAGGGGATGGAAACAATTGGTTTATAGCTACCAAGTTCCTCCTGATCAGGAGAACCACACTGCTTCAAGGCAGAATCCCTCAGAAGTGAATTTGAGTTACTCCCAAAACCTTGTCTTGGGTCACTGTAGACAACATTATTGCATTTTGAGAGCCAACCATGGTTGATGTGAAGATTTTATAATTAATACTGACTAGAGTGCTCCTGGGCTTTGAGTGTGGGTAAGAGTCATGTTTTAATGATCAGAATATCATCAGAAAGACCCTCAAAATACTATAATTACAAGATACCTGTAGAGATCCTTAAGTTTAAAAAAAAAGTGCAGGTGAGACCAGGACTTAATCAGTCAGTTGTGGACTGTTGGGGTTTTGGGGTTTTTTTTTGTGTCTGTTTTAAGCTAATTGAAATTTGGAAATCAATCAAAAAACCTTAGAATTCATTCCCTTCCCAGGTCAGAGTAAATTAATTAGTTCAGAGAGCAGAAATGGCTGGCAAATAGGTTGGAGAAAAAGTATGCTCAGAAAATTCATCCTGCAGTGTGGTAGAAAGCTGGTGCTCTAGATCTGACAGTCCATGGAAAGATGGTGAATAAACATTGCTGCTGGCTGTGGAGTAAGAGTTGGAGTAGATCTTGGTGTAGTTTGATCCTCTCTCTCTGTCCTCCAGAGCTCTGATACTTAGTTGCAGATCTGGTTTAGGATCCTTTTTCTGCTCCATACTAATAGAAACAGAGGGCAGATGTAGACTGGAGATTAGGAAGAAATTCTTTCCAGTGAGGGTGGTGAGACACTTGAAGAGGTTACCCAGGGAGGTCATGGATGTCCTCTCCCTGGAGGTGTTCAAGGCCAGGCTGGATGAGGCCTTGAGCAGCCTCAGCTGGTGGGAGGTTCCCTGCCCATGGCAGAGGGGTTGAACTGGATGATCTTTAAGGTCCCTTCCAACCCAAACCATTCTATGATTCTATGTGAGTATCAGTTCTCTAAAACAGCAGAAAAGAAATAGTAAATGAGCATGTGCAAGCTCAGTGTCCAAGACTGAGTCTCAGAGGCTGTGGTCATTTTGACACGTGGGTTATTTTTTGGTGGGCAAATTGAAGAGCCAGCAACTCTGTGCTCGTATGATAAGAAAATACCACCACTGCAGCTTGCATGCTGCTACATGGAGGCAAGACAAACCATCATATGCTAATACTGCATAAATCTTTCTTTGCTAAGAGCATTGTCCTGGCTTCTCCTAACACACCAGGACATGGGAACGTGTCATTATGAGTGACAAACATGACAGTGTAATACCAGTTTAAGGAAATTCAGTTCGAAGTAAGATGTCACCCAGACAAATTACTCCCTGTTTTAACTTGCCCTTAGACCAGATTTTCTTGTTCATTAACTACAGACAAGGTTGCAAGCATAAAAAAAATATTTAAATACACGTTAGCATTTCTTCTTATTACTGGTTTTCCTTTTGGATGAGTCAGCTCCTCTCATGGTTCAAATGAGGTAGAGTAGCACTTCAGGGGCCATCACTCTCTGCCTGGGCTTGCTGGAAAATGAAGCCACTTCTACTGCATGAGACAATTTTGCCACTTTGAATTTTCATTCATCCTTATCCTTGCTCTTAGGGGAGAAACTTCAGCACTTTATTTGTGAGATGAGTCAGGAAATCTTTCTAGAGTAACTGTTGGAACAGGCAGATATAAAGGGCCAAAAATGACTGCTATGAGTACTTGTGAAAATGCTTGGGACTATAAATAATCCTTAAAAAAGAAAAAAAAAACCAAAACAAAAAACAAAACACACACACAGAACTGTTGCAAGTGTAGCAGGTATTGGAGGGGTTCTTGCCCTGGGTGCCAGGGGAGCACTGGCCATGTCTGCAGTGGTGACCCACAGGCCGGCTGGCACCCTTGGCTCCCTCTGCTGTTCTGTTCTTCCAGCTGTTCAGCAGAGCCCCAGCAGTACCAGTGTGTGAGAAGTGGATGTAACACAAACATCTGGCTTTTTAATCTCCATCATTAGCATCTTGGAGCACTTTGTAGCAATTAGAGTTATTGAGAAGCTTAAAATAGAGTAGAACTAGGAGAAGGAAAGGGAAGTTGCTGCTTTCCCCTGCCAAAGCAGCAGGGACTGATTTCTATGTTTCCAAGCTGTCAGATACCACAAATCAGGTATTTAAAAACCCAGAACTAGTAGCAATTTCCTCCTGGAGCAGCTTACTGATTCTTGTCACCACCTTCTTATGTTAGCTTCAAATTCTGTGGCAGTTGACCTGTGTCAACCAGTTCAAGATCAAAACTTCCCCGTTTGCTGTGGCAGCATGTGAGCAAAACAGAATTGCTGGGCAGAGTCTTTTTGTTGGACAGTTGAGGTTCTTGAGTGCTTAAAGGTTCCATTGTCCTTGGGCACCAGAGGGAGCTCAGCAAAGTTGTTTTGTTGTCTGTGGGCAGTGTATTTTTTTTCCCTCTGATCTGGGTTGTTTAGTGTATTGCAGCAGGTGGGAGGAGGTAGAATTTCAGAGAGGAGGGGGCAAGGAAATTCCTGGAATTAAAGGGCATGTGGGGCTTAGTGTCTTGTTGGCTATGAGACACGGTTGACAAGAATCAAATCTTCTCATTTTGGAGGGTGAGCACTTTAAAGAACGCTGCAGATGTGAAAAATAGCTTTTGTTGTTTCACTTAATGAGATGTATTTGCCACGGAGCATATCCCATTTGATAGTAGGGCAAGATACCTGTAAAGAGAATCTGCAGCAAACTCAGATTTGTCAGCTCTGCTACTGAAAGAAGTGGCCTGAATTAAATTGGGTGCTTGAATTAGCATAATTACAGCAAAAGACCTAGCTACCTAGCCACATGGCAGTAATTCTTGTTCTGCTTTTCATTTCATCATCCTCTTTCCTCTATTTTCTAGCCTCTTGAGCATGGTACAGTGTTAGAGAGCTGCTGCCTGTTTTCACCATTGTCCCCTTCAGTGAGAGGAGCAAATCCCTCATTAATAACTACAATGTTCTTAAGCCTGCATAGATAAAAATACCTGGTGCTTAAATAGGGGTGTTATGTAGATACTGACAGGGCAGTACAAGGCAAATACCATCGTCCTTGCCTCTTCCACCAAGTATCTTTCTTGGCAGCAATTGAACATTTCTTTGACCTACCTGCATTGTTTGAGTCTTAAACTGCTCTTGCAGTACTGGTGGTGGTTACCTCGTGGTTGGCAGGTCAGGCTTTAGGTCTTTGTGCCTTGACAAGTGATGTGCTTTGTCTGTGCCCAGTGGAAGAGCCAGCACTCCGAGCTGGGGAACTCCTCAATTCCAGAGCTGTCCTCAAAATGCTGGATGTGACTGCATCCCCCCCAGAGTGTGTCCTGCTTGAACAATCCCTTCGGCTCGTATTGGTTTTTCTGGGTAGATCACAAAGCAGTTCAGTACTTCCTCACTGTATAGTGGCAATTTTTCTTGAGAGTAAAAGCCTCTGGAATCTAACAGTGTTCTTAATGGACTACAATTATTTAATATTGTAGCCTGAATGCAGCCTAACTCAGATAGGCTTTTCAACAGAGATCATAATGACTGTAATTGCAAAAGGATGCCTTGCTGAAGTAGAAGCTGCCAGATGCAATGCCATTCTGAGCTAAAAAGGTCACAGTAAAAGGGACATTTAAATTAAGTTATAAATTACAATCGAAGAACAATATTTTGATGAGCAAGAGCAGAGATGTCAGAGCTGCAAGATGTAATTCATGGGTTCATTACAGAACAGAGGTGTCTGACAGCTGAGCCATGCCAAAAGGAGAATTTATTTGCAACATCACGCAGACAGAAAATGGCAGCTCTGCTGAGAGGCTGGAGTAGAAACTTGAAACCCTGTGGTAATGTGCAGGCTTTATGGTAATGAGGCCTGCCTGGGATCTAGCATTGTTTAATGCCTGTTGTAATATAAATGAGCTTTTGGGACAGGTGCACGTGCAGAATTTTTCTTTAATCTAAAATCCTGTCCGGTCCTGTGGAAGGTGCTGTGTTTTCTGTTCTCAAGTACAAAACACCTTTGTGTTGCTTCCCTTTTGTTCCACTTGTGTGTACCAAATGTGGATGGCAGAATTCATGCTAAAAATGGTGATTCTCTAGATGACAGGACAGCAATCTAGTGTTTATAGCTGTACCTTGAAAAGTTCAACCAGAAGTTAATGAAACCATAGGCAGTCATCATTAGCTATTATTTATATGTTTGAGTTGCTTGCCAATAAAGTGCTTATGTATATTAAATGACTGAAAGTAATAAGCAGAGAATGAGCCAGATTGAAACACATAAATTTAACTCTGCCATTCATTTAAAAAAAAAAATTCCTTTTTGCTGCATTATCCCACTCCTGGCACTTAGAAAAGCTTTTTTTTTTTTTTCTTCTTTTTTCTTTTTTTTCCCCCCCAGCTTGCTAGAAGTAACTTTTTTTTTTTTTTTTCTTTCAGGAGACTCTAAACCTGTATCAGGTCTCTTGTTTACACAACTGTGTTTTCTCTGTTATATGACTCCTTTCACATCTGTGTTTATTTCTTTTGTGACTGTTATTAATGTGATTGGTTGCTCAAAAGTTAATGCGTATATTTTTCTCTTGCTGATTTGGGACAGTTCTGATGGCCTTGTAAACTCTTCCATTTTCCAGTAAGCAGAGCAGTCAGTTTTCTGTGAGACCAGTCCATTCTTTCTGGGCTGCTCTGATTTTTTGCAGTTTGAACTCCTTGGGCAGTTGGGATGCCAGGTTAAAAACACATGTTGTCCTTGAAGCAAAATAAAGATGCCCTCCAAGTTACAGAAAGGCTTTGGCATTACTGCATGTTTTGGGAGGGAGCAAGGAGGGAAAAGAAACAGAAGCACTATTCTTTTCAAGACCATCAGATTCCCCAAGTGAAAAATCTTTTCAGTAGTGGCATGGACAGAAAAAAAAACATTTGCAAGGTGAGCTGGCAAAACAAACAGAGGCTTTTTTTTCCTTTAAGATGGATCTGGTCCCAGTGCTGGAGTGCAAACAAGGAGAAAAATTAATGTGTACCCTGTAGTAAAGACAACATCTTATTTTCATGCCTTTTAAGTAGCTATTGCATACCACAGGAGCCTTAAAAAAACCAAGGTAGAAAGGGGTTTGAAGTCAGCAGTGCTTTTTTGCATGAGGACATTGAGCACTGGCACTGCAGGTCCAGCTTTCCTCCCTTATCCCTTGCCTTGTGGTTTTGAGCCACTGGCACTGCAGGTCCAGCTTTCCTCCCTTATCCTTTGCCTTGTGGTTTTGAGCCACTGGCACTGCAGGTCCAGTTTTCCTCCCTTATCCCTTGCCTTGTGGCTTAGGGAAGATGGACTGAGGTGGTTGTTTCTTTGCATGGAGGTGCAGTCATGGGAACTGACACTGATGTGGTCAGCAGAGGCAGATTTACAGCCATTCTTCTGTTGTATGTTAGGAAATTTCACCTGAGGAGACAGGTTTGAAAGCAGTGGCTCCTGCTAAGGGGCCAGGGGTGATGGATCTCCCTGACATACAGCAGGTGAGGAGTATGGATGCCTCCAGTGTGTGAATGCATCTCCCAGCAGCAGCCTGCAGAAAGCTGAAGAAGGGGAGTGGGGAGGATATTATTGCTTGGGAGTTGAAGCATTGTTTTGTATAGTTCCTCTCCATTAGTATATACAGTCACAATTACAGCAGAGATATCTATAACTTTGCTTTAGGTGCCATATAGAAAGCTGAAAATGAATAGAAAAGCAGTCTGGCTTAGCTTGCTTTTTTGTTCCCATCATTATTAGCCAAGCACTTGTTGTACTGCAGTTAACACCCTGTATGCCATTGTTATTGCACTTGTTGGTAGGAGAAAAAATGTTCAGGCCACCAGTTAAGGAACATTACTGTTTGTTCTCAAAACATGTTGCAGTTAATGATCAGAGAGGTCTTTGCACAGGAATGACCTACTGTTTTCAGAAGTACTTTGCTTGCTTTAAAAGCCCCTCAAGTATAAATAAATTTCGAGTGCCCCAATAACTTGGTGGAGGTAGAAGAGCACCTTCAAGGTCTGGTTTACTGATTATAGAATAGTTGAGCCAATTTGTGTGAAGTACAACCCATAAAATACTGGTTTCTTTGTTACACAGCTGACAATGTGGTCATCCCTGTGAGGAGGAGGGGTGCAGGGTGACAGTTCATGTCTTATCACTGTTCTTGATGCCTGCTCTGTCCTCAGGCTTGCAAAGAGTTCAGTTATTATAATGCCTGTTAAAATGTTTTGAGACCTGTGAGACCTGGCTAAGCACAGGTTTAGCAGCATAGGTGTTCTAGAGAATGGAGTCCAGATAGCTGAGGATAAATTCTGGGAAGGAAAAGCAGGAGATAATCAATGCACAGAACCATCTTTTGGTTGTCCCTGTTGTAAGGAAACTTTTGAGGGCCTTTAAAATTCTGTGCTGTTAATTGATAGCTTTGAAGCTTTGGTTTACATATAACCAAACTCTTGTGTCTCTAGGGGATTTTTCATGAAAACCATTCTCCCTTTTGGGTGTGGGATTCAGTTTTTAGCATCCCAGCAATATTTCTTCTTGAGATCATTTTTCAGAAGACATAGAGCAGGCTGACTTCAGTTGTCAAAATCCCACTGTACTGTGGAGATAAGATGGGCTCTAAATCTGTAGTCTGCTAAAGGTTTCCTATCAGGAGTTAAGAGCTGGAGGTTCTCATGGGTTCATTGTTGAATTATTTTTTTTTTTAGTGTAGTTGTTCTTCTGTCTCTTTGATTTAGGTCTGTTGTCTACTTCAGGCAACTTTTGATCATATAGATAATGAGTTTAGGGTAGAAGCTAAGGTACACTCTAAACTGTGACCCCTTGAAAGAGGAATCTCAATTTACACATCCCTTCTACACATCCCTTGTACTTCTATACTCCTGTAGCTATCTGTAGAGGTTGGGCTTCTCTGCATCCTTGTATTCCAACAGCCTGGTGATCTTTGCAGTGCAATAAAAGTTAAGAGCATTTTCTGGATGGGCAAACTCAACATCCCATGACTTGCAGTCCTTCCTGAATGTCAGTTTTTCTGGTTGGTTTTACTAGTGTGGATAAAATACAGCTCCTTTTGCTAAATAGTTTGTTGGAGCTTTTAAAATGTTCCTTAGAATTTTTAATGTGAAAAATATTTTTTTTTTCTTTTAGAGTTAAGTACAAAAAGTCTTCAGTGCTTTGTGGGCTCAAACATTATCTGGGAGAAGTTTAGGAAGGAAGGGGAAAACAGATTTGGTTTAATGCTGTTTCTCCTACTACTAAAACCCCAATTACCCTTCGGGTTGTTTGAATTTAACTTCATATATCAACAGCAAAAATAATTAGGCATAGAACATCTCATGTGGCCCCTTTAGTGGTTTTGCTCCAATATCAGATCACTGCTAATTCCACTGAATGATCTATTTGTCTTCTTTATTTTTTAGCTACATGAAAGTAACTATGATGCTGGAAAAGCCCTGCAGCGCTTGGTGAAGAAACCTGTGCCCAAACTGATTGAGAAGTGTTGGACTGAAGATGAAGTGGTAGGGAAACGAATTATTCCCTTGAGCCTTATAGTTCATGTTGCTTCTCTTGCTTCTTGCTTTCTTTGTTCTTTTTCTAAAGAGGTTATCTTTATGGGAAGGAAGAGGGGCACATTATTTCCTGCGCAGGATCAATTTGTGCCCCATTCAGGCCTTTGTTTGATATACAGAACTTTATTAGACTGGGGAGAATAGCTTTCTACTGGTAGAATAAAAGAGAAGATGATCAAGTGCAGGAGGAAGTTCTTCACAATGAGAGTGGTAAAATACTGGAACAGGTTGCTCAGGGATGTGGTTGAGGCCCTGTCCCTGGATATGTTCAAGAGCAGACTTGCTGTGGCCCTGGGCAGCCTGATCTAGTTGGAAATGTCCCTGCTAGCTGCAGGGGGGGTTGGACAAGATGACCTTTGAGGGTCCTTTCCAACTCAGTGCAATCTGAATCTGTAAAAGTTTCTGAGAGAAAAATGAGGGTAAGTGAACAGCTGCAAAACTGCTGGACTCTAAATCTCACTGTTGTGAATGAAGCTTGGCCACATTCATAGTTGGAGTAGAAGAAGATGTAAAAGGCATGTAAGGAATTGTCTCATGTTTTGTTCCTGTTGGTCCTGCAGGAAGCTTAAAGTCAACTCAAGCTGGCTCATGGGAGGCTGCTATCAGTGTGTCTCCTAAACAGTTTAAGATGAAGTTCCTTCTTCCCCCTCATATGGGGTAGTAGAAAGTGGTTACTGGCATTTTAGTGCTGATGTTAGTTGTGCTTCAAGAGGAGCTTGATGTGAAATGTAACGTGTGGGAAGATGGTGACTCGTCAGCAGGCTGCTAAGGCCTGTCTGGTTCTGTGCAAATGGAGAAATGTTGTCTTTCCTGGCTCAATAATTAGGTTGCAGTGTGCACTAAAATAGAAAATCAGACAACTGGAAGTTAGTTATGGCTGACTGTTGTTATGACTAATACTTATCACAGACTCTCTTGTGGGTTTTGCCTTTCACAGTTGGAGAAAGCTGCTGCTCTCTTATCATAGAATAGGAGAATTGTTTGGGTTGAAAAAGGCCTTTAGGATCATGGAGGTCAACCATTCTGTCTGCCAGGGCTGGTGCTAAACCATGTTCCTCACCACCACATCTCTGTGGCTTTTAAACTCTTCTAGGGATTGGGGTTCAAGCACCTCCCTGGGCAGCCTGTGCCAGTGTCTGAGAAGCCTTTTAGTGAGGAAGTCTCCATTAATGTCCATCCAAAACCTCCCCTGGTGCACTTCCTTAAGACCATTTCCTCTCATCCTGTCCCTTGTTCCTAGAGAGAAGAGACCAACCCCTACCTGGCTCCAGCCTCTTTTCAGGGGGTTGTAGATGTATCTTATGTACCAGATGGGAGTAAATGAGGGTGGAGATTCAATTTGTGGTGTACTTACCAGGTATATAAATGAGAGAAACCTGATATGGTGCAAGACAGCATTGCTTGTGTGAATGTGATGAGAGGGAAGTTTGGGTGGAATCAATAGGTCTTTAAGCTAGTTCATTGGTACAGTATTTGAAGAAGTAAATAAAAATGGAATCTGTGATGTTGTTAAGCTACTAGTAAAGTTGGCAGTGGTGCTATAAACTAGAACTGGTTAATAACAGGCAAAGCTTTCAGGGTCTCCTGGCATGTTTTAATTTTTCAGACAGCATCTGGAAAGACTTTTTTTAAGCTCTGGTTTCTCCTTAAGTCTTTCAGGGAGTTATTCCAATGAATTATGTGTGCTTGTTCTCTCCTTTTGTAAACCTTTTTGCAAGAGCTAGATTAGGGGTAGGCCAGGCCATATAAACCTGGATTAAAGCAGGCTTAGTCTGAAATCCAACAAAGGACCTTTGTGGGAAGGAGACTGCCTGAAGTCGCGGAGTGAAAGAGGATCACAAGCTAACACTGGCAGCAGAGCAGATGAGTAAAAAGCCTAGAACAGTCTCCTGGTAAGTTTTGCAGTTATCTTGTCACCAAAGGGAGTTTTGTTTAGGGAACTGGCTGTCAGAACAAATACTTCCAGTGCTCTGCCCTGTGTTTAGTAGGTTTCTGTTCATTTTGGTTTAACCTCTGTTTTCTCTGCATACATTTTCCCACAGCCATGGTTAAATTGTCCAGTGCCAACAGCCCTCTTCTCTTCTATGTAGCGTGTATTTTTTCCACTCTCCTTGTTTGTTTTTTTCTTTTCTCATCAGCAGTACTATGTTGTCAAAGCCATGGCTGCTGCAGCTCAGGGTTTGTTGATGGGCAGTCCCTGTTAAATGACAGAGAACAGAGCCTTACAAATAGAAACAGCAAAGTTCATGAAAAATGAAGCATTGCTCCAAAAGTGCAGACTCTGTGAGTACAGAATAATGATCACTGACTCTATAAATCATTGTCAGGCTCAGCTCATTTTATCATATTTGTTCTTGTTCTGTTCCATCCAAGTTTCCAGAAACCTTTGGCAGCCCTCCAGCCTCAGCAGAGCCAAAGATCAAACTGTGCTCTTATTTATAGGCAGCTAAGCTCCACCTGCACAGCTTCATGGTGTGGTTGTCCCTAGCAGTTCATAGAAAACTCTCAGATTAAAGCAGCTGAACTGCACCTCTGAGAATGTGTGAGACTTGCAAGGGAATTTTCTTCATTGTGAACCTGGGGAGACCTTTGTGCATGATACGTGGAGTGCTACAGCTGCACAGGAACTCCCCAGCAGAGTATTTGTTAGGAAACATTGGTGTGGCAAACCCAAAGTCTGGCCAAAATAATGAAATGAAGGTGAGAACCTTAAGTGTCTCTTCACTATTCAACAATATTTGCGATATGATGCTGTGAATCATGCAAAATTACCAAAAATTCATTGCTAAATAAAACTTGAAACTTTTTTTCCTATGGACTTTCTGTTGACCAAAGAGAGAACTTTTCTTGTTAGACAAAACCAGCTTATCTGCCTGTGAGCAAACTGAGCAAGAGATACTTTGCAGTGATCAGAAGAGAGGACAATAAAGGCTGGGAAGTTCTGTTATTTTTACTGCTGCTGATGTGGTTACAGAGGTTGAGATCGAATTAAAGAGAGGATAAAATTTGCCAGTGATTGAATTAACTGGAAGGCTTTGTAAGTATGAAGATAGAGCTTTGTTTTCTGCCTTGTGCTTCTAACCAATGGCTATTTTAAAACTTTTTTTTCCCCCAGTATGTAAATTCAGAGGCGTACTGTGAAAAGCAGTCATCCACACTGCCTCAGAACAGTGGCTAAAGAAACTTCTTCACTGATGTGTCTCCATGCAGCTCAAACAGCAGCTGTTTCCTGTTTACCAAGGCTGAAGCTACACCTGACAACATCCATTTCCAGCAGTGATTTGGTGGGGGTGTTTGGTTCTCTTGTAATGCTCATAAATTTCCCTCTGTGGACAGTTCTGTTGAACAATGGTCATGTATAATGCCACAATTAAGCACCTTCTAAGCAAGCACCCATAGAGACCAGCTTTCAGCAGCATCACCTGGTGGAGCCCTGTTAGTGTTTGGCTGCAGTTTGAACCAGCAGTGAAGCTCTGGTGGGTGTGTTCTTTGGGAAGGAGCCATGGAGCAAGCCCTCTGTTCTGACACAGCTGCTGACAGTGGCCCCTGAAGGGTTTTCCTGCCATTGAATGCCATGCTTGAAGTTTGGTGTGATGCTCTCTGCTGGAGCAAGATCAGGGTAGCTGGGGAAGAGAAAAACTGACTGGGAATGGGTCTAGAGCAGGCCACAAAAATGCCTAGAGGGCTGGAACCCCTCTGTTGTGAGGCCAGGTTGAGAGTTGGGGTTGTTGAGCCTGGAGAAGAGAAGCTCTGGGGATACCTTGTGGCCTTCCAGTGCTTTAAGGGGACAATCAGAAAGCTGGGACAGACTTTTTAGCAGGGCCTGTTGTGACAAGACAAGGAATGATGGGTTTAAACTAAAAGAGGGAGAATCAGACTGAATGGAAGAAAATTTTTACACTGAGGGTGGTGTGACCCTGTCTGAGGTTGCTCAGACAGGTGGTAGAAGGCCCAGCTCTGAAACCATTCCAGGTCAGGTTGTTTGGGTCTCTGAGCAACCTGCTCTAGTTGGGGATGTCCTTGCTGACTGGAGTAGAGGAGCTTTAAAAGTCACTTCCAACCCAAACCATTCTATGAGTCTGTGACTTAGGCATTGGGCATGTGTTCCAGGTGGTACTTTTAGCTAGAAGGAGATACCACATTAACCACTTCTTTAATTTTCTTTGGCCATCTTTCTTGGTCTCCCTAAGACCTGGTGTCACCCAATCTCTGGGACACTGGTTTTGTTTCTCTGTGTACAACAGTGGGTTCCTGTACAGGCAAGATGTAGTTGGTATTTGTCTGAGAAACCAAAGACTCAAAACTCAGCAAGGGATTGTCAGAATGAAAGAGAAGTGAGCTCTGCTTTGCATCTCATGGTCACCTCTAAAATTGTTAATCTTTGTCAGAGTGCAGGCATTTTGGGTGCCAGCAATCAGAAATCCCTAATATGTTCTTCTCCAGTTAGAAATATTCCAAAACTGACGTTGAAGTTGTGTTTTGAACTATGGTGAGTTAATCATCTGTAGGGAATAAATACCATGGACCTGAAACCTGCCTGTATTGAAACTCAGCTGATGATGTGCTGCTTTACTTTCCACAGATTCCAAATCTGGAACTATGATCATTGGCTTCTTTCAGTTCAGGTTAAATTGAACATTGAACATCATATTTCCTGGCATGCTTTCAGTGGAAATACTTCACAGGAAAAAAGAAGTGTCCTTATGGAATTTCCACCCAAAATCTTCTTTGCAAAATGGGTTTGATACTTCCAATGATGTTCAGTGCAATTCTGACCCTACACTTGGTTCAAGTCCAAAAATGAGTTTATTGTGCACCCTTCCATGTCAGACAGAGAGCCTGTCAAATGGCTGCCATTTGCAAAGGACACAATGTTCATCCCAAGTTTGGTTAATTTATTGAGATAGTTTTCTGTTCTGGTGAGCCTCATGGATGGGAAAGGTTGAAGGAATTGGACTGGTTCAGCCTGTTCTGCACATAAGTCCTGGCTGATTTGATCTCACCTTTTTGTCCCTTTATTCAGAATGTGCCTTTTTTTTTTCCCTCTTCCCTGGCTTTTGATAAAAAGTACTAACAAAATCAATACAGCTTACAGAAGAGAGAAATACAAATCAGAACCCAAAGAACCTCTAGTTTATTAGGTTTTTAATTAAACATGATGAACACATTTTAAATAACACAAAGGCCTCAGGCTGAGCTGCATCTAATCGAAACAGATTAAGTCACCCGTCCACACTTGGGTAGTTATTAATTCTGTTTACTTATGCATGCTAGCTAAAGGCAGAGTTCACTGCTGCTGTGTTGCAGCTTATTGCACAGGGATGCTTCTGCTGCATGGAATTGTGCTCCTAATTAGCATTCAGATGTTGATTATGAAGAACACTGGTGAGGCTACTAGAACCCCCTTGAAAATTTAGGGTGCTGGCTTCAGAGCTGAGCAAAATCTGGGGGACCAAAGAGTAGTTTTGCCTTTTTTTTTTTTTTTTTTTGATCACTCCTCCTTTTTTCTGCTATGCTTGGCCTTGTCTTTTCAGAGATGTAAAATTCTCAAATTGCTCACTGTTCCTTAGGAAGGTGGTTTGTGTTTTCTTTTCACTTGTGCATCTCCACGCAGAGCTGTGGCTGACACCCCTGTGACATCCTTGATAAGTAGCTTTTATCATGAAATATGCTGCCCTTTAAATATTTTACATTGCTTTTGATGTCGAGTTGTTGAGGTAAACAACCTAGATTCAACCAACCTCTTAAATTTATGTGCAGGGATAGTTAATCCTTGCTGGTGATAAACCTTAATTGGCCATGTACATGGATTTACAAGTTCATAAATTTTAAAATCTCCACACCTGGCTTCAGCTTTAAGCTTATTTGTCATAAAATAGAAGCAGGGATCCTTCTGCCAAAAGTGACAAGATACAGCAAACTAATTTCCAAACATGTTTGCAAGCATTTGTAATCCAGTGTAGCTGGTCAAGAAATTGCTTATGCAAAATACATTCTTATTTGCTTGGCTCCTTTGCCTGAAATCATCCTCAAATGTCTCTTGTCTGCCCTTTTTGGAATATCTGTTCATAAAAACATTGTTTTCATTGCTCACTCCTTTGAAGCCAGGCTTCTCAGATATGCTGGAAGACAGAGCTGCTTACTGGGGCAAAAATACCATGAATTTTATTTACTGTTTATATGGCAGCTATAGAAAATGGAATTCACAGCAAAATTGAAACAGAGCCTCTGGAATAGTCAGAGGGGGGGGAATATCATCAAGGGATGTCGGAAAAAGAGGCTGGCATTACAGGGTTGCTTTGAGTAATGGAGTGGGCTTAGAAGGTTAAGGTATCAGTTACTGCTTAGTTTTAGGGGGGTTTATCACCAAAAACTAAATGATACAGCTTCAGAGTGACAGTTGCTGCCAAATTAACCTCTCCTGGACTTCAGAAATCAAGCCACCTGATGCCATTTGCAAGTGTGTTAATCAGTAACACTGGAAAATTAACTGAGCATTGAGATAAAGCTCACAAAGAGCAATCACCATGGTCTAGTGGGAACTTTGTTTTAGGAAGAGAGATTTTAGTTTGAGTGGGAATGTAGAGCCTTGGCTGTAGCTTGTTCTGAGAAGTGAAGAGTGTAAAAGAGCCATCAGTCCTCACAGTAAAAAATTAACTGATGAAGGATGAAAGAATTCTGCTTGGGGGGGAAGTTATTAATGAAAGGTTGTGTAAAATTGCAAGCACTGAGTAGCTGACAGGTGCACAAAATAATAAGGTCTAGTACAGCTAGGAAATAGGAGGTTCTAGTGTGGCTAGAAAAGGTGAATTTAGTTTAAACACAGGTTTCTAGACAAAAGATTAAAATCTCTTTGGTTGTGATTAACTTGCATCAGTCTTTGATCCAAGCCCTTGTTTAAAGGGATCAATATTGCACATCCAGCACTGAGTTTATTGTCAAGTCCTTTTGGAAATAAGACAGTGAATTAAAAATCAATTATACGTGCAGAAAAGTTTGTGTAGGGCAATCAATTTTGTCCTTTTAGTTTGCAGAAAGATTCCATTGTTTAACCAGCTGTGAAAAGGAATGAATTTTAAAAGCCTCCAGCAAATGAGATGGCCCAAATGGGGTGGGGGAAGTAGATTAAAGGGGGGGGGAAATTATTTCGGCATTTCATGTTCCGCAAAGGCTGCCTTCAGGGATAAATCTATAAATCCTGTCAGTGACCTTGGCTTCAAAATGGGTGATTTCACTGCTTTCCCTAATCTTGATCTTTCTACAGCTGCCAAATAAGTTTAGTCTTTTCTTAACAATATCCTTTTTTTTGTATTTGCTTTGTTTAACCACCATATGGTTCTTGATTCAGCGTCGTTCTGCCTTCATGTGGAATATTTTTTTCTGTTACGCACTTAACATATTGCTGATCACCCCACCCCCCCCAAAAAAAAAAACCACAACACAAAAACCCACCCCAACAGATATTTACACTGGCCAGTTGCCATAGCTTAGAAGGCTATTTCTGTGTGTGTGGGGACGGAAGCTAAACTCTAAACTCCCAAGCTGAACTTCGGTATAAACTTAAATCATTTGTGGGTGCTTTCAGAAGCTGGTGGTTTGTTTTGGTTTGTAGGAAAAGGTTTGTAATAGAGAGAGAGAGGCACAGCCAACACAGACAGAAGCACAGAGTTCACTGTTGCCAAGGGGGAAGAATCTGCTGCTTTAAAGATTAATAAACACGACAGCAGTTGATTGCTGAAACCATGTTTTTCATCTCATTTTCAAGGGCATCTTAAAACCGGAGCTCGCTCACTCACACTTGCTGGCATTCTCCATCATCTTTCTGTGTTCGTTTAAAAATGAGAACGAGGCACTGGGGGACATTGAGAGATTGCATTCCTTCTCCCATAGGGCAGAGTGGTTATTTTATAAATGAAGAGGGCCAAAAAAGCTATCCTCCCTAGTTCCTTAGCAACAGAGCTGGAGTCAGTTTTAATGTTCGTGTATATCTTACAAGTTCTATGTATAGAAGCAGGAGCTCAGCAGTATTGCAACTGGAACAAAGACTGCTCACCCCAGCTTTGTGCCAGGGAGGAACAGAAACCAGGAGTGCTGATATGGACCTGCCTTTTTTTCCCCCCACCTTCTCCCCATTCAGATGATATTCTGGTCCCTGACACAGTTACTGTCTGCAGTACTCTGACCTCCTATTCAGATTTGATCTGCTAAGAGATCTGGAACCTGGTTTAAATAGAGCAGCATTAGTAGGGAGAAATTCATTACAGTGAGGGTGGTGAGACACTCGGAGAGGTTGCCCAGGGAGGTTGTGGATGCCTCCTCCCTGGAGGTGGTGAGACACTCGGACAGGTTGCCCAGGGAGGTTGTGGATGCCTCCTCCCTGGAGGTGTTCAAGACCAGGCTGGATGAGGCCTTGAGCAACCTGGGCTCTAGTGGAAGGTTTCCCAGCCCGTGGCAGGGTATTGGGTGACCTTTAAGGTCCCTTCCAACCTAAACCGAAGGTTCCATGTCCTGTTCCTCTCCAAAAGGAGAATGAGTCTTGACATTGTGACAGAGCATCTGGAGAGTGCAGGGAGTTAATGCTCTTGCCATAGCAAGCAAAACCAAGGGTGTAATTTGAAGTGTTCATCTTTTGACCATGGTAAAACTTCTTTTGCTCGCGTGTCTATTTGTTGGGGAGGGAGGGAATGCATCTTGATTTAATTTTTGTGTGTGTGTTAAGATGCACAGTATCAGAGCTTTGTTGTGCACATTCCACTGACCTATTTACTCTCCCTTTGTTCATAAATTAATTCCCAAACTCTGATATTTCATTTAAAAAAACTAATGTTAGATATAATTCAGATCTGTTAATATTATGACTTCTAAAATACTGATAGTGTAAGATCTGTTTCATAGAATGGTTTAGGGACCTCACAGATTATCTACTCCAACCTCCCCAGCCGTGGGCAGGGACACCTCTCTGCTGGACTTGGTTTTACAGTTTGCTTCCTATTCTTAGTGCAAACATAATAAATGGCCTTAGCCATCTGGCTCACGCTCCTTGGTGTGTGTTATCCTAACAACTCAACACCTAGGGTTGGAGGAGCTCATTTATGCTTTTGAAAGCAATGTTAATAATTAAAAAAAAAAAAAAAGCTGGTTAGCTGTGTTCAGAATATTTTGTGTTCTTCAGGAAATGCTTTAAATAATGTGGTTTAAATGTAGGTTCACCTTTTCTGATGGTTAAGGAAGGCTGAGTGGTTTATTGGTTTGTATTAATAGCAACATTTAGAGTCCTTGGTTTGATTTCAGATTGTTTCAGTCATTTGTCATTTCAGTAGCTTGGTTGAGTTTCTGTCTTGCAGGTGTTAAGAAATTGAGATTAGTGTACAGGATTCCTGCCTCCTTAACACCTGAAGTGCAATTACAGTAATAAATGATGGTGAAGTGCTTTGATATTTTTCCATGTTAAGTGTCTGATAGAAATCTCCAGCATCTTTCCAAGTAATTTTGGCTGAGCCTAAGTTGATAGAGGTCAAAGTGTTTCATTTTGGAATATTTATGCTGGAATTCCACTTCATTAAGTACATGGAGTCCAGGAATGGATTACTTGGTATGGCAAATCACTGTCTTGTTTTGAAAGAGCTGTTTGTTGTCTAAACCATAGAATGGCTTGGATTGGGAAGGACCTCCAAAGGTCATCTAGTCCAATCCCCCTGCAGTCAGCAGGGGCATCCTCCACTGGAGCAGGTTGCTCAGAGCCTTGTTGAACCTGACCTTGAATATCTCCAGGGATGGGGCCTCCACACCTCCTTGGGCAGCCTGTTCCGGACTTCCACCACCCTCATAGTAAAGAACTTGTTCCTAACATCCAATTTCAATCTCCTCTAATTTCAAGCCACTGTCCCTCATCCTATCCCAGCAAGCCTTTAGAAACAGTCCTTCTGCAGCCTTCTTGTAGACCCCTTTGGTTAGTGGAAGACTGCTCTAAGGTTCCCCTGGAGCCTTCTCTTCTCCAGGCTGAAAAGCCTCAGTTTCCTTAGCCTCTCCTCACAATAGAGGTGTTTCAGTCCCTTGATCATTTTCATAGCCCTCCTCTGGACCCACTCTGTCAGGTCCATGTCCTTCCTGTCCTGAGAGCTCCAGAGCTAGACACAGTACTCCAGGTGAGGTCTCACCAGAGTAGAGCATGGGAAATGCCATGGGAAACAGCAATTTGCTGATCCTAACAGTTTTGTTACAAATACAAAACCCCAGGCTCAATTAGTAACTAATTGTAAATAGCCTGGATTCCAACCCCTACCATTCTGTGATCCTAGGATTTTAATGTTGGAAAAGGCTCCCTTTTTAACAAGTAATTTGATTTTTCTAATAATTATAGATTTTTTTTTTTTTTCCCCCCCAGGCTTTTGGAATGTCACTGTGTGCTCTGTCATTCCACCTGACAGCTTGCCTGAGCATTATTCAGTATGGCCTAGTGGTCACTGCAGCAGAAAATGACTAAATGCTTCTTCAAGTTGGTGCAGTGACGTAACTCTTAGTTAAGAAACTTTGATTGCTGTCACAGTGTGGCTGCTTTAGCACTCAGGACTTGCCTTTCTTGCCCAAGCATAAGCAGTGTGAATACCAAAATGCCCCTTGTTTGTTAGTGCTGTTTGCATGATCCATTTGATTTTTCTAATCTTCCCTGTCAACACCACCAGTTGTTTGTTTTTTTTTTTTTCTGTAATCCTTCAAATGGCATAAAAATGCATTTTAATGAAGCAAATTACATAGCTCTGTCTCCTTTCTTGTATAATCAAGGGTGGCCATATTCAATTAGACTGAAAAATGATCATTGTTCTGTTACAGGCTGTAACAGAGCAAGTGGAGGGAAAAAAAACCCCAAAACCAAAAACCTGTGATCCATCACCAGTTGCTCAGCTTCATGTTACTTGAATCACTTGCCATGCTGTCGGTGGCTCTGAATCCTCCATGGGAGCCATTATTTAATTGAAGTTTGTGGAGGTGTCACTTGTTTGATAATAGGCTGCTTCTGGAGGAGACGCAGAGTGACTAAATATTAATCATTTGCTGCATCCATCCAGGATTCCTCATTAGTTACGAGGGTAACAGTGCCGTAAAGCTAATGATTATGCTGCCATAAAAAGAGTTTGACAGCAAATAAGGACTCGATCCAGAGAGATACTCAGTACCTGCTAGTATTGAGGAAGTCTGCTGCTGAGAGGGCTTAATTTCCCAGCCTGGCTCCGTGCTGCTTACGTAGCAAATGTGAGAGGTTTCATGTGAGCCTGAAGGAGCTGAGGTTTGAGTGTAAAATGCCACCTTGGAAGAATCACAGAATCTCAGCATGGTGGGGGTTGGAAGGGACCTCTGGAAATCATCCAGTTCAACCCCCCTGTAAGGCAGGGTCACCCACAGGAGCTTGCCCAGGATCACAATGGCCAGGTGGGTTTGGAATTTCTTCAGAGAAGGAAGACTCCACAACCTCTCTGGGCAGCCTGCTCCAGGGCTCCAGCACCCTCAGAGGAAAGTTCTTCCTTGTGGTCAGATGGAACCTCCTGGGTTCCAGTTTGTACCCATTGCCCCTTGTCCTGTCACTGGGTACCACTGAGAAGAGTCTGCTCCTGTTTGTTGCCCACACACACTCTTGCTGAGCGTTGATCAGGCTGCTCTTCTCCAGGCTCAGCAGCCCCAGGTCTCTCAGCCTTTCTTCCTCACAGATACACTCCAGGCCACTCAGCATCTTTGTAGCCTCTGTTGGACTCTCTCCAGTAGTTTCTCATCTCTTCTGAACTGGGCAGTCCAGAATTGGACCCAGTACTCCAGATGTGACCTCACTATACTGTTTTTCATTTCACAGTAGCTGAGTAACATCACTTTTAACCTTTCTAACAGTTTGTGGTTGACACAGATGAACCCTGGACAGCTTATAAATGTTGTGTGTGCCTCTGCAAAGCTTCTCTTCATCTAGCATGTGGTTAGGTTTGCTCTTCCTTCTCCTTAAGTGTTAGGTGAAAGATGCCTAGTGTTGATCAGTGCTCATGAGGGTGCATTTTAAAACTTCCTCTTTGTGCTCCTTGCCAGTGTTGCTCTTGTACTTTCATGTGCCTTGTGGTTTTGAGTTTCTTGTGGTAAAGACTCAAAGTGCAGGTAGCTTCTGGCTTTGTGGGTTTGCTGCAGCTTTTACCAGCCTCTTGATAGCTCGCTTGTTCCCCTACCCACTTGTGCATGACCCACTATGTTGTTTGTTTATTCTTTTATTCCTTTTCCTCCTCTCCCTGCTCCTCCTTCCATAGCATACACTCAGATTTATGTAGCTTTTAGGCTACATGGGGTGATGGATCAGACAGGGGCTTATGCATTAAGAGGAGCTAATAAATAAACATTACAGCAAGATTACTGTGTGCTGCACTGGAGTAACTTCAGACATTCCAGTTGTTATAAATTGAGGAAGGAAGCTCTGGTTTATTAGGGTGCATATTTCAGTTACCTGTTAGGGAAGATATTGTCCATTTCTGGGTGTCTGGGGAGGTAATTCCATACTCAGCACTCCTTCTCCCAAATACTTTTCTTTTAAGCTTCATTTCCTGGTGTTCACCTTTGTGAGACATGCACTTCTGGTCCTTAATTTTCAAATTTGTCACCACTAATGTGTCTTACATCCAGATTTGTGCTCTCGGGTCTCTCTTTACTGCCACTGCAGCCAGCAGCAAACTCAGAGGAATCCAAGAAGCTTGCAGAGGTTGCCTGATGTCATCTTAGTAAGGGTCACAAACTGGAAGTTTTATCTCAGTGCTTGAACTCAAAGGTGGCCATTGCCACCATGCACAGCCCTGCTGTTTGATGATATACATGATGAGGTCACCTGCCTTTGTCTGTGAATGACTTTCTTGGGAATTCTTGCCACCATTTTGTCTCCTTTCACTTGGATTTGTTCATTGCTCTGAAGTATGGGAGTTCTTGAAATGGTTTTATTTGTTTCCTTTTGTCATTTGCATAAAGGCACTGTTTGAAGGCAGAAATAGTTTCCAGGATAATTGACAATAATGGTTGAAATCCCAGTGGAACAATCTTTCTGCACTAGGGAATCTCCAGTAGAAGCAGTGTGTCTGAGTCTGGAAAGGGCCATACAGCAAATTTCAAGCAGTCCGAGTGCTGCTGGTTTGTGCTTAGTGTTACAACTTGACTGAGAGGACAAAAAGGTCACAGAGAAAAAGAACAATTTCAGGCTTGCATAGTAATGTTCAACCTGAGTCCATGGCTGTGTGTTTTCAAAGCTCTGTGTAATTTGTAGAACAGGAAGAAAACTTCATGGGGAAAGAGATGGAGAAAATGGAAGTGCTCTGATGTGCAAGGGAGGAGCTCAAGAGGAAGCTTATTTTGTGCTCCCCCTCACATTGGTTATTAGCCTTGTGGTCTGATCTTGCTGAAGTAGAGCTCATGGGCTGGGGGCTGGTGGATATATCTGTGTTCACCCACCCATGTTATTGCCTAGAACAGGCATTTTAGTATTGATGAGTTAATGGAGATCTGCTTTGTGTTGGCAGGCAGAGTGTGCTCCCCACAGTATTGTAAGTTGAATAAAAATCCTGTTGTTAGGAAAAACAGTGTGAGGAGACTGGAATTCAGGGGGAGGCTAATGCGATGTTTTCCTTCTGGGCTTGTTTCTGCCCAGTAGAGGTGAGGAAGCACGAGGAAAGCTTCCATGCGTAAGGAACACCTTCAGCCCTGTGGAAGATGCTGTACCTTGTGATGTAGGCATTATCCATAACTTTAGGAATGAACTGGCACAGCAGCTCTTATACCCAGAGTGATGTATGAGAACCATTCCTTTGGAGGGAAGGTGGTACAGGAGGGCATTGTTTATATGCCACAAGTGCTGCTTTCCTGCTTGGATTCATATTACATGTCCTGCTTTGGATGTGTTTTTATCTCTGCTTTTGGGTTCTGTGCTTTGACTCTTTTTTCACCCCCTTCAAAACAACAATTGGAACTGTGAGGGCTTGTTTTTAGTAGAAAATGCATTGTTACCAAGCCTGGTTGAGCATGAATATGAGAAATGGAAAGCAAATAGCTTTATTTTAGCTTGAAGTTTACAGGTTAAGTACTGAATTTCTACTACTTGCCTATATTAAAGGGAGATAGTTTCAGGTGTCATATAGGAAAGGATGTCCTTGAAAGAAAAACAAAGCATGTGAACCAACTTTTTCTTTGCTCTTTAGTTGGAATGTATGAAAAGGTTTTCTGTATATCAGCATTTTAACAGCAGTTTAAAATAACAGTTAGAAATGAATCTCTTTGTGTACACAAAAAGGCGATCTGAAGTATAATCAAAAGCTGTCTGTTGTCTCTTGGCAGCAATGTATTGTTTTGCTTCTCAGGGTCATAAATGTGCCAGACCTTTATTCTCTTTAACTCTTAGAATGCATCCGTAAAAAAATCATTTATGTAAAACCACGCTTGAATCATTTTATCTTTGTCTGCAGCACTGAGAAACTGTTGATTACAGGAGACAACAATCTACAGATAACGCTGTATAAATAGAAAGCTTTTTTTTGCCAGGGAAAGCAGTCTCCAGTTTGGGTTCCAAGGTTTGTGTGCACAGAAGGGGATAGTCTAAGACTCACTGCGTGAAACCTTACACACACAAACCTTATGGTTTATGCACCTGTGCAACAAGAGTGTTTCCTGAGGATCACAAAAGAGCAAATGTCGCAGGGAGGCTTTGTGAGCACAGATCTGGATCTGCCTGGCATGCCTAGGTGGACCCTGATGTCTGTCAGCACAAGGTGTGTCATGGGCATTTAACTAGAAACATGGGCAAGTTGGCCAACCAAGTTTCTGATGGAAGTGGTTGAGTGCAGTAGATGAAGGGAATGCCTGCCTGTGTGTTAACTGGAACTGCCTTTTTGTACTGCTGTGGGAGGAGAGGTATGGAGGGTCCTGAGGGATTGTGCATTTCCAGCCTTCTGCAGGTTCAGGACTTGTTGCTCTCTGGAATGTCTTCCTGCAGCTCAGTCCTCTGTTTCAGTGCCATTGGGAGGGAGTTCTCCAGACCTACTTACGGGAAATGAATGTAGCCTCTTCCTAACCATTACTGTATTAGAGGAAAGTAAATTGCACACTGAACAGTCCTCAGACAAAGGTGTTCATCTGTCCCTGTCTGCTCGTCTTTGTTCAGATGTGGGACCCCAGAACCACAGAGGTGTTAGGATGGGTTCTGATGCTTCTAATAATCCAGAGATTGCTTTCCCAGAGTCAAGGTTGCTTGTCAAATGCCCCTTCTAGAGCTCCGCAAAAATGAAGTCAGGGTTTTCTTTTTTTCCTTCCTGCTGCTGCTTTAATATCCAGCCTGGGTTTTGGGTTGGTTGGTTTGTTGGGTTTTTTTCGGGTCTGTGCATCAGTTTCTGCTGTGCCACTGCAGGCTGTTCTTAGATCAGGTTTCTTGGCGTGCTGTTGACTTTATCTCGTTTACCGGCTCACATTTCTGTTGCCGTTCGCTGTGTGATCGCAGCCTCCCCGCAGCTTCTGAACAATTAGTAATTGAGCAGGAAGTGTGTGCTCATTACAATAGCCTTTTGATTCGGGTTTTACAATCACCCAGTGTTTGGCAGAGAGCAGAGGCGGGGGAGGCACTTCTCCCAAACACGTTTTTTGACAGAGAGAAGTCTGTTGTTGCAGCCGCTTGGCTATTTGTCAGCACTTCGCAGACATCCCTCTTGCGCAGGTTGCTTGGCAACGCGGGCCAGAGCCAGCGCGCACGGCCAGCGCCTTTCCAAGAGCAGGTTGGGAGATGATTTATCGGCGGGGCTGGGAGCGTGGTGAACCCAAGAGGCAGGACTGGACCTTTTAACAAGAACCGACGTGAAATGTGAAGGCGAGAGAGAGAGAGACTGGCTGGCTGCAGAGCGTTGGCTGGGGATGTGCTGTGAAAGCACCCAGAGCAAATAATCACAGGGCACAATCAGAGCAAAAATAAAGGCTTCTCATTTAGAATTTTTGGGTTTTTTCATGCTGTTTGGTCTTCTCTTTCTCATCTTGATAGGGCAAGAGGGAATGGATTGAAGCTGGAAGAGGGGGCATTTAAGACTGGAGATTAGGAAGACATTTTTTGCAGTAAGGGTGGTGAGACAGTGGATCAGGATGCAGAGGGAAGTGGTGTGTGCCCCCTCACTGCTCAGGTTGGATGAGGCCTTGAGTAGCCTGGGATAGTGGAAGTTGTCCCAGCCCATGGCAAGGGAGTGGGAACTGGATGATCTTTAAGGTCCCTTCCAACCCAACCCTTTCTATGAATCTAGGCTCTGACACAGAAACAGGTATGATGCAGGAAGTGAATCCAGGCTTTGGGTGAACCTGACATCTCTCTCCCTCTAAAAATAGCTCTGTTAAAATACCTATGGTAAAATAAAGCTGGAGTTAGCACATAAGGTTAGCAGCACCCTGACAGCTCAAAGCCTGGGGTAAAGGGACAGTTGCGTTCTCCCCCAGCTTTGGAAATGTCTAAGAGCTGTTGTGTCACCTTTGATATCGTGTTGCCTTTCATACAGACCATTGCATTGATCCCTGGCATTAAACAGAGAGGGGAAAGAAGAGAGTCATCAGCTGGCATTTAGGTAGTGGTTCGTGCTGTGTTCAGCCTTAAAACTCTCCCTCCCTGCCCCCCCACTTTAAAATATCACCTTCAATAAGCTGAACTGAAGGGAGCTTGGATAACCTTCAGGCAAGCACCCCCAGTTCAGTTTTTCTGCTACCTTGTGAGTTCTTTTTCCAGCATAGTTGTGAGGGGGGATTGGCAAGATGTGGAGAGCTGTTGACAGGAGCGTTTCTGCCTGTTTCTATGAAGGCAAGGAGGAGAGAAAAGCTGATGAATCCACTTTGACCTCTGGAATGACAGTCTAAATACTTTATTGAAAATTCTAAATAACTGTGTTTGTAACTAGTAATCCTGCTCTGCATGCAATCTCATTTAGCCAACTGTGTATGCAAATGTGCTATTAATGTGTTTGCACCCAGTATAAATATACAAATCTAATCTGTTTATATATGTAATTTACACACAGCTGTGCTCATGCTCACTTCATACCAATATTTTCAGCCAGCCAGGGGTATCATGGGAGAGCTATTGTTCAAAACAAAAGCCAACAGTGCAGCACCATGGAAGGGGCTTCATTATCATTGCAGGATCTTTTGGCATTCCCTGGAGGGAGGCTGCTTAATGACTTTCTGTCTGTGGATATGGCTGTGGATACCCCAAGCACAGACTGGGGCATGGTGTGTGCCTCTGCTGCTGCATGATGCTCTGCTGTTGGATCCCTTACAACCTGAGACAGGGTTTAATTTTTCAGTATGGTTTTTCAGGGAGACAAAGCCATCCGAATGGGGAGGGAAAGCTAATTGTTGGGCACCTTTAAGCCTTTCAGCTGATATATTTCATGTCAGTTTGTTTATAGAGGATACTTGATCTTACAGGCATATGGCCTAAGGAGTAGGAGATTGTTATCACGTGTAGATGACCAGCAAATGCACTCTCCAGAGGGGCTTTGAGTATCCAGTGAGAACATTAATCCCTTCTAATATAGATTGGTATCTAATGAACTTCTGGTTTTCCCTATTTTTGAGTAAAAAGACTTGGTGAAAAAGAATTTTATTTTCAAAGTGTTACAGAAGCTACAGGACAGTTCTGCGTGGACACAATGAAATTATTTCATTTTTAAAATGTGACAAGAAAAATAAACAGAGCAATGTCTATTAAAAAAAAGAGCTGAATTTAGGGTTAATATGTGTTTTTTAACCAAGATCACAGTCTGCTGAATGAAGCAGCAAATTGAGTAAGTCTGTTGCAGAGCTCAGAACCACAAATAAGCATCCATATGCACACTTGCATACATGTTTGTGATTATTCTCTTCTACTCTTGCTCTACAAAATGACCACCTGCATGTGCTTTCTTGGACTGGAAGGCTGGAAACACGTTTGTGGCCCACTTTAAGAAACATTTACCTATTTGCAATTGTGAAAAGGGACCAAAAATACCAGAAACCAAACAAATAAAACACAAACTACCACAACACAACAAACAAAACAAGAAACCCAAGCAAACAAAAAACAAACCCACAAAATGAAAACACAAACAAATAAAACCACACCAAAAAAATCCCCCCACAAACAAATAAAATCAAAATTAGTTACTTAAAAACCTGTAATTAAGCAGCAAAAACTGGCACTGCAGGGGCTATACAATGAAGGGTCTCTGCTTGCTTTTATTCTATGACTTCCTGCAAGACAAACAAATCATAAGGGAGCTCATGTGTAGTATCAGTGGTCATCAAAGCACAGACACTTCCTTGCGAGAGATTTGTAGTAAGTGGTTGCAGACATCTTCAAGCAGTTGCCAGACTGTGTGGACCTCTACGTGGTTGTCAGAGAGAAGAATAAGGTCCTTCAAATCATGACTCGTGCTTCAGTGAAGCCTCTTCAGGAGGAGGCTCTAAATTGCAAGCTGGTGACAGCCTCACTTCCTGCAGGAATAGACAAAGGAGGTCTGTAGTTAGAGATGGGACAGAGCAGTCAACTGAAGAGCATCTGAGATGTGGTAGGCTAAAGGGAGAGAACACTGAGGGAACAGTAGGAACATAGGTGTTTCAGGAAAGATCTGCTGCTTCTGCTTGCATGCTTGAGATCTGCACATAGCTCAGAGAGTGCCAGGGCCTGTGGAACAACATGCAGAGCCATTTGGGGAAGGCTGATGGTGTCTGTCTGTTACACAGGTTTGCCAGCTAGGTGGTTTTTGCAAGCTCACCATTAACTAACACAGAACAGCACAAGGATCTCATGCTAAGGGTGCAATCACTGCTTACTGCAAAATGAAATGTGAAAAACATGAAGCAGGGTTACAAGAGTGACAGGAAACAGTCAAGTGAAGCTTGGGTGAGGCTGAAGTGTATCTTGTGCTCCTAGCAGCAGGGCAGGGTAAAGGAACACAGCAGAATCCTGAGTGTAGATATTTTTCTTTGGCCACTGTCTTTGTTCCCTGAATGCACCAAGAAAAAGTCCAGCTGCCCTATGTGGCTTGTGGAAAGAGTTAACCCAGGCTTGCTTGTGTCTGCAGTGGTTAGGTGGCTTCTGAGAATAGCTTGGGGATGTGACAGCTGCATTTTCCTTAACTTAAAATACCTCTTTTTGTCCTTGCTGGAATTACTTGCTGAGCAATACTTAGCCCTGTCTGTTAATGATCATATAGAATTCCTTGGAGGTAAAGATACAGTGAGTTCTAGCATGGTGTTCTGCTACAACTAGGTAGAGTTTGATGAAAAAAAACTTGGTTTATTCCCAATGCTATGTTTTTATAAGAGATAGCTGGCATCTTTAGTTTAAATTGTGTCTTAAGGAAAGGATCAGGATGCTTCTGTTTCCAGAGGACAGTATATAACATTTAACATTATCAGCAATTCCTTTTATTTGCACTGTAATCACATAAGCAAACTACAATGCTAAAAGTCAGCCAAGCTTTTAATGAAATGTCCTCTGTGCACTGAAATCCAGCTCTAGTGTGCATGCACGCTGTCTGCAGGCTGAAAAACTCTATGGGGCCATCTCTCAATGTGCAGCACTTTCAACAGAAGCTGTGCAGATACAATCAGATCACCTTTTCCTTTCAGATCAACTGCCCTAAGTTTTCATCTTATGAAATACAAGAAATAAAGAAAGATACTTTTAGGCATTTAGTGTTTATTTGCTGTTAACTACTGAACCCCCATGAATTTTCCTACCATACTCACTATCGAACTTACAAAGGCTTCTTAAATATGGGAGATGGTGAAAGCTTCCAGCTGCCTAGAGAACTTGGGGCCTTTCAAAACATGCACTCTACCTGCTGCTTTCATTATAGCAAAATGATTTTTTTCTGTGCTCATAGTTAAGGCAAAGGTTGAGAGGAACTTTGTGTTCTTGGGCAGGGTCTAAAGAGATTTTTTTTTTTTTATTATTCTTATTTAAAAGGATTGGGGGGAGGGGGGAAAGTCCTTATTTCCTTGATTAAAAAGGAGCAGAAAAGGTTCTGTTTGTAAACACACTTCATTGCAACATGTTCTTCACTAATTAATTGGGGGGTGAGGGGGTCATGGACTGAAATAGCTCCTGGATAATTCTTAGAGAAAAATATATTTGATGTCAACCTGACTGAAGCATCACTTCATGTTGGTAGCAGTTATGAATTGACAGTTTTATCAGTCATCCTGCCTTCCTGAAGCCTGGGAGGTTTCAGTTTTAAATCCTTCAGTCGATTAAACAGGTTCTTTTGGACAAGATGTGATTCTTGCATGCTTTTAGAACCCGCTTTAGTTTAGATTTCTGCAGCAAAGGAGGAAACTGGTTCCCAGTTAAAAAGCTGGGGTGCTGAATTTCGGCGTGCAGCAGCAAATTTTTTTCCTGCCAAGCTGTAATCTCTTGATAATAGAAACCCTGACGTAGAACCTTAACTACAGCTCGGCAATGGCATTACCATCACGTTGATAAACACGCCGTCTGAGCTCTGCTAGTCAGAACATAATGGCTTTGTGTATCTTGTCATGATATTTGTTTCTTGGGATGAAATATGGGACCTGCAAGTAACACATATGCAAACATTGCTATGCTTGTTCCTTGTCCTTCCCTGGTTATTTATAGCTCCCTGTTTACACATTGTAGCAGGATACGCAGAATCTTAACGCTTTTCATTGGGGAAGCTCAAAATGCTCAGATGGTTTTTAGGAGACCTTGAGCTGTGGCTGGTCAATAGCCATGGAAACCACTTCATAAAATCTAACAGCGTTTGTCTGTCAGCGCTGCCTGCCCTCGCAAGCCGTGGGATTTCCTACGGCCACTGCACAGCAATAATTAAACATTGGTTTTTTTAATTGTGTTAGTTTGTCTTCAGTGAGCAGTACAAAGAGCAACGCTGACAGAGGTCTGTCATAAAGAATGGTTTATAGTTAAACATGTCAGCTTTCCCACTTCTGTTTATCTTCAGTTTGAAAAGTACAGAACTGGGATTTTTTCAGCCATGAGGCCTCAGAGCCGCTTCCACTTTTGGATCAAAACTTCTTTCTGATCCATCTGATATAGGTTTAAGCCTCATTGTTCTACCAGCCCTGTACTACCAGATGATTTTAACTCAGCAGCTGTCATTTTCAGATGCTTTCTGCAAGTAGTGCTACATCTCCTGCACCACTAAAATGCAGACATAAAATTTGTTGCGTGTTGTTTGTGCAGAGAAAATTTAGGCTGTTGTGCAATCTGTTTTAAGAGGTGATGGAGAGCAACAGGTCACTTCTGATTTGGGGTGCAATTATTTAGTGCTTTTATATCTAAAAACATGTAGAGGTCTTTACATGGTGGACTTGGAGGAGTAGCTGTTCTGGACACAGGCTAAGGGGGGACTGAACACAGTGCCAGAATTAATGGAGGATTGGAATAGGAAGGAAAATCTGAAAATGCTCTAAAACAATCTTGCTTGTTTGGTTCAGCTCTCTTAAGCCTCAGAAACTTTGTTCTTTGTGTATAAGTGGTTTTCTTTTGCCTTTCCATAGAGGTACATGACTGTCTTATAGTTGGGTGTCTTGCACTGCTTCAATGGCCTGGGGAGAAGTCTCTGTGATACTGATGAAGGTGATACCATCATTGGCCAAAACTTCAGCATGCCACAAGGACTCACTTCCTTCATGTTGGGAAATTTGGAGCAGCACTTCAGGCTCCCTCTAATTCTCTTACTCAGGGTATAGGTTGGGCTTGCATTCCCAGTAGGGATTTCTGACATCTCATGAGTTCAAAGCAGAAGTTTGTCATAGGCTTTTTTTACTACAGAGCTGAGTCACAACAAAACAAATGTGAAACAGTTTGGTTAAAAGGAATCTTAAAAAAATAAATAAAATGGTCCCCTGAGAGTCCAGGTACACCACAGTAAGTCTTTGGCAAAATGAAGAATAGAGAATCGGGGCTTTGATTTTACGCATTGGACCACATTGCTCTCTTGTACTTCCCTGTTCTTTTTTCATCCATGTTTGGAGTGTTCCAGTTGTAGTTGCTTCTTATTACCCTACACCTTTTTATGCCACTTTTTCCTGTGTGTGCCTGTTAACTAGTCTCTGACAGAGTCCATGAGCCAGGAACTGAGCTGCATCATTCAGAATCTGAATTCCCTTTGGATTGCCTGGTTTTAAATGTTTCTTGAGTTGATTTTCATTTTGCGGTACGCTGGGAATTATGATGCTCTTCGGGAAGTTTTGAGTAGTATGAGGACATGCTTATTTGCCTTCTTGCTGCTGCCATCTTTCCTTGCCCAGAAGTACAGAAAGAGGTATGTCTGTGGTGCCAGACTGGCCTCCCCTTGTCATTCACGTGGTGAGAAGTGGGAAGTACTACACCTGTGTGACCAGTTACCATTGCAGGCAGTCTTGGTATCTTGCTCTGCAGACAAGTGTGATTTCTGCCTGTGAATGAGGGGCTGGCACCACATATCGTAACATTTTCCTTGTTTAGGAGCCCAAGCCCCACTGTCACTGAAGTCTGTACTACTGACTGTAGTCTCAAAGCATATACAAATGGTGCTTAATTCTTGTCTCTGTACCTCCAGACATATTTTTGGCAAACCCCAGCAGTCCTGCTGGTTTTGAGGGTCAGGGTTAGGTAAGGATAGATCCCTGTGGGAACATAGATGCAAAATAGTATGCATGAGGGTCCAAAGAGGCTGCTCACTCAGACTCAGCATTGTGGTGGGAGCTTAGGAGGTGTACAGAGCAGCATTCCAGGAGTGAATTCCCCTTTCTGGGATTCCATATTCACTTCAGGAAAGCATCTGACACAGTCTCCTACAGCATCCTTGCAGCTAAACTGAGGTGGTGTGGTCTGGGCAATCTGGTAGTGAGCTGGATGTGAACTGGTTGAAGGAAAGAAGTTAGTTGTGGTCAATGGGAGAGAGTCTAGTTGGATTCAGGTATCTATTGGAGTCCCTCAGGGGTTGGTACCGGGATCAGTACTGTCCAATATATTCATCAATCACCTTCATGAGGGAAGAGAGTACATTGCCAAGATGTTTGCTGATGACACCACACTGGGAGCCCTGGAGCAGGCTCCTCAGAGAAGTTGTGGAGTCTCCTTCTCTGGAGACATTCAAAACCCACCTGGATGTGTTCCCCTGTGACCTGCTGACCTGCTTTAGGTGGTCCTGCTCTGGGCAGTCTTTCAAGGTCCCTTCCACCCCCCTAACATTCTGTGATTTCACAATATGGAAGCCTCTAATCATCTGCCCACCTCCTTCAAGTACATGTCTGCAAGATGTGGTCTGAAACACATTAACCCAACCTGAGGTATTTGTCTTTAGAGAATATTTAATTCTCATTCCCCTCCCAACAGACTTAGGGCCCATAAACTCCTCCCCAGCCCTCACCTCTTTTTGCATGCAGGATTCATTTGCTGGTGTGTTTATACCTGTTTGTTTATCATAGGGAAGGAAAAGATCCTGAGGCACTCTGTGTTTATTAGTCTTGTCTCTTGGTGCTGATTCTTGGTGGTGAGATGTTGGGGTGTCAGGGAGCCTGGTGCTGGAGCTGCAGGCTGGGGTGGATAGCAGGGTCTGCAGGGTTGACCGAAGAAAGGTGCCGGGAAGAGAGGAGGAGGGGAGTGAGCGATGCTTGCAGCTGGGGCCTGAAGAGTTATTTGGGAGGTGTTGCAGAGAGGGAACATGAGTGCGAGGGGCAGCTGAGGGGGGTCCGTAGAGTGACGAAGGGCAGCTGAGGGCTGCGGCAGATGAGCCACAGCAACTGCCAGGGGAAGAAGCCGCCACCCCTCTGCAGAGCCCCCGGGGGACCGGCGGGCGTTCAGCCGGCGGCTGCTTTCGCGGGGCGTTCTCGGGGGAAAGGGAGGCGAGGGCCGGCGCGGGGCCCGGGGTGGGGTGGGGGGGCCGGCGATCCAGGCCGCCTTTTGCGGCGCGCCCCGCGGGTGCCGCGCAGCCCAGCCCCGCCGCGATCACATGCTGGGCGGCCGCGGCCGCCGCCTCCCGCCCGCCCGCCCGCCCGGCCCTCAGCGCCGCTCGCCTCGGCTCGGCTCTGCCGCTCGCCTCGCTGCCCGCACCGCAGCCCCTGCCGTCGCCGCGGGCCCCGCCGCACTCCCTACCTGCGCCCGCACCGCCTCGTCCCGCCGGGCCCCGCCGAGCGCGGCCCCGGCCCCGGCGGGCGGCCGTAGGTCGAGAGGAGGAGGGAGAAGGAGGAAGTGTCTGGGCTTGGCGAGCGACCGCGCAGCACTGCGAGCCGCGGAGGGGGAGCGGCGGCCGCGGCCCCGGCCCCGTTTTCCGCTGGCTTGCTCGGGAAGGCGTTTGCTGGATTCCGCCGAAAATCGGGAAGGGTGAAGCTGGAGGGTTGGCGTCTGCAAGGACTCATTAACCCCTGCAGCACCTCCTCCGGAGAGGCACTTTTCTCCCGTGGAAAGCGGCGTTGCGTATTTTCGTTCGGCTTGCTATCGTTGCTTAGTTGGAAAATAGACTTCGAAAGAGACGTGCTGCGGGATACTTCGGTCCTTTTGGGAAAGAACTGATTGTGGTACTGACTTTTAAAGCTTCAACTGTTGAAGTTTGACGTGGAAGGGAATGGGGTTTCAATTTTTAGGTATCTTTTCCAAGCCTCTCCTTCTCCTCCTCCTGTGTCCCCGTCCCCCCCCACCCCTCTTCCCGTCCCTCTGTAGGTAAACGCTTTCTTCTCTCGACAGACCTTAAGCTAAGAACACTGTTTGGCTGTTGTGCTGATTAACAAGGTAATTTTTTTTTTCTGCTGCTGACATAGTGTTTTTGTTATCTTTTATCACAGAAACGTTTTATTAAGGGGTTGAGGCAGTACGGCAAGAACTTCTTCAGGATCCGAAAGGAGTTGCTTCCGAATAAGGAGACTGTAAGTGCATTCCCACTTCATGTAATTTGCTTTTTTCTGCTGCTGCTGCCTTGCTGTTCGATCTTGCGAAACTCTTTCCTTTTCACCCCGAACTTGAGTCTCTTCGGAGAAATGGAAGAGAGAAATCCCCAGCCAGAGAAGGGGAGCTGTAATTTGGAGTGCAGTTTTTAGGCTTTTCACGCAGGAAAGGTTATATAAAGCAGCCATCGGCGCTGGACGAAGGCACTCAGGTTGGCTGAAGTGTATTTATGGAGAGCAAATCTAATTTTAAATTCTGACATTATGATGGGATAATACATTTATGTCACCCAGTTGGACTCAAATGGCAGTGGGTAATTAAAGAAAGCCTAAAACAAAACAAAAATCTAATTGAATCTGAAAGGCTGAGGTATGTGGCTGCTCCTGTGACCCGCAGAATTCGGTTGTTGTGTTTAACTCTTCGTGTTCCCGAAGCGTGGACAGCAAGCGTGTGGCTCCAGCTGCTGAATTGATCTGTGGCTTATTACTCTGCTGAACTTCATAGAGCTTACGTAACTGTCATTCTGCTGGAAATCCTGGCAAGTGCTTAGGAGGAAGATGGACAGGGAGGAGTGGTTGACTTCTTCAAAGGAAAGAGGGTTTGGGAAGCCTTGGGAATCTTGTTACTTTTCCATTAGTCCTAATTGCCAAGCTTCTCTAGAAGCTTCGGTTTCTGTTCTGCAGGTGTCATTTAACTGCTGGGAGGGTGGGTTTGGACAGTGTTTTTCGGATGTACTCTCAATCTAGAGGGGAGATAGTGAAAATAGACGATCTTCCAGCAGTTTGTTAGTGATCTGGAAAATACTTGAAGCATAACTGGTTTAGACTTCTCTGTGTGGGGAATTTGGATGTTTAGCAGCGAAGAGCATTACTGTAAAAATACTTTACCTTACTGAAGGGTGTTTGCATTCTCTTGTGAGGTGTTTCTGAGATGATGCTGTGATATCACGATCTTCTGTTGGTAAAGAGTAACACCACTGCAGTCAAATAGGAAGGGGAGGGTGAAGTGATTCCCGAGTGCCTCAGTTGCCCTGTATGAACACTTGGTTCTATAGAGAGAGATGGGAACAGTTAATGACCCATCAAGTGCAGGTAGACTTGGCTGTTAGATGTGGGAACATGAAGGCTGAAGTAGTGTGCTTCTTGTGCAAGATCTCACCAATCCAGCACATAGCTTCAGCAGTCCGTGCCTCTTCTCTTTGGAGTATCTCCTACCAAGGTATGTAGAACAAATGGGGGTTTACTTCAGGATTTAATTTTGTTGATGGTAAAATTACTGAGAGGCGAAAGCACTCTTCTGAAGTTTGAATTACAGCAGCAATGACATACATGTTTAAAGATAAAATATTTCTTTCTGATAGAGAAAAGGAACATGCAGAAGAAAGGAAAAACTGAAGAATGAGAGCTGAGGGCAGGGGTCTGCTTGTACTACTTGACTTCTGCATTCAGATTTTGAGATCAGGCCTAAGGCTTTTTGTAGAAGTTTTGCGAGTTTGGAACTGGTGCGAAACTTAACAGAAGCTACTGGGTTTTTTAGCTATTACACTTTTGTTTCATTAGGTCTGAATTTTTAGTATAAAGAGGACTAAATACTAAGGTTGAACCACGGGGAATCAGTGTGTTGATGGTTTTTAGCTGGTGTTTTTAGCCCCTGGTGGTAACTGATCTACAAACAACCTTTGACCTGCAGCAGATTGTTAATTCTCTGTTTCCTATTTTTGCCCACAAATCTCACTTCTGTTTTTTTTTTTAACCTAATTCCCAATCTTTTTCAGACAAAATTTGCAGCAGCTATGCCCTAGCAAGACACGCAGAATAAAGGCTGCATTAAATATTTGACTATCCAGTTTTGCTTTTCCTCTTTAAAGTGGAATGATGAACAATGTAAATTATAGGGCTGGTAGAATGAATCTGTCTGTATTTTTGCATCACCAAAATAATGTCAGATATTTGCCTGCCATTTTCTCTTGCATTGCGAAGTAACCCTCTAGCAATTGCAGGAATACTGGAGAGAGGAAAAAAAGCCTTTATTTTCCTGTTTAGCAACTATATTATGAGGTGAAACTCTAAAAATGGTTGTATTGGAAGCAAAAGCACTAGGGCAGCTCCCAAGTTCTACAAAAGCTACTTGAAAATCAATCAGGGGCATTCTTAAAGCGACTTGCCCTAAAGGCAAACAGGCTGGAGGTCAACGCATCCTGCACGCTTCTGATTTATTAGAGTTTACCTTACCACTCACTGAAGCCAGTGGGGAGGGGAGCCAGGGGTTTTACCTCTCTGCAAAAACCCACTGCAAGTTAAATCTCCTTATTACCATGCTTCTTGTATAATGCCTTTTCATTTAGAGTTGTGCTGCTTTCACTGGGGAAGAACTCTTCCGAATATCGCTTAAGCCCTGCAGTAGGAACATTACAATAGTGGAAGATAAGTAGTACATTAGAAATACAAAAATACCAGGGAGTCTAGGCCTGTTTAATATAAAACCTACTGCTGTAGAGGCAGTCAGAGTACAGAGGTGAATATGACATTGGATTTCTTTTATGATATTGGAAGGTGTAAAGTGACTGTGGGGAGAGAGAAGAATTAGGCCATACTGTTCCAAGTTTTCACAGGCATGTTAAGGAATGGCCTATTTGAGTTGTGCCTTTGCTTTTTTTTCCTCTCTGCAGTTAATGTACAGTATCTTTTAGGATAGTGTTTATCAGTGTGGTTTTTAACTAGTTTTCAACCTTTTTTTTTTCTTTTAAATGAATAACCAGCAAAAAAAAAAAAATCAACTAAAAATACTTGCCACATATCAAAGCTGAAAGGTCTTCACTTCTCCCAGTTTATTTCAGATTTCCAGTTTGTTTCAAAGTTGGTGTCCACGAGGGGTTCCCAGTGGGCACCAGTATGTATATAGTTGTAGCATACTTTTCAAGCTTTTCTAAGCAAGAAATATGGGAATTGAAATCAGCTTTGACCTCATCATGCCTTCTGACTTGATGTGGCCCTGGGCAGCCTGATCTAGTTGAAGGTATCCCTGCTGCCTGCAGGGGAGTTGGATAGGATGACCTTTGAGGGTCCCTTCCACCCCAATGCAATCTGTGAAATGGATCAAGGAAAACCAGTTAACTTTTAAGGCTGGATCACTAAGTGTTAACCTTGTACTACTCTGGAGATAAAGTACCTCCATGTAGATGAGCATCGGTAAAACTTCTGAGGCTTTCTTGAGCTTCCATTGCACTCTGCCTTAAATACATCTTGCAGCTTTCTCTTTCTCCTCTTCTTCTTCAAGAGCAAGCTTTCATAAATAACTCATTTAAATTCAGGTGTTTTAAGAATACAAGGTACAAGGCTGGCAAAAATATTCCTTTGTCTGATTTGGCTTTAAATGTGATACTTACTCCTCCTGTTTGGGGATAATTTGTTAAAACTTTGTAGGAGATTTTCCAAATATTTCAGATTCTTCTCTGAATTCTTTAGGTGATTACAGTGAGCTACTTGAACTTGAGAGGTTTAGAAGCGCCAGAATGGTGCTAGGCCTGAGATAAATGCACTTCAGTGCCTACAAGGTTGGGGATTGACTTAGTGTATTCTTGTAAATAGCTCAGCTCTGTGTTTGTGACATGTGGAAGGTAAATAGAAGCATAGAATGAACATGAGCTTGAGCAGGGCACTGATGTCCAGTCAGAGCAGGAGGGATGTTGAATCATGGTGTCAGCTTGCTCAGATGTAGAACTGGGACCTGTTCCACTCAGTGTACCCTCGTGGTTCTCAGAAACACTTCTGTAAGTGTCAGTTCAGGTGCAGTTTCAGTTTGCTGAGCTAATTAAGTCTGTGGTTCCAGAAGAAGTAGATTTGTTTTCCTCCATCTGGAGTTCCTGCAGCCTGCTTTATGTCAGATTTGTTGTCTGACCAGTGGAACTCAAACATCTTATGCTGGTTCTTCAGCTGCTAGAAATGGAGGGATGTATGTGGTTGTGACTGTCCCTTTGCCAGCCTTCCATATATGTGATATCCTTCCGTGGCCATGGTATGTGCTGCAGGGTAATTGGGATTTTTGGAAACACTGTCTTGCATGGAATAGAGTCAAGTACTTCTGACCTCTTCTACCTGTTCTTAAAGCAGGGGGTGACACCCATCAATGTTGTGAGGGTCTCAAATGACTCTGACACGCAAGGACAGCTTATGGGACACTGATTGTGACCATGGTCTAATTGTCTGCTTTTCTTTTTTCCTGGCAAGCTGAAGCTCCTTAGTGAGCCTTGTAGAGCTGCTTGATCTGTGAGAAGTTTAAAAAGAGGACAGTGAATCTTTGTGGTCTAATTCTGTGTTGAACCTCCTCCCTATTGAGCACATGGGTGTCTTTGGTGTGTGTGATTTTTGGTTTGGCTGTTTGGCAGAAGAGGACAGTGCAAGGAGAAGGTCTTGCTTCTGGGTGGATGTTCCTGTATTTAGCTTAAAAACACAGTGTAAACACAAGTTGTGAATATCAGCTGCTTTCCTTAGATGAAAATATCTGCAGCCTGCTGTGTTTTATCTGTAGGAAAAAGTCTCTCTTCTGGTAGAAAAACATCTTTTTCTCCAAATGAAATGCTGTTGGGACTTACCTCAGAAACTAAATAAGCTGTGCTCTGTTAATGTTAGGAGACAAAATGAGTGCAGTGTGAGCTTTCACCATAAACTTCTGTTTAATTTTAGATTGAGGTTTAGATAAACAATTTCATTCTTGCCTCATTAATGCTTAATCTTGTGTTACATAATATACAATATTGGCTTCCTGAGCAGCTTTTAAATATAGTGCAACTGTGTAGTGGCTGAAAGGTCGCTGCTTTTACCATATGTGCAGGCTGGCAAGGTGTTTGTCCTCTGAGAGGACAGGCTGCACACTGCTCATGTCAACAAACTGCATTACTAATATTTGTGCAAAATTCTCGGGAGCCTAGGAAAGGCAAAGATTCTCCCTCGACATAATTGTTCAAATAGCAGCTCTCCTTTGATCAAAAGAGGGGGCTAATGAGGTGGATATATTTGGGTCTGTTAGTATAAAGTGATTCGTTAGCCCTGCGTTGGCTTTTTAATGTTTGCATTTAGCAGTGTCAATTCTTTGTGCCGGTAGCAGAGTTTGTGTCTGTGGCATGGCCATTACTCCTTTCCCAAAGGAAATGTATTTTATTTGATGCTGTATTCCCTTAATGATAGGATATTAATAGATTGCATAGACAAGGAGTATTATTTCCTGACTTCTCTTTGCTGCAGGAACGTTCAGAAAGGGCCAAGCTATGTAAGCCTTTTCTGTTTGAAAGCTGAACCTTTTTCCTTAATAACTTGTTCTAGCCTCCATGCAGCCAGAGCTGAAATTTTCCATTAGAGTTTGAAGCGACTGCCAACATAAACAGCCACTGCTTCTTTTCATTTCATCTCTGCTTGCTGCTGCTAGTGCTTCCAGTGCATGGATATTACAGTCAGAGGGTTTTGTTCTTGTTAAAACAGGGGCTATAGGCTTCATATTTTAAAAATGAGAGCCTGGGTCTTTTTTTTTTTTTTTTTTTCTTTAGTCAGAGCAGATCTCCTGCTGGGCTTCAGTCCCTTTTGACAAATGGGCAGAGGCATCAGTTAGTTGCTTTTCCTGTGTAAGTGAAACCATTGGTTCATTTGCATAACAAACTCTGCTGTAGGGAACATGTCGGGTTTTTTTTTCTTATTTCTTTTTTCTTTCTTGCCCTTTTTTTTTTTGAGTGCGGCTAATCTTAGCTGATTGAGGGAGAACACTAAATTAATATGTTTGGCTTTAAGGTGAAGCAGTGCACTGAGGAGGCAAACAGTAATTCTGTTCACGCTTCTCACCAGGAGCAGAATATGTAAGCCAACGAATTTAATGAAATGCTGAGCTCACAGGAGCTGAGCTCAGATGGAGATATTCCTAAATTTAAGTGGCATCGAGCTGAAAGCTGTTGACAAAGACCAGATCATCTGTAAAGGGTGTTCAGTACATGTGGTCGCTGTGATTTGGCTTGTTTTAAAAAGTTTAACTGTTAAACCCATTGCAAATGTCACCATTTTATTAGCTAATAAAAGAGAAGCTTTGGAAAGGTCTTTGAAGAGACATAAAGGTTTAACTCAGGTATTCACTGTGTCATCTTCATCCCTAAAACTGATTTCAGCTCTTGGCAGGAGAGCTGCCAACTGCATGCTACAGTGGAGAAGCCTGGGCCTGAGTTGCAGCTGGTTGGTATACCAGAGGCGTTCCTTTTGTTTTAGGTTCTTGAGTTTTTTCTTTGAACTTCACCCATCCTGAAGGTGTCTGTTGGTTAGCTCTGAAATCCTTGCTCTGAGAACTCCCTTTTTACAGGGCCCAGTGCCACTAGTGTGTAGCCATCTAATTAATGACTATGGTTCCATCTTCCAAGGACCAAAATACCCTCTTGCATGTCTGTGAGTCTTGTCTGCAGTTGAAGCAAGTGAAACCAAAGTAGGAAGTACTTAATGTGCTTTAGTTTTACTTATTTTATGTCTCTTAAGCTTTCTCTTAAGACAACTGATACTTTGCAGTAAGGATGGTGAGATGCTGGAACAGGTTGTCCAGGGAGATTGTGGATGAGGGGGCCCTGGAAGTGTTCAAGGCCAGATTGGATGGGGCTTTGAGCAGCCTGCTCTAGCAGAAGGTGTCAAACCCCAGGGCAGTGGGGTTGGAACTGGATGATCTTCAAGGTCCCTTCCAATCCAAACCATTTTATGAATCTGTGATGAATAAATTCTCAATGGTATTGTTTTACTTTTGTATTCTAAAGGTACAGTGTTGTCAGCTCAAAACCTGGGCTGCTTATTTGAGCTTCATACTGAGAAACCATGGTAGGTGAAGAGCATAAAACCAGAAGGTGTATTCCAGTGCCAACTGCACTCCAGACCTGCATTTAGCCTGGGTAATAAATCAGTTCTGCACTCTGCTGGGGTTTTTTTATTATTATTTTACATTACATGATTGAAACTCATTGTTTATTTTTCTCTGATGGTTTAGAAGTAGGTGGGGGGAAAATATTGTTGTAAGCCATTAGGCAATTGCATTGAGTTCTGTCAGAGAGCCAAAAAGGACAACTTCTGCTTTGTGGTGGAAGGTATGTGGCTGAGGAGCTGAGCCAAGACTGCTTGGGAAATTGATAGAGTATTGTCTGAGTCTTCCTCAACAACTGAGAGTACACAATGCTGCTGTGAGTCCTCATAGTGCTGTTGCACTGCACTTTCCCTACCTTCTGTTTATAATTCACCTTCATAAGGTATTTTGTTTTGTTTGTTTTCCTATTGTGAATTCTGTTTTTTCCATCTCTGCTGAAGGGTATGTGTGTCCCTGGTTAAAACATTTGTTGTTCATCAACAGCTGCATTCCTTTTTCATTCTGTATTTTTCTTTCTCTGTGAGATAAGAGATTGGCCTTTTTCTTCTGTAGCAAGTGTCAGATTGTGTCAGATACTCAGACATCAATCCTAGGGTCATGTGAATCTCAGGTGAATAAAATAGATACCTATCAGAGAATGTGTAGTTTATTTTCACAGTTGAGTGGCATATCCTCAGCAAGATTCTTTTCCAGGGATGTCATGCACCAAACCCTGCAGGTTGGTTGTTTCCCATCCAGTTAACGACTGAAGATAGGCTTTAGCTGGTTGGCAGCTCACAAGCTTGAGGAGGGCAGATTGACATTGGATATTAGGGAGAAATTCTTTACAGTGAGGGTGGGGAGACACTGGAACAGATTGCCTAGGGAGGTTGTGGATGCCAACAGCTTTGACTTGTTAAGAGAGCCACATTACAGAAGAGCCAGGCCGATCTGGAATGCAGAGCAGTTTTCAGTTCCTTAACACACTCTTTAAATTGTTGTCCAGATTGGGTGGGGTTCAGCAGATGAAGCCATTTGAGGGGAAGAAATTTCTGCACCAGGAGGAAGAAAAAAAACAAACAAAGAACCAACAGAAATCCTGTGTTGGCAGAGAGCAAACTGCACCTTTAATGTGCCTTGCCTGCCACCCTGAGCATGAAATGAACTTTCTTCTTACACAACACATCATTGGCCTTAACCATTGCTTCCTGCCCCAGATGGCACTGTAGGAATGGCATCTACAGTGTTCCTTTGGCATGGAATCAGCCCCCAAATACATTAGTCAGTCCTAAGTACCCTGTACTGTGCTGCCCTAACTGTACTGTGAGAACAAGACAATAACAACTTCAGGAGACAGATGCACTTACTTTGTCATTTTTGTTCCAGAAAGAAGCAGTACTTGATTACTGGGAGTTTTTGTTTGTTGCTTTGTTCTTGCCAAAGAAAACTCCCAGGAATTACACAGATTATGGAATGAACTGAAAACAGAAAGTTAAGAATTAGTGGCTTTTGTTTAAGTGCTGGGCCATAGGGGAAACTAAGGCAAGCTCTAAAAGCTTTGTACTTGAAGAAGCATCAAGCATCACAAGCTGAAATCTGCTAGGTCTGATTTTGTTTGGTTTCCCCTTTCTATTTTGTGTCTGAAAGAAAAATGCTTAGGAGCATGATGGAATTCAAATTCTCAGGACATAAAAATGCTAATGATCATGTAGAGGTGATGGTGGTGTTCTTTTGGATAAAGAACTGCTGCTTTTATCCCAGCAGCATGTGAGGGAAGAGGCCTGTTCTGCAAGTGGGTAGGAGGAAGGTAGAACGATTTTCAGACAAAAAGATAATGAACCTGTGAGCTGTGTGAAGTGCTTACGCTTTGAGTTTCCCTTTCCTGCTATCTTGCAAGACAGGGATCCACCATTTGTGCTGTTAGTGCATTTTGCTTGGAATAAAAGGACCTCCTTCTGCTGACTCTGGCCCCACTATTGCCCCAGGCAGAACCACGTTTGTGCTGCAGCATCTGCTTCACTTCTTAATTTTAGCCCAGTTAGGAAGGCACAGGTTAGTGTGACTGAGAAACCAAAGCAGGTGCCACAGAAAACCTTTAGGTTTTTACATCCCTTATTTATAAATCTTAGGCTATTGATGAATTTGTTTCCTTCTGATTGAACTCTCTCAATCTTTCAATTCCACTTCTGTTTCATAGAATGGTTTGGGTTGGATGGGACCTTGAAGATCATCTAGTTCCAACTTCATGTGAAACCTTCTTTTTTGGAGAGCTGTAAATGAAAGAGCATTTCCTGAAGAGCTTGGAGTCTTTAAGAAATAGCCAAAGTGTTAGGAGATACTGACAGTACTGATGGTTGGGAAATCTGACTGGCTCTGGTCAGCTGGTATGTAGAAAACTGGCAGGGAGAAGTGTTCCTTTTTATGCTACCAAACTCCTGTATAGCAGTAAGAAAGGTGCTGGTAAATATTTCAATTGCCATAGTGAAATAGGTTGTTCTTGTGGGGTGGAACAGTTGAGCTGATTCCTCCCCTTCCCTTCCCCCAATGCTTTCTGTGCTCCCTTTTCCCTTCCTCCCAATGCCCCTGACACAAACTGAATTATTTTGTACCATGCCTCTAGACTTTAACCTTTAGAGAAAGGGAGACTGCATTCCAGGTTATAAAACAGCTCTTTCCTCATGCAATTTGAGAAGTCCTCCCTGTTGTTTAATTCTGAGCCTGCTTTGTGCCTGGTGCCTCATGTTGTGTGAAGCACTAGGACATCCCACAGGAACTCTTGATTTATTTTGCTAACTCTGCCCTTCTCTGTGGTTCAGAAACCTCTAATGATCTGTGAAGCTCCAAGATTTTTGAGTTGAACAGTAGTAGTTTTAAGAACCTCCTCTACTAACATGAAAGCCTCTTAACGCTTTCCACATGCTGGGTTTTTTGTCTCCTGAAAAGCTGACCTCCTGCAAATACAGTTTGTAAAGCTGGGGGTCCTGGGCCAGTGCTTCTTAATGCTGTTGTGAAATGGGGGGGGGAGAGGAGAATTAAAACAAAAAAAAAAAAAAAGTCATGAAAACTCTGGGCTCTTGGCCAGCCTGGAAGATGTGATACAGTGAACATGTTGCTGTTGCCCTTTGTTACTTCTCAGCTTTGATTAGCTTGCTTTCCAGTAAGCCTCATTATGTTTTTTTTTCCTTCTCTTTTAGTTTTGTTTGTTTTGTTTTTGATGGCTAAGGATTTGCCACAGCTCAAGTCTTTCATTACCTGAATTGCAGTGAGAGGGAACTAGAGAAATAAATAGTGCCACCTCCCCAACAAATCAGCCAACCAACCAAAACAAGCCATAAAACCTCCCCCAAATTGAACCTCTTTAAACTAGACACACAAACTCTTTTCTCTCTCCTTTCCGTATTCTTGCAGCCTTACACTATCACTTTTCCATCTGTTACTTTCTCTCGTCTGAAGTTTCCTTTAGACTTTGAGTACTAAGAGTGAATTTAGGCAACTGTGCAGTGCTGACTGCATTACCTGGATTTCTCTTTTCTATTTGTAGCAGCACAAGGTAAGGGAAAGAGTGTCAAGATAGAGGTGCCAGTCTCTTTCTGGTGGTGTCCAGTAATAGGACAAGGAACAGCTGGGTATAAACTGGAACCCAGGAAGTTCTGCCTCAGCGTGAGGAAAAACTTCTTTACTACGAGGATGCTGGAGCCCTGGGGCAGGCTGCCCAAAGAGGTTGTGGAGACTCCTCTGGAGACTTTCCAAACCCACTTGGATGTGTTCCTGTTTGGCCTGCCCTAGGTCATTCTGCTTTGGTAGGGGTATTGGTGTAGATAATCTCTAGAGGTCCCTTTCAACCCCTAACATTCTGTGATTCTATGATTCTAAGAGGGATTTTGCCTTTCCAAATGCTTGTTTATTTCTAAGGACCCCGAAGACATGTTTGTTGGCTGTGTAGGAGAGGTTGTGCCATGCTGGCCTCATGACCTCATCAGAGATGTATGCTTGGTGGTCTGTGTGCTAAGGGTTTGGGGGGTTTTGCCCAGGCAATGATCTTCACCTTGGCTTGTTGTGTTTCACTAGTGCTTGGCTGACTTCTCTGCAATGTCAGTGTCACACAGACTACACTCTCTGTGGAGGTTTCCCTTCATGAAATTAGAGTAGTCCAGTTGCAGTTTCTAATGGCTTAGCAACTGGCAGAACATCAGAAGTAAGTGGAGTTCAATTTGGACCCTGGCTTTGTTCTGCAGATGTGGCTAAAAATCTGTTCCATAAACCTTGCACACTCTGGGTGCTTAAAGAGCACCTAGCAAAATGCATTTATCTGAATTCCCACTGCTCAATCAGATCCAGTGTGTAGAATAACTATGGGAAGTATCCCTGGGCTTTCACCTTGTTATGATGAAGTGACATGGACAAAGTCCTTCCACCTTCAGCACTGTGTGGAAGATGTATTGATTTAGCTATCCCAGCTCATGTTCTTACTCTGTGGCATTCAATGTGATGGATTTGGGATTTTTTTATTTTTATTGTTGCCTGCCTTTAGAAGAACATTCTTTTGTTGTGAGCAAAACACTTCTGAAAAGAATTTGTCTGCTCACTGGGGGTATAAAGCTCTCCTCCCTATCTTTCCCTTATTTATATTCTTTTAAGGTGAGTAATGGTTTTGTTTCAGAGAAACACAAATTGCTTAAACTTGTAAGCCTTTCAAAAACGATTCAGATGATTTTCAGCTACAGGATGAAAAGGACAAAGATAAAGTCGTGTTGGAATTGAATAACCAGAGAGTTTTAACCCATAGCTGTCCAAGATGTCCGTGGAAATCAAAATAAGTGTGGCTGGCAGGTTGAGGGAAGTGATTCTGCCACTCTGCTCTGCTCTGGTGAGACCTCACCTGCAGTACAAGTCCCAGCACAAGAGAGACATGGACCTGCTGGACTGGGTCCAGAGGAGGCCACAAAGGTGATCAGAGGGCTGGGGCACCTCTGCTAGAAAGACAGGCTGAAAGAATTGGAGCTGTTCAGCCTGGAGAAGAGAAGGCTCCAGAGAGACCTTAGAGCTGCCCTTCAGTATCTGAAGGGGACCTACAGGATGGCTGGAGAGGGACTGTTTATAAGGGCTTGGAGTGATAGGTCAAGGGGCAGTGATTTGAAACTGGAGGAGGAGAGATTTAGGTTGAACATCAGGAGGAAGTTCTGCATAATGAGGGTGGGGAAGTACTGGAACAGGTTGCCCAAGGATGTGGTTGAGGCTTCATCCCTGGAGACATTCAAGATCAGCCTTGATGTGGCCCTGGGCAGCCTGCTCTAGTTGGAGGTGTCCCTGCTGAGTGGGGGGGGGGTTGGACAAGATGAGTTTTGAGGGTCCCTTGCAACCCACTACAATCTGTGCAGTGATTCATCTGCTTCTAGAAATACTCATTGACTAGGTGTCTGTCTACTGTAGAGAGAGAAGCAGAGGTTGTAAGCTGCTCTTTGTGGTTGTTACGAATGACCCCGCTTGCCCCACTCATCTCCTGAATATTTGTCCATGGAGAATATTAATATCACTGAAGTACTAATAGTGCTGGAGACAATTCAGTGGGACTGGTGTTTGAGTGAAAACTGCCCAGCCATTTCCCCATCTCATCTGATCACTTTTTACAGTCCTCATCCCATGTGTATTCAGTCTTGAGTCATGACTCCAAAAAGCCATGCTGGCATTTAGAAATTGGGATCATGGAAGTGTTCATTGCTCCAGCCATGAAACAGCATGTACCAACTGGGTGTGAGTCACCACTGAGGAGCTGGCTTTATGGATTTGTTTGCACCAAACCAGTGTTAAGGGCTTCTTTTGTTTGTTTGTTTGTTTTAATGAGGATTTTCTGGATTTTCTGAATTACTGAAGTTTGGGGTTGACCTTTTCAAGTGAACTTATGTAGAAAAGAGATGAGAAGTTTTTACAAGGGGGTTTCACGTTCTGTTTCATTGCTTTGGTTGGCATCTCAGAGCTGAAAATGTGGATGGAATCCTGCAGGCTGTAGATAAAAAGCCTTTGGTGTACTGTTCGGTTGTGGGTTGTTGTTCCATAAAGGTCATGTCAAAATGAGGGAAAAAACCAAACCAAAATGCCAATCCCCCCTGACTAGCAGAGACTTCTTATCTTAGGAATAAGAAGGTCTCTGCCCTACTGATTTTTGGGATATTCCTTGTCCCTTCTCTCTCCAGGAATATCTCTTTGTACTTCAGTGCCTGTCGTGTGACTTGCTTCCCAAATACTCTGACAATTAGCCTTCAGCTTTTGTAGCTTCATTGCAGCTGTAACACTCTGCTGGCCATGGGAAGGCTGATGAGCAGAGGTAGTTTGTTTAATTGGGTTCCTGTCTGTAGTTAAAGTCTTTGCACACTGTGCAGTGCAGGGACAAAACACAGCTCACAGACACCCAGTTGGCTCTGGCACCCACAGATCCAGTTGGCTCTACCTGACCATTCCTGAAGGGCTGTCAGCAGGTGGGAGGACAGAGCTGGGAAGGAGATGGTCTGTTGAGTCCCAGTTTGCTAAGATCATCCATCTGCTTTTACTCCTTTTCTCCCCCACTTCCCAAAGTCACCTTCATCTGCAGTATGTAGTGGGGATTTCCATTTTATTTCCTTAGAAGTGTTTTTGAGAGGGCAGCAGGAAAGCAAGTGAGATGCTGCCAAAGCTTTGTTGCCTCTGTATAATTTTGCTTTGTCTCTGTAATAATTAATGTTGACATTGTTGCTTAAAGGCTGCTGGGTTCCTGGCAGCTCTGCTTTCCTGCTCCCCAGGGCATCTGCTGGCCATGGGATGCATGGCCTCCAAGATGCAAGTGCTGAAAAAAAAGAAGTTGCAAGGACCTGCATCTTTGAGCAGCTACAATGGGTGCCTGTTAATTCAGTCCTGTAGTAGGTTAAAAGCCCTTTTGTTAGGAGGCTTCCTCTGTTAGCTTTGAAGCATTCTGGAGGAATTCTCTGAAGCCTTCTGGCTCTACACCTGCTCTCTGGGTCCTCCTGGGTGGCTGAGGTCATATTGCAATTTTTTTTTTTTAAGCCTAGTGAGTAACCAAACCACAGTGAAAAAACAGCTAGTGAGCCACAGAAAAAGCTTTGTTGGGGCATTTGACAATGAGAATGGTTTCAATTATGAGACCACTTTGCAGGAACATGTGTTTGATGGATTAGGGAAACATGAGTAATAGAAAACCTGTCTTACTGCTTTGTCTCTTGTGTCTTTTCTGAAGGGAGGAAGGAGCAGGTGATGTTTGGGTTAGCAACAGCTTTCTTTGGAGGAAGGAAATGCAAGTTCAGAGGGCCTGCATGGTTTTGAATACAAACAAATAACCAAAGTTAATCCACACAACCACTGTAAGAACTTGCTGTTGAAATTCACACTTGTGATATTCACATACATATTTTCCCCCTCTTTTAATACACCTTTGAAGATTGAAATTTTCAAGGATGCTGTGGGAATTTGTGCCTACGTGAGCTCTCACACTATGGGATGTTACCCTGCTCAAGGTCTGCTGTGACTGACTGTAAGGAGAAATAATTTGTGTTAGTTGTGGCTTTGTGGCTTTTGTCACTGGGGTTTTTTTTTTTGGTTTAGTTGCCAGAGCACTGAATGTAGAACAGGAACTCTCCTAACGTAGCAACCAAAAAAAGGGACTGGAGCACTGCCCTATGAGGAGAGGCTGAGAGAGCTGGGGCTTTTTAGACTGGAGAGGACTGAGAGGGGATTTATAAATATCTGAGGGCTGGGGGTGGGGGGGTCAAGAGGGAGGGGACAGGCTCTGCTCAGTTGCACCCTATGATAGGACAAGGGATAATGGATACAGCACAGGAGGTTCCACCTCAATATGAGGAGGAACTTCTTCACTGGGAGGGTCACAGAGCACTGGAACAGGCTGCCCAGAGAGGTTGTGGAGACTCCTTCTCTGGAGACTTTCAAGACCCATCTGGATCTATGCAACCTGCACTAGATTCTATGGTCCTGCTCTCACAGGGGTGTTGGACTTGATGATCTCCAGAGGTCCCTTCCAGCCCCTAACATCCTGTTTACCTGTGTGACACAGGAAAGCAGCTGTATCTTATAATGCTTCCATCTTGTCCCACATATTTAACCTATTTTAAACAGATGTTCTCAGAAACCTGCATGTCAGTACAGAAAAGAGATGTTCTTCAGAGCTCTGTGCCCCTGGCTAAGGCCAAAAGGAGCTTGGTATTTTCCTACACTGTTGAACATGGTTCTTTCAGTCTGTTAAACAACTCTTCTTTCACAGTGCATTAAAATATACACACATCCATAACTGCAGCACCTGGAGAATATCCTCATTCAGGAAGCAACCTGCTTTGTTATCCTTTCCACAGTTCAAGTCTTGTTAGCTGGATTGTTCCTCTTGGGTAAGAAGCACAAGACCATTCAGGAGGAAGGCAGTAAGTTTGATGGTTTGACTGTAGAGCTTTTCCATGCCATGCAGGTGACACAGTATGCTCAGCTGACCTGTTACTTCCTCTGCTACAGCTCATAGTTAATTATTTTTTTCCAGTTGACTGTTTTTTGACCCCTGCCTGTGTGGAGAATTATGATAGATTTGGAAAGCCACAGAGAGATTTTTAATTTTTAATCTTATCTGGACTTGTTGAACTTTCTATTTGAATTTATTGCAAGGAGCACAGCACATGTGGCAGAAAGAATGACTAACAGACTTGTTACTGATCAACATAACCCCAAAAACCTTGCAGTTAATTTGTTTTTTTTGGGTTTTTTTTTATGTGATGTAGTCTCACTCACAGCTTCTCCACAGGGGAAAATTGCCTGCCCTGTCTGTACAGAAGTAGTGTAATCCTACTGGGAAAAGTTAACCCATTGCCAGGGTACATAGAATGGGTTGGGTTGGGTTAAAAAGGACCTCCAAAAGCATCCAGTCCAACCCCCCTGCAGTGAGCAGCAGCATCCTCCACTAGGTCAGGCTGCTCAGAGTCTTGTTCAGCCTGACCTTTGATATCTCCAGGGATGGAGCCTGAACCACCTCCCTGGGCAATCTGTTGCAGTGTTCTACCACCCTCGTGATGCAGAACTTGTTGCTATCTAAATCTGCTCTTTAATTTCAAACCACTGGCCCTTGTCCTGACACTGCAGGCCTTTGGGAACAGTCCCTCAGTAGCCTTCTTGTAGCCCCCTTCAGATGCTGGAAGATCTTAGATCTGCCTGGAGCATTCTCTTTTCCAGGCTGAACACCCCCAGCTCCTTCAGCCTGTGCTCATAGCAGAGGTGCTCCAGCTCCCTGATCATCTTTGTGGCCCTCCTCTGGACCTACTCCATCAGGTCCAAGACCTTCCTGTATTGAGGGCTCCAGAGCTGGACACAGTACTCCAGATGAGGTCTCACCAGGGCAGAGTCAATTGGCAGAATCACCTCTCTTGACCTGCTGGCTGTGCTCATTCTGATGCAGCCCAGAGTGTGACAGGACTACACTTTGCTGTGATCCCTTCAGTTGCTGCTATGCTCCTGGCAGTCTTGGGTTCACTTTCCTTGTGACAGAAGCTATGAATGTTAATTGGCAGGAACAAGGAGAACGCAGCATTGCTTTTTAAAAACAAAACAACCAAACCAAACTACAACACTCAAAACACGCACACACACACAAACCCCTACATCATGCCTAAATCTAATAAAACTACAGGCTGGGTATTGAGACAGTTTCCAAACACAAAGGGTGGAAGAGCCTTGTGACAGGATGAGTGTTCCTGAAGGTCACTTTTCAAAGGTGCAGTTAACGTCAGCCTTTTGGAGATTATCCACTAATGCACCGGGCAGCCTGCTGCCTTTCATCTTGGAAGGAGCTGCATTTCATGTCGAAAGGATGGAGCCAATTATTTCAGGGTTACATGGCAGTTGGTTTTGGTTTTTATGATCAGGGGCCTGAAACACCTCTGCCACGAGGACAGGCTGAGGGAGCTGGGGGTGTTCAGCCTGGAGAAGAGAAGGCTCCAGGCAGACGTAATAGGAGCCTGCTAGGACCTGAAGGGGACTACAAGCAGGCTGCAGGGGGACTGTTTGCCAAGGCCTGCAGGGGTAGGACAAGGGACAATGGTTTGAAATTAGAGAAGAGCAGATTTAGATTGGATGTTAGGAAGAAGTTCTGCACCATGAGGGTGGTGGAACACTGCACAGGTTGCCCAGGGAGGTGGTTGAGGTCCCATCCCTGGAGATATTCAAGGTCAGGCTGGACAAAGGCTCTGGGCAACTTGCTCTAGTGGAAGATATCCCTGCTGAGTGCAGGGGAGTTGGACTGGATGTTCTTTGGAGGTCCCTTCTAACCCAAAACATTCTATGATTGTATGATTCTATGTTCCATGAGAGTTTCTCCCATTCTTTTAAGCAATTTTACCTTGTTTCAGTTACTCCTGGTGTTGCTGTTGAAGATGAAAATGTCTTTAAGAAAAAGTGCTGCCTGGTGAAACAAGCAGCACTGCAAAGCTTGGCATTCTTGTTTTTATGGTAATGGGAGGGAGGGAGAGGATTGATTAATGACATGTAGCAACATACACTGGCAAACTGTGATAGCATCTTGGAAACTTCCTTTGAACAGAGAGCACAGTGGTAATGTGTTTTAACCAGCAGTACCCAACCACAGGAGAAATGTTTAGCATAAAGATTTGTTCTCCTTTTGTGAAGTGATTCTGTATTTAACAAACAAGTGATATCTGCCAAGCTATCTCTACTTGATGTGGAAAAATTACTGTCTCTCTTTCTCTTTTCACATGTTGATGTTGCTTTTTTTATTGTACATTGTGCTTCAGAATTCACCAAGCCTTGGATAATTGTTTACTTTCATACTATGCCACTTGGAAATGGTTTTATAGCTCCTCATGAAGTATCCAGAATCCAGAAGGACTGTTAATGTTACAGCATATTCATAACAGCAGCATTATTCTGTGTCACTTGGGTTAGTCAGGAAGCTGCTTTGCAAATGGTTGGAACTTGGAACAGCAAACATCCCTTCAGGGTTGATAATTTTTCCAGACAAGATGACTGAGGTGATAGAAACACTTTCACCATCGCCTTGCTGCAGAATGCCTGCTGCTGGATTAAATCTGAATGCTGCCTCTTCATCCTTTTTCAGTGGGCTTTGGTAGAAATATTTTGTTTCAGGTGGCAATTAAAGCTACTAAAAAAGAGAAAGACTGGAAGGTGGTATTGGGCAAAGAGATCCATCAGTGGCTGGGCCTGTGTGTGCCATTGCAGGCAGTGGTGTTGACCCAGAGATGGGTAGGTTCAGGGCTTGTCTTTCTGCAGAGGAAAGGATGGCCAAGGAGAGGGGGGAGGTAAGGGAACTGGGAGGAACAGTAGTTCTTAACATGGCCTACTTTTGATGTTTAACTTAATAAGGAGCTTTGGACAGTCAATTAACAGGATTAGTGAGTTATTTGTCTGTTTGAATGTGGATATTTGCATGCTTGCTTTTCTGAAGGGTGTGCAATTGGCAGAGGGTTTTTCTTTGCTGATCCTCCCTCATCTCCTTTTTAATACTTAACTATTTTCTCTAGTTTCAACTTCAGATCACAGTTTCTCCATTTCACAGAGGTCTGGAGTTTTGCAGGGTTGCACTTCTCATTGTCACTCTGAAGAGAAGCAGCTCACAGTGATTGGGGTTTACACAAAGTCCAGATGAGTTACTCTCAGTTTTTCTTTGTGTCCTACACACAGAAGGCTAGGAGTGGATTTAGACTCCTTGACTCCTTAAAATATTCTGATCTCCCAAGATGCATATTTGCTGCTTGGGCTGCTGCCAGCTCTTCAGCATTTGGGTCACTAATGCTTCAGACTGAATTTTGAAGCAGTGAGTTGGAAGTGAAGAATTGCATATCTCACCTACTCAAAGTCCCTTTCCTGCTTTGGAGATGTGAATGTGGAGTGGGTTGCCTGCTGCTCACAGCTTGGTGTTCTTACATGCCTGAGCTGAATGTCAGGTGTTTGTTGGGCCTCTTGTGTGTGTGTTTGGGTATGAAAGATTCATGAAGCATTTTGAAGAGATGGTTGTGCTGGTGTGAAAAGCATCACTATAGAAAAATCAGAGGATTTTTCTATAGTGGTTTAGGGTGATGTTTTTTTTTTTTTTTTAGGGCATCATTTAACAGATTCACAGATTGTATCACATTGGAAGGGACCCTCAAAGGTTATCTTGTCCAATGCCCCTGCAGGCAGCAGGGACACCTCCAACTGGGGCAGGCTGCCCAGGGTTATATCCACTCTGATCTCGAATGTCTTCAGGCTTGGGGCCTCAACCACATCCCAGAGCTACCTGTTCCAGTATTTCACCATTCTCGTGGTGCAGAACTTCCAGCCTAAATCTCCCCTGCTCCAGTTTCAAACCACTGCCCCTCATCCTATCATTCCAAGCCCTAAGACAGTCCCTCCCCAGCCTTCCTATAGGTCCCCTTCAGATACTGAAATGCTGCTCTAAGGTCTCCGTGGGGCCTCCTCTTCTGCAGGCTGAACAGACCAAATCCTTTCATCCTGTCTTCATGGGAGAGGTGCTCCAGCCCTCTGAGGGCTGTATTTTCCCTCTTGTTTTTACTATTGGTACCATACACATGAAAACATCTGGATTTGTCCTAATTAGTTGCTTTTGATTTATTCCCACCTGGATTTTTGCCCTGCTAGCTTAGGAGCAGCTAATTACAACAGCGTTACAGACCTGGGGAATCCTGGTTGTCATCACTTAAAGGAACAGGCTCGATCCCAGCCTGACTTCACAAGTGTGAGGCCTAAGCAATAGAAGCACACAAAGAAATGGATAAGTTACTCAAGTAACCCAAAAAACAATACCTGCAAGGATGGATCAACACTAAATGACATCTTGGCAGTGTTACTGTGATTAGTTTAATGGGGGGAAAATAGGAGAGCTAAAATTACTTCTAAAAATGATACATGAGACAAAACATGACCTGTGCTTATATTGTGTGTGGCTAGATTCAGCACAGTTAACTGGTTTTTAGCCAAGAAAATAGTGTCTGTGGTCTGTCTGTCATATGTCACAGGGTTTCTTCACCAGAGTTGTGTAATATCTCAACTCTTGTTATTGCAAGGTGTCTGCCTTCGTTGTGTCAGCTGGTTGGGTGACTGAAGGTATTTGTAATCAGGAAGGAGCTTGCATCTTGAGGCCATGGCTCCTCTTCATTTCTTTGTATTTTCCTAAGCCAGCAAGATGCAGGGTTTGTGGTGGGTAGAATAGGGTGCTTCCAACTCAGGAACTGGGCAAACAGGGAAGGATTTAGCAGGACAGAAAGGCTGTTGTGAGGTAATGACATTGCTGTTGGAATAACTTGAAGTGAGGAATTGTTTAAAGCAGCAGATGCCTTTAAGAGCTGAGACGGCTGACACTGCTGTGTTTTGCTCCTAACTGATGGAGAACTGCACATAAAGCTGAGAGCATTCTTAGGATATTGAATATTTCATATGGAAAACACAAGGATTCTGCATTTAGAGAGGCTGCAAAGATAGGATGAGACATGGGAAGAGGTTGTCCAGAGAAGCTGTGAATCCATCATTGGAAGCATTCAGAGTCAGGTGGAACAGGGCTTTGAGCAGCCTGATCTAGTGAAAGTCATCCCTGCCAGTGCTAAGGGGCAGAAGTCACTTTATCCCAGATGCCTTTGCTCCTTTTGGATGCCAGAAAAATTTGCCTGCATCAATCAGAGGGTTTCTCTTTTCCTGAAAAATGCTGCCTGTCTCCTTTCTCCAGATGCCAAACCATTACTGCTGCTGTGATCTTCTCTTGTTGAGGAGCTGACAGGAGCAGCATATTACAACCTGGTTCTTAAATGGGCAGGATACATCCTCTTATCTCCAATCACTCATTACCTAGACCTTACCAGGAAGAATTGAAGGGTTCTTTCATGTCTCATGTGCTCAGCCACAGCCCCTTTCAGGTATTTCTACATTTTCTTATTCTAGAGGGATTGAAAGGAGAAGAGAAAACTCAGATAACAAAGCAGGATGATTTGACAGACTGTGAAGTTAGTCTTGTAAAGAGAAAATTGACTTCATCTCCTTGTTCTTTTGTGTGTGGACCTTCTCTGCTGAATTGATTAGGCTCTCCAAGTTCTGTGAAATGGGATAATAGATTCATAGAATGCTTTGGATTGGAAGGGACCTTGAAAATCATCTAGTTCCCCCCTTGCCATGGGCAAAGACATCTTCCTCTAAACCAGGTTGTGCAAGGCCTCATCCAGCCTGGCCATGAACACTTCCAGTGAGGAGGCATCCACAGCATCCCTGAGCAACCTGTTCCAGTGTTTCATCACCCTCTTCTTCCTAATCTCCAGCGTAAAGCTCACCTCCTCCAGCTTCAATCCATTCCCTATCACTACAAGCCCTTTTCTTAGCCTTTTCTTGTAAGGATGCAGTGAAAATAAAACTAAGGTTTAGAGAGCTGACTGCAAGGCTTCGTTGTGAGAGAGGCTTAATCAGGACTGTACTTAGGCAGGCAAAGGAGGAGGAGAGGAGCTGGAAGATTCCCAGAATTTGTCATATGATGTCAACATGGCCTTTGTAAGCTGGCCCTTTCACTGCAAGTTTGGTGTGCTGGGGCACTACACAGAGAAACCCTTCACAAAAGTTCCATGGAGTCAGTGTCTGCAGGAAACATTAACTTGTGCCCTGCGTGTGGTTGTTTGCTGAACTTGGCCCTGAGCCCAAGCCCTGTGTTCAGCGCTGATCTTGTTTCACAAATGGAAATCTTCCACAGTGAGAAGGAAAAATGAGAATGTGTCCCCACCAAATAGACTCTTGGCATTCCAGCTTTCAAACTTCGCCTGAGCATCCATCAGGAGCTTTTTCTCAGCGCTGAGCTGTGTCATTTGGTCTCTGCATCTTTCTCAAGAACTAATTTATTTATAGTGCAATATTTTGCTGTAGTAAACCGAATCCAAACTGTGATGTAACTTAATAATAGATGAAAGCTGATGTTGTTTTCTCTAGAGACACAGGTTGGTTTGTGGGGGTAGAAATCTGTTCTTGGATTCATTCAGGGGAGGGAATTCTTTAACTCAGCGTGTTCTCACTTCTAGTTAATGGAGGTTCACTTCCTTTTACTTCACTCTGATTTACAGTCAGGTAATACTACTGATTTTAGAGATAATCACTTAAAATGGTTACACACAAAGTTAAGGCTAGAAGTCCTAGCTGGCCTTGTAACCTCAGTCTGTGTGCTTCAAGGTAAAAACAGGTTTCACAGTTACAGTTCTGCTTCTTGCTGCCACCTTGATTATTCATAGATTCATAGAATGGTTTGGGTTGGAAGGGACGTTGAAGATCATCCAGTTCCAAGCCCCTGCCATGGGCAGGGACACCTCCCACCAGCCCAGGTTGCTCAAGGCCTCATCCAGCCTGGCCTTGAACACCTCCAGGGAGGAGGCATCTACAACCTCCCCGGACAACCTGTTCAGTGTTTCCCCACCCTCACTGTAAAGAATTTCTTCCTAATCTCCAGGGGTGTTGGATTTAGATGATCTTTAAGGTCCCTTCCAACTCAAACCACTGTATGATGAACAAGTATTGGTAGAATCCCTTTTCTGTAGTTGTTTTGAAGTTCCCAGTTGTAAGAGGTTCTCTTTCTGACACCTTGGATGATGTGTCGGTTACAAGCCACTAATTAAAGTGATCCCTGACACTGCCTCATGGTAGACATCAGCATTCTGTGGCAGTTAGACGTAGCAGAGAGTAAGTGGTGTGATGCTGCATGTGTTTGGCATAGCTGGTCAGGCAACCTCTGTGTCCAAGGCATGTTGGCATAGTCTAATAATGAAGAGTTTGTGGGCTCTTATTGAAGCAGCTGGAATGTTATCAGCTAGTAACAAGAACAGGTCTCTGCATGGAGATGGAGAGCTGGGTGGGTAGGTTAGAGTGTGGGTCAGCATGGCAGGAGCTGTCAGGTCTCACTCAGAGGAATTGTTGCACAGTTTTGCAGCTAATAAAGCAGCACAACAAAGCAGTCTTCATCTTAATCTTCAGAAGATTGCTGACAGGGTGAAAATGACATTTTGTTCCTCTTTATCAGAAACTCTCTCAATCTCTAATTTGTAGAACAGCTCATGAAGGGAGCTAGAGACAAGACAAGAGGGAAATAAACCTGTCTCCATTTACATGAGGGAGTTGAGCTTTCCTGGGGTAGTGAAGTGAAATGCAGAGTCTCATGTTTCAGGGACACAGAAAGGCAGCTCCAGCAGAAGCTCTGCAGGCAGCTGTAAGGAACAGGCTAGTAGGAGGCAGACAAGCTGCACAATAGGTCAGTGCCCTTGTTTGACAGCTTTCCTGGGGTCTGCACTTCTTTTTCCTGTGTCATAAGAATGCAGAGCCAGAAGAGGCCTGAGGGGATTGCTGGATCTAAAGTTCTGTTGTCACAGGCAACCAGCTCTCAAATCCCTTTCATGAAGGGTTCAAACTTCATATTAAAGCTCGTAAGGTCTGCAGCCATTTGTTCTTTTGCCAATACTGCCCTTTTGCTGTAATGGCTCTTCTGTCTCTCTGGTGGATAACTGGCTGTGGAGCTGCAATTCTGCGTAATAGGTGTTGTGCAGGGGCAGATAGACAAAGATGACTTTTCTAATGCTGCAGCTGCTTTATGTCATCCAGCAGGTCACAATCTGAAATTTGCCCAACTTGTCAGAAATAGCTATTAGAAGGTTAGCTTGCCTGGTGGGGTGAAGCAGCTCTTGGGTGTTCCTCCTGTTGCTGAGATCTTGTGAGTGGCAGTTGATTTGGGGATTGATGAGTAACACTAGTGCCTTAACTTGCTCCTTCCATCATAATTATTTTCTCTCCTGCTTCCATGGCTCTTCTGTTACAGGTTAGCATCCCTGTAGTGGACATGGCAGAAAGGAAAAAATGAGCCTCCTGTTTCAGTGCAGCTGGCAGTAGAAACTGCAATCAATGTCATTTTAAGTTAGCACACTTTGACCTGTCCTGACAACCCCTGCTGTGTGTGTGGGCCTTATGCAGGGAGGACAGGATTCATGGCAGCAGCCTGATTTCATTTCTGAGCACACTGGAGTGTGATTTGCAAGACCTGAGTCATCAGAGCCCTAAGTCATGCCCCAAAACTAGTGATGCCTGGGGGGTCGTGGAGTCTTCCTCTCTGGAGATACTCAAAACCTGCCTGGATGCATTCCTGTGTGATCTGCCCTAGGTGATCCTCCTCTGGCAGAGGGATTGGACTGGATTATCTTTTGAGGTCCCTTCCAACTCCTAACATTCTGTGATTCTGTCATCCCTAAATATGAAGTGGGGATCAAATTGACTTTCCAAGGAAGTAACTGGGATTACTGCTTGCTGCAGACATCAGAACAGAACTGTAAAGAGGTAGCAATTTCTTTCACTTTGAGCTCCCTGTGCATAGGTATTATAGTAAGCTACAATGACTTGATCATTCTAATGCTGCCTTACAACTCCTAGTATTGTCTTTTAGGTGAATTTTGCTTGCTGAGGATTTTTTCCTGATAGAAAGAATTTGAGACTGGAGGGAAGCAACAATAACTGAGGGATAAGCAGCTTACGTGGCAGTTCTTTTGTGGTTTGGAGGGGTGGGGGGTTGCTCAATGTCCTGCTTTCAAATATTCCTCTTTTCATATTGCTCTGATAAACAGGAAAACACTGAAGTACCCCTCAGCCCTCCACACTTAATCTAGAAAATCTCCTGGTTTAAAGAAATGTTCTTGGAGAACAGTAAAAGGAAAACAGCTGTTCAGGGATCAGATCTGAGAGAAAACAGTCTGTTTAAAATCAAGGCATAATGACAGGGATGCCTGCTCGAGGGGTTTTGTTTGCAAGCTTGTTGCTTTGTCCGGGCCTCAGAGAGCAGAGTGGAGCAGGAGCCTGTGCTCCTTAAACCTGTGTTTGTGTAGTGTGTAAATCAAGTTCTCAGTGGTAAGCTTTGTGTGAGTTCATTTGATACTTTCCAGGTGTCAAATGGGATGGCTTTCTTCATCCATCTGGTTTGTTCAAGTGCTGGACAGCCTGGGATACAGATTTTTATTAAGATGTCAACATCTAGCTGTCTTCAGCATGGAATAACCCCTTGGCATGGGGGTTTGATAGTTTTCATCAGGAAATAATGAGCTGTGAGGACTTTAAGGATAAGAAAGAGTTACAAAATGTTGCTCTTTCCTCATGATGCATCTTCACATTCCTCATTAGCAGTGTGGATTATTTTAGGAGCTTTTTTGCCTCTTGTGTGAATCTCGGTGTTCTCTGAATCCTGTTGTGTGAACATGACTTTATCCTAAGCTATAAAAACTCGAGAGCTCCCCTATAGGTCCTGAGCTGCAAAGGGAGGAAGCTGTCTGTCAGGGAAGATAATGCACACATTTGACAGGCCAGGCTTTGTGTGATTGGTCACAGATGTGTTTAGAAAACCTAAAACATCTGTTACATGGAATTGTGGAATGCAGGTCGGTGCAGACACAGCATCTGAAACTCTGCTGCTAGTGGCAAGTTGTATTGCTGGTGATTCTCGGAGCTCAGTCACCCTTCAATTCTTGTTTCTGTATTAAAATAAAAACACTTACAGAAAGTGACATCAGAGAAACAAGTGGCTGATTCCTTACCTTTCAGATCTTCCTGGTCTATTAAAACAGGAAAAGCTGATCAAACTTTCAGATTTTCCATTGGCTGACTTGAGTGGTTTTGTTTCCTTGCTGTTGTGATTATGTTATCTTCTCTGTGACCACTGCCTGCTCAGGAAGGAAATGGAGCTAGGACTGCAGAGCACAGTGTGAGTAATCTGTGTTCTTAATCTAGAGGCAAAAACCCTCTTAGCAAAGGAGTAAGGTGGGGGGGGAGAAAAACCCAATCTGACATCATAGGACTTAACTCCTACTGAGAATGACATCAGATTCCAATAATAGAGCATAGCAAGAACTAGATTTGCTTTGAAACCTGCTAATTTAATACATTCTGACTTAAGCCAGGGAAGGCGTCAGACAGGCAGTTTCATCCAAGGAAACAAACAGAAGCAGCAGCTATAATTAACAGGAAGATGTCCTCAGTGGCCCATAAAATGTCATAGGATTTACACATTTGGATGGTACAGAGAAGCTGCAGCAGCTTGGGGATTGGAACTTTTCTGCAGACAGTCTAGGCTGCTCCAGAAGCTTTGACTAATGTGGTCTATTTGACCTGAAGCGCTTGCCCACACATAGACTAACTCATCACTTTGAAACTGGGGCTTGAAAGATAGCTAGAAACTTCTTTGGTAAGCAGTAGAGACTCCAGTGTCTTCTCAGGTGAGTCGAGCCAGGAATTTGCATTGCAAGAGGTTAGCACTTAACCATTTGAAAGAACCACTTCAGATCAGTCAGATGTCATCCATCTCACCCCTGTGTAAGCTTGTAGCTGAGCAGAAGGGGAATTTGCTGAGCTGTGTAATGGTTGTCTGGTTTAGCTAATAAGGAGTGTGACAGTATGGGGGTGGTTTTATTGCCTCTCCTCAATATTCTAGTGAGAGAAACCCCTTCTAATTCTGCTGAGCTCAATGCCAGTGTTTTCTCTCATCCCTTCAGTTACGTGTCAGTATCATTCCAGTGAGCCTGAGGCATCCAGTGGAGTGTTGCAGTGACACAGAGTATTGATTTTAAGTGACAATTAGCTGGAAGTGGTTTGTTTTAAATACCAACTTGCATTATTGCTGCGAAGCAGTCAGCTAACAGAACAAATAAAGCTAACAGTAACAACAGGGGGAATGTTTTGGTAAGTGTAGTTTGGTTCTGTTTGTGAAATTGTCAATCATGCAATAATAGAAATATTTGTGAAGTGGTGAAGCTTTTTCCAATTGCAAGCCTAGTTTCAGTTCTGCAGAATTAGAAAACAAACTGGACACCAAATTGGGAGGAGTGGCTGACACCCCCCCAGGCTGTGTTGCCCTGAACTGGACAGGCCTCAGAGTTGGGAGGGGGAGAAATTGAATGAACTCCAACAAGAGCAAGTGGAGAGTCTTGCATCTGGGAAAGAATAAGCCAAGCCCATGGACCAGGAGAGGTTGGAGGTTGACCTCTTGGAAAGCAGCTCTGAGGAAAAGGACCTGGGGCTCCTGGTGGACAGCAGGATGTCCATGAGCTATCAATGTGCCCTTGTGGCCAAGAAGGCCAATGGCATTATGGGGTGGATTAGAAGGGCTGTGGTCGAGAGAAGCTCTCTTCCTCCTCTACTTTGCTGTGGTGAAGCCACATCTGGAATATTGTGTCCAGTTCTGGGCCCCTCAGTTCAAGAAGGATCTCAGGGAACCGCTTGAAAGAGTCCAGCGCAGAGCCACGAAGCTGCTGAAGGCAGTGGAACATCTGCCTGTGAGGACAGGCTGAGGAAGCTGGGGCTCTTTAGCTTGGAGAAGAGCCTAACCTCATTCGTGTTGATAATGATGTGGAAGGCTGTGTGGGGAGGATGGAGCCAGGCTCTGCTCAGTGATGCCCAACACAAGGGACACTGGGTACAAGCTGGAGCAGAGGAGGTTCCACAGGAATATTAGGAAAAACTTTTTCACTGTGAAGGTGACAGAGCCCTGGAGTAGGCTGCCCAGGGGAGTTGTGGAGTCTCCTTCTCTGGAGACATTCAAAACCTACCAGGATGCTTTCCTGCATGATGTGCCCTAGGTGACCCTGCTCTGGCAGGGGGGGTTGGGCTGGGTGATCTTTCAAAGTCTTTTCCAACCCCTAACATTCTGTGATTCTGTGAAGTGAGCCTGTGAAATGCAGGAGGATTAAGTTCCCTGCCAAATAGTAGGATTAAATTTTTAATACTGTATTTATACAAAAATTCTCTCAGTAGAAAATGCTGCTGTCCCTGCTTGGAATGCCACTTTCTGCACATGCATGCACAAACACAAATTGGGCTTTGGTTTCAGTGAATTCAAGTTGCCATGCAAACCACAACAGAAAAAGTCGAGCTGGGGAGGAAATTACCGAAGTCTGTCAATATTTTTTGATTGGTTTCAATAGCTGATTGCACTTGATAGAATTTCCAGCCTCTCTCTAAAAAAATCCATAAAACAGAGGAAGTGCTGTGGTTGAAGGAACCTTTTCATTTTCTGGCAGCCATTACATGCTGCTACTACTACCCAAAGAAAGAAAAAAACCACCACCACCTATTTTTCTTAACAGTCTTTTCCCAAGCTCAGAAATGGATTTTTCCCCCAGCCACTGTCATTCAATTATCACCTCAGGAAATGCAGGGATATAACTGATGATCCCTTGAAAACATCCTGCGGTATTCCACTCCTCCCATCCTTCATTCCCCTCCTCTCTCCAGTCATTAGATGTAGCATTGCTGATGTATATTTTATGGGGTGACCCTGACGGCTGTCGCTTTGAGGCTCTGCAGAGATAATAAGATTGTGCATGTAATGACGGGCAGATAAATAGAGAAGTGTTTACAGGTTGCAGTGTGGTAGCTTTAGCTGCTTTATGGCTTGCTGCTCGCTCACACACACCCCCATGTGAGCAACCTTTGCTTTAAATAGAGTGGCATGTATCACAGAATCACTGCGTGGTAGGGCTTGGAAGGGACCTTTGGGGATCGTCGAGTCCAACCCCCCTGCCACGGCAGGGTCACCTAGAGAAGGTCGCACAGGAACATGTCCAGCTGGGTTTTGAATGGCTCCAGAGATGGGAGACTCCACCACCTCTCTGGGCAGTCTGTTCCAGTGCTCTAGCACCCTAAATTAAAGAAGTTCCTCATATTGTTTAGATGGAACTTCCTATGCTCAGGTTTGTGCTTGTTACCCCTTGTCCTGTCACTGGGCACCACTGAAACAAGACTGGTGCCACCCTCCTGACACCCACCCAAGACTGGTGCCACCCTCCTGACACCCACCCTTGAAATACTGAGATCACCATTGATGAGGTTTCCCCTCAGTCTTCTCTTTTCCAGACTAAAAAAGCCCCAATTCTCTCAGTCTTTCCTCATCAGGGAGATGATCTGCTCCCCTCATCATCTTTGTAGCCCTTTTCTGTACCCCTGTGCTCCTTAAACTGGAGAGCCCAGTCTTGTAGGCATTGAGAAAGGTACCATTGTGTAGCCTGGAGCTGTCCCCCACACCCAGCAATATGCAACCAAGAAACTTAATTATTGAGCTGGTATGAAAAGGGAAGTGCAGCTAAAGGGATCCTGTCCTGGTGCTTGGCACCTTCAGTGAGACAATCCTGGTCCTTGCATTGTGCTGCTGAATTCTCCACACCAGCAGCATCGATGGAAAGTGGCTGTGAAAAGGGGAAAGGCATAGCCCGGTGAGGGTGTGGTGAGCTCTGCTCTGAGACCTTTTCTTAACACCTTGCATTTCATTTCTCTGGGTATTTAGCCCACTCTCCTCTTTGTCCTGCTGTGTGAGCTCCAACATGGAGAACTTTACTTAACAAGAGACTGGCATGGGACCAGCTGTGAACCCCAGGGCTTTGATGTGGGTTGTAAAATGGAATGAAAGAATTACTGGCTCAAGGAAATCAGGACTCTGCCATCTTCTGCAAAAGCATTTAATCTCTGGGCTTCTGAACTACACCGTGCTTGATTCACCTGGCCCACATGTGCTTTCTTTGGGGTAGTGCTTTGGGCATCAAGATGTGAGTGAAAAGGGAAGAAAGCTGAATATTTGCATTTGCCAGGGATTACAAATGGCTGTTGAACAGCAGGTTGCAAGGAACCTGCAACCTGCTGAGCCTGAGCCTCAACAGTAAGAGAGATGCCCTGACTCCATGGGGGCTAAGTTACATTCTCCAGGCTCTGGTTGCATGAAGGAGTTTGTGCCAGGTGAAAACATCACTGCAGTGCTGAAGAGCTGGGCTCTGCTGGAATGGGAGACCTCTCTGTGCTGCAGGCTGGGCAGAGGCTGGTGGAGGTGCGTGGGAAGGCAAGAGGTGGAGGGTCAGCTGAGGAGAGGGAAGAAGTTCACTGGTGGAGTTGAGTGGTCAAGCAAATCAGGATTTCTAACATGATTCTAATTTGGAATGAGTAGTAAAGGGGAGCTGAGTAGAAGAGAAATCCTTGGCAAATGTCTGCAAGGCAAACAAATTCTTAACTCTTTCATTATTTTGCTAACCTCTTAATTGACCAAGGACCAGAGATCCCCGTGGGGGGTACCTGGTGACACTGCAGTCCTGGAGAACTCTAACTGACACTATAGGCTCTCATAATTAATAATGGATGCAGCCAACAGTCTGTGAGTTCCTGTGGGGATTAGAAACTCTGTTGATTAACAAAAAGGAGTCTCTGGAGGAAGAAGCCTTAATTACAAAAGCTTTCTTTTCATTCTGGCATGGCATGCAGCTGGAGAGAGGGTCAGCAGCTTTTAACTCTGGCTGAGGCTTACAACTGGCATCTTATATGTTTGTTTATGCAGAACTGTTAAAGCTGGCACTTAAATCCCTAAAAATGAAATTAAAAAAGGATCATTCTCATGGAGCAGATAGTGAGGGTAAGCTCCATAATATGCAGATTATCCTTTATTTCCTACCAGTGTATGCAGCCTTAATTGCAAATGCTGGAAGAGGATAGTAAATGAAGTAGGTGGAAGTTGTGAGTTAGATGTGGCCCAGAGACATGTTCTTGGTATGTCTTTTGGGCTGTGGACAATAACATTCAGATTTCTCTGTGGTTTGCTGAAACCACACCAGTTGAGTGGTAGGGATGAAACAGGAATGTCCAGCTGAAAGAGAAGGCAGCTTGTTGGAGGGCAGATGGAAAGCTGAGCTGTTGAAGAACAGTCAGCAGTGGCTGGATAAGCCTCACCGGTAGGTCTGGTTGTGAAAGACATGAAGAGGAAGTTCTTCACAATGAGGGTGGTGAAATACTGGAACAGGTTGCCCAGGGATGTGGTTGAGGCCCCATCCCTGGAGACATTCAAGATCAGATGTGGTGTGGCCCTGGGCAGACTGATAGCTGGAGGTGTCCCTGGTGATTGCAGAGGAGTTGGACAAGATGACCTTTCAGGGTCCCTTCCATCCCAATGTGATTTATGAAGGAATTTTAAAGCTGGACTGTTGCTGGTGGAGCTGCTCACTTAATTTGAGGTTCATCAGCACAATTGCACTTCTCCCACAGGCTTGATCTTGGCCAATGTATAAATCTTGTCTCTTGGTTTCTATGCATAACAAAATTATAAAGGAATGTGCTGAGTTGATTTGTAAATTCTTCATTGTCTTTGTCATCAAATGGAAGATGCTCTACAGTGGTTGAGTGCTGCTGTGCTACCGCAGGTAAATACTTGTTTCAAATCAGAGATTTGCATCCTAGCCTGTACATTCCCTTTTGCTCCTGGCTTTCCAGTCCCTGTTGCCCAACTCTTTCCTGCTAGTGATTTCCATCACTCCTTATGTCTCATGCCACTTCCAGTTCCCAGGTGTAATTTTGTTTTAAGAGTTGGGTTTAGTTTGGACTCACCCTTTATGTTGATGATGCTGATGTTGTTGTTAGTGGATTCTTCTTCTTGTTGTTATACGGCAAATATATTCTCTTGGGGGAGTTACAGAAGTGATCGGAGTGTTTAGGTAACATGAAAAATGAAAATATTTTAGTTTCTTCACTGCTCAAGGAACTTTAGAGTGAACTCTTCAGGTTCCAGACTCCTTTCTGCACTCTCAGGGGTGACACAGCTCTCTAATGACCTGTTGTATCTTTGGCCTCTGTCAGCTTCCTGAGCAAAATCATCATTTCTAGGAGATAGAAGATGAGTCTTCCTGTGCTCTGAGGAAGACTAAGCAGGGGAGCAGTGCTCATTTAGCAGAAACAATTAGGAAGCTAAAGCTGTGTCTGATTGCAGGTTTTTTTCCACAGCAAAATGAAATCCAGAAAATACAGATGGAGCCTCGGCTGGGTTCCCAGGAAATTCTGTGATTCTTCCTGTACTAAATCGACAGCATTAAAACTCAAGGAGTTAGACTGGGTTTCTTACTAATCCATCTCTTTTGATTCCTGCTTGGCCAGCCTGGTTTTTTCCAGGAGTTTCAAATAAAAAATGGAACCAGCCAGCTTACCTTGCTATTTGCAGAACAAGGAAAAGGAGTATTAAGACAGCCAATCTTCCCCTCAGATTATCAGGAGAGTTCTTGACAGAGACCAGGGAAAGAGGGTTGTAGAATCATAGAATTGTTTAGGCTGGAAAAGAGCTTTAAGGCCATTGAGTCTGTTTTGCCATCCAAGAGATAATAATGGCTGTGGGGAACTGCTAGATAAAAAACCCTGGACTTCTAAAGTGTGCTAGGGAGCTGGGTATTCCTCAGGGAGCACCCCACCATTTTTCATGTTGTGTGGATGGGTGGTGGTGGTGTTGGTTTTGTTTGTTTTTTTAGTGTTAGTTAAGGTACTGCTTGGGTTTTTAAAGCCTCTCTCAAAATTTCAGTAGTGTTTTTAGACTATGTAGCATTCCCCATACCCAAGGTGGACATTAATCAGTGCTGCTGAGACTTATTGCTTAATTAGAGCATCTGCAGACCTGTTTGCTGTAGTTGGCAGAGGCATGCAGGCTGAGCTTACACCTGTAAAACCATCTAGGTCCAGCTCTTCTGAGGTGCACACAGCTGTTCTGCCTCTTCCCTGCTGCAGTTTTTCAACACTTGAGCTTGTTCAAACCAAGGGAGAAGCTGCAGATTTTTCACCATCTGGATACAGGCTCATGAGAAGGAAGAGCCATGCATGCCATGTTCTCCACTGCTGTTTTCCAGCTCAGTGTGGTAGGTTCTGTTCTTCAGGAGGTCAGAGCATTTATTGTGTCATTATATATTGTCTGCAGCTTGAGCAGGGCAGATTCAGACTAGAAATTATGAAGAAAGTTTTTACAGAGAGGGTGGTGAGAGACAAGAACAGGTTGTGCCCAGGGAGGTTGTGGATGCCCCCTCCCTGGAGGTGTTCAGGGCCAGGTTGAATGAGGCCTTAACCAAGCTGGTCCAGTGGGAGGTGCCCCCTGCCCATGGCAGTGGGGCTGGAACTGGATGATCTTGAAGGTCCCTTCCAACCCAAATGATTCTGTAATGCTCCCATTACACAAACTACTTCTGTGAGTCCGTCTTCCTGATGTTCCCCTTGGCATTTGAGCAGAACCAAGCCTGAAGCCTGAGAATTCAGTGATGGAAGGAGCTGCTGGAGACAGCGTTTTTACCACAGGACTTCAGTAATAGGGAGCATCAGCTAAATTGCCTTGGCTTAATAAAATCCTGATGGATTCCAGAAAGACTGTGAATTCATTAATGCCACAGCTGGACAGTTTGTTCCCCTCTGCTCTGCCCTGGCTGGTTTCAAGCCACTGAAGAGAGTTGTCATTTACCTTTGCTGTTTAATTACTGTAAAGAGATTCTCCTCCTCCTTGATTTTTTTTTTTTTTATTTATTTTTTTTCCCTAGCAGAGCAAGGCTCTGGGGAAATTAAACAGCAATTATGATGTTTGCTCACTGTGTTCTACCATAACAGATACTTGAAGGTAAGTTGATGTGTTTGTGTGATTGGCTTCCATAGGAGCAGCTCTGCTGCAGCAGGGCTGTCAGAGCCTCTCAAATCCAGAAATGCATCCACAGTGCTAATCCTTTGTTTACCTAAGGCAAGACTAAACACAGTCATGGGGCACAGCTTGCATTGTGTATTTTACATTGGACAACTACTGATAAGGAGGCAGAAACCAGGGTGTGCAGCACTTACTAGTCCTCACGAGAGTTGAAGGGTATAGAAGAGGTAGTAAAACTTGCTCTGGTCTGGTTTTCTGTGGTATGACTTGGAGAGCTTGGTTGAGCTGAAAAAAAATATGGGTGAGAGCAATGGGAGAGGTAAGAGAAAGGTGCCACATCTCCTAATCCGTGCAGGTGGCCTGTGCAGTGCAAGCAGGATTCCTGGGTTAGGGGGGAGGTGGGCTGCTGGGCACTGGTGGAACACTCTCCTTCAATTCCATCTCCAAAGCTGAGTTGCAGAGGAAATCTCCCTGCTGTATACTCCTGTGGGAGTGGATCTGAACCATTTCTTTCTCTTCGGACATAATCCCTAGAACAGAGAGAAAAGGAGCTGAAGCATGACTTTCTGCTGTGTACCTACAACACAGGGTGACGTAGCCTTGGCAGGAGATTGGAGCTCTGAGCTCCAGATTTGTTTTAAAATTGATGAAAGCTGAGCCATGGGTTTTAGTGAAGAACACACGCCCTCTGTCCTGTGGAACTTGAGTAATGGGAAAGGAGATGTTCTCAAGGAAAGGTGGCATTAAAAACCTAAGCAGTGCTTCTCATTCTGCTTTGTGTGTTTGATAAATTGCTTGGGACAGTTAACCAGATGTTAACACAGAGAAATGGAGTTGTGTTTGCAGAAGGGAGGTGACAAAGCAAGCAGAGGTGAGGCTCCTGCTATGAACAGCTAGGCACTTAGGGAGAGAAATGAATCCTCTCCCCACACTGATGGAAAAAGCTGTTCCTTGGTGGAGAAAAAGGCAACAGAAGTAGCTGGATGATGCTCATTGGCAAAGGAGCCAGTCCCCTCTTCAGATGGTCTGTGTGCTTCAGGCCATTACACTGGATTAGGGATGAACAAGGTCTGTGTTTCAAGCAGCAGATTCTGCCCTTCCTGAACTCAGCTTGCAAGCCTTGAGCTTCTCTCCCACCATCAGTAGCTGTCTCCATGGTCTCCCCCCTTCCTTGATTTCTCTCTGGAGTTTGGAAGTGAGGGGGATGTATAATGATGCAGTGAAGGATGGTTCAGTCTGCTTTATCTTGTATGATTTTTAGTGTATGTGTGTTGCTAGCAGTACCAGTGCCTGGCACAAAGACCTTCAAAGGAGACAGTATATTTGCAGGTTGTTAGGTGAGGACTATTTCCCTGGGTCTAGACCTGCTACTCAGAAAATCGGATTGAGAGCAGCTGCTCTCAGCCCTCCCCCAGTGCAGCAGCAGCAGCCTGGCTCTGCTCATCCTGCTGCTGGCAATTACAGCACAGAGCTGTGGGATGTGTTGACTGCGAGACCTTGTGGTGAGGTGAGGTGAGCTCCTCGGGAACAAAATGATCATTACAGGCCATTCATGTCAGCAGCGTTTATGCTTTTCTGTTTGCTTGCAAGCAAAAACAGCAGCTAATTTGCAAGGCTGCCTTTTGTAAAAGGGCCTTTTGATCAATGCCTGCCTGTGTTAATGTTTCAGCAGGCTATTGATTTCTGCAGCAGCTTTTGTTGCCTGAATTTATGTACCCTGGGTTTCAGCAGCACACACTATGCATGTTTGATTAAAGTTCATTTGACTTCACTGGCAGTGAAGCTGGAAGCTGCTTTTTTTTCCCTTTACTCTCTTGTTTGCAGAACCAAAGCTGTTCTGACTTATTTCTTTGTGCTGAAGCTTCTGCCACCCGTGCAGTCACCAGGATGCTGTTTCTAATCCTTCCAGACTCACTTCTCTCCAGCATTTAATCCCTTAGGTAGACAATATAATATTAGATAGCCAGGCAGGCAGTAAGATCTGGCATGGAATTTTTTTCCGTGTAATACATGTTTAACCGTGTGGATGCGCACAATGTTCACCACCTCTGCTTGTGCTGCTGCTCTGAGCTTTTTACTGCTCTGTTTTTGTCAGACAGTTGAGTCATTCACTGAGTCATGTAGCTGTGCAGCCTGATGATGAATTTGAAGTACAGAATATTCTCTAATAATTACAGAGCCATAGAATGGTAGGGGTTGAAAGAGACCTCAGGAGACATTGAGTCCAACCCCTTTGCCAGAGCAGGGTCACCTAGAGCAGGTCACACAGGAACATATCTAGGGGGGGTTTGAAAGTCTCCAGAGGGAGGAGGTTGCACAACATCTCTGGGTAGCCTGCTCCAGAATGTCAGTGAGGTTCAGATGAGTGCCTGTTGAGGGCATAAGGAGTGAGCTCTTCACAACGAGGGTGGTGAAATACTGGAACAGGTTGCTCAGGGATGGGATTGGGGCCGCATTCCTGGAGACATTCAAGATCAGACTTGATGTGGCCTTGGGCAGCCTGATCTAGTTGGAGGTGTCCCTGCTGAGTGCAGGGGAGTTGGACAAGATGACCTTTCAGGTTCCCTTCCAACCCAAGGCAATCTGTGAAACCTCTTTTTTTTTTTTTTTTTTTTTTTTTTTAATGCAGCATACGTGGGACTGTATCCTTAAATATATCCAGATGTTGTCATTGGGATGAAACTAGCTGATGAATAAATTTCTACTTTATCTTCAACTGCAGTTTTGGGAGGGTCTCAAAGACTAAGAAGAAAAAAGCTTTCTGGTCATGAAGTTAGTGGTTTTTATAACTATCCACCATTTCTCTTTCAAGTTTGGTTTATGATGTAGTGCCTGTATAAGCTGTTAAACATCCCTTGGACCTGATGGGTTTGTGATGTGTAAGCAGAGCTCAAATAGGTTCTTCTTTCCTGTTTTGTGATGAGAGGAAAACAGATTGGTTTGCAGTCTGCTGTGGCCATATGTCAAGAGGACACATTAATCCACTGACATAAAGATGTGGGATTTACTGGCTTGCTCCTTGGTGCTGGCACCTCAGATTTGATATAAATGAATTTCTCGGTAGAATATGGCTGGTTCCATTTGCCAGAGACTTTCTACCTCTGAAAAGCATTGCATAAGCTTTTCTGCAGAGCTCTGTGTGCCTCCTGGCACAGGGCATACTCTCAGTTTGTCAAACAGTGGTGCTGGATGGACTTTGAGCCTGCTTAATGGACTTGGAGTAAAATGGTATTGCTAAAGCACACAAGTAGGATTGGACAGGCAGCAGGGGTTTGCTGGGTGTCAGAGCTCTGTGTACATCTCCTCTGACAGTGCTTGAATGCTCAGCACCAGCCTGCACCCAGCTGGGTTTCAGCTTCTCTTCAAGAAAGTTGTTTTGTGGGGTTTTTTTGGGGTTTTTTTTGGGCAGAGGTATTTATTTATTTTTGAGTTGGGCTTTTGTCCTTCAGAATCAGGACTTGTAGGTAACAACTCATTTTGCTGACATATACTCCTCCTTCCTCCCCACCCAGCATCACTGTGAGTACAGTTTGGTGTGGAGATTGATCAGGCTTGTGGTGGGGGATCAGTAACATCAATCCCAGCACAGAATGAAAAATGCATCCATTCTGTCACTTGTCAGCACTCACAGTTGTGGCTAGTTGCTTTTTCTGGTGTTTCTGTTTTTAAGTTAGACTTTGGTAAAGTACTTAAGTGTCTTATATCCTCCTCCTGTCTTCCAAGTGTTTCAGTGGTACAGCTGCTGGTTTTGGCAGTAATTGGTTGGTTGAGGCCCTTGGGAGAGTTTGGATTAAGGGTGTGTCTGTCTTAGAGTTAAGGTGAGTGATCTGCCCTCAGTATAAGCTGCAGGATTTCCCCACAGAGGCAGCAGGCTGAGGTTATTTCATTTGATCACACAAAACACAGTTCAAAGAAACCCTTTTTGTGGGCAATTCAGGTATGTTTGTTCTGATGTTGGGGTTTTTATTTTTTCAAGGGACTGGTTAGAACTTCCCCGCTCCTCTCCCCATCTTGTAATTTAAAAGAAACAACACCTTTTACCTTCGAGGCAGACAAGTGGGCAGGAAATGAGGAGGTTTCAAAGTAAAAGAAAAGCGATTAAACCCACATTCTGTTCTCCAGTTGGGCATTGCATCCACTGGTTTGACTGGCATCTGCTCTGGTTTTTGAATGCAAGCCAGATTCATTATGCTGTGAAATTATCACTCCTTTCTCTAGGTGTGCTCTTTTTAACTGCTTAATTAATTTAGATGTGGGCATACACATTCAAATTAAAACACCATTTACAGTGGTAGGGTTGAGTTATGGTTATAGACTGCGTGGAGAGCAGGGTTTCAGTCTAACTTTCAGCTTCTGAAACAGGAAGATTTGAAAATAAACCTCTGTGTGGAATGGAGGTTGACAAAATGGCAGGGTCTGTTTGTATTGATCCTTCCTCTTTCTGTAAGCAGCAGAGAATCCGTAGCAGTGATGAATTATTTGTGCTGACAGCTCACTGGATGTGGTCCCTCTCTGGCTGGGGTGCTGTGGAGCTGGGCAGGGGTGTCAGCAGGATGTTGCCAGCAGGGCAAGGGCATCCTCCTCCAAACTGCTGTGCCCAGAGGTGCTGGGTACACACTGCCCCATTCTCTTTTCTGGTAGAGATGAGTGAGAAGGAATTTATTTACTTCTCTCCTACAAGAGCAAGCAAAAAATAATAAGGATCTTTTTTTTTCCCTGTCTAATCTAAAGGATTCTTTTGTCTGGCTGAAACACATCATGAAGCTTCCTACAAAAACTACATGTGCACGCATCCGGAGAGCAAAAAGGGAGAGGGAAAAAGCTGACAAGTCAGGTTTGCATGCCCCTCTAACATACTCCTTCTGTGTTTGCAGGGAGAACTAATCACCTTCTATTACTATTGGAAGAAAACCCCTGAAGCAGCAAGTTCTCGAGCCCACCGTAGGCATCGAAGGCAGGCTGTGTTTCGGAGAATTAAAACTCGAACTGCTTCCACTCCAGTCAACACTCCCTCCAGGCCCCCCTCCAGTGAATTCTGTAAGTGGAAGCTGAAAGCAATGCATTTATCTTTGTTTAGATGCAGGGAGCAACAGTAATGTAATGGTGCTGCACCTTCAAGGGAATGAAGCAAGGAAATGGAGTTCAGGCAGTTGCCCTCTCCTGTTCCTATACCATTATGCTGGAATGCGGTAGGCGGCTTTGATCACTGAGTGCTTTGTGCAGTTCTTAAACATAAAAGCATCCTGGAAGGATGGAAACATTGCCCTGCTACTGAATTTCCCTACTCTTGTTTTGGGTCTGTGTTTTATTTTCTCCATGCTTGTTACAGTAATGGGAATTAGACAATGCAGGCGAAGGAAGTCCTTCATCCCTTTGGAAGGAAGCCCTTTTCATCCTTGCTTGGTGACCCATACCTCCTGCTTGATCTCAAAGCCTGTGCTGCAGCCAGCACTGTTGTATCTTGATGCATCAGGGAAGAACTTTGGCCTTGACTGAAGCAGAAATACCTAAACAAAAAATGATTACCCAAACCAGTGGAATGTGCTACACTGCAAAGAGTTATGAGTAGTTGAAGTCCATGTGGATGTATGCATTTTAATCCTGATGGGAAAGGCTTCTGTTACCCTGGGAATTGTAAGTCTTCTATAGGCTAAAGCCAGCACATCTCACTTGCCTTCTAAAGGAAAAGGGACTATGGAAGGCAGAAATTGGCAGGCTCATATTGGTGAGATAGAGAATGTGGTGAAGAGGGCAGGGCAGAGAATTCTGGTGAGCGTATTAGTGAGGTAGTGAGAAGAAGCTCTTAGCTTCTCCTTGTGAAATGGAGAGGATTTATTGCTGATTTCTGTCTGCACAAGAAATGAGGACTTGGACTCTGCAGCTCAATCTGAGATACTCGATGCTTCAGTGCACATGTGGCTGGAAGGACCCATCCATATGGATCCAACTGCAGGATGGGAATGAAAATCAGTCTAGTTAAATAAAGCAAGGTCTAGCCTGATGTCAATTTTGTAGCCAGGGTTTAAATACCTGAAAGGATTAATGCAGAAAGGATGGCAGTGTTAGCAGCTGTTGTTATTAGATGGGACCCTGTGTTAATGTGAAGGTTAATGAGTTGATGACAAACACTAATGGCAAGTGCTGTAGGAACCCTCCCTCTCTATAACCTGCATATCCTCTTGGAACCTTTAGAAAAACAGTATTCTTGCATCAAGGACTTCTCTTCCTAGTTAAAGATGAGAACAAAGGAAGCCACAGGGCTCTCTGCTTGTGACAAATTACAGATCTCTTATGTTGTGGATTTATTGGGGCAATGCTAGAAAAATGCAGTGTGCTCAATAAAAGGATTTACTCTTGGCTTGTTTTAGAAGATGAGGGTAAGAGACTAGTTTTGAGATACCTACAGATTTTCAGTGGGTTGGGGTAGTGCTTTTTAGCTGGCAGACTTGTAATCAGCTAAAGGAAAGGGACCCCTTCCTGAGTCTCCACGTCCTCAAGATACGACACTCTTGATATGTAAGTTTGCCATGTGGCAAAACTCCTAAGGAGGCTTGCAGTAAGGATTGGAAAACTTCTAGGATCCATGTAGTACCTCCCATCCAAAAGATTCACTGTTTTTCACACAGGTACATTATGTGTGAGCATTGTTTCTCCCACACAAAAGAACATCTAGTTCCTGGGTTGAATATGGCCACTAACAGAGCATAGCAGCTCTCCCCATCTGGTTTAGAATATGAAGTCTAGAAACAAAACAAAAACCAGAAGAGTCACCACAGAATCTGTGCATGGACTTCAGTAAAACAGGATTTAGAGAATATTTGATTTAAAATTTGACCAGGTTCTAGAGATAAATCTGCTTTTGCTTGAGAATTGTGCTTTGGGAGCACAGCCTGCATGAGCATGAACAGTATTGGAATGACAGCTTAATTTGAAAAGTACCATGTGCTGAAGCAAAAGTTCTATGAATTGTGTCATTCCTGGAACCCTTCTTTATCTGCAGACTGGAACAAAAAAATCCCAAAATAATTTCAATTCAAGGCAAGGGGATTGCAGAAAGTCACAAAATTTATCAGAAACCATTATTATTAGTGATTATTTTAACAAATAGGAAGAATAGAGAATCCTGCTGAGTTTGCCTTTTATTTTTTCTCTTTTTCCCTTGGTCTTTATTTATTCAGTGGACTTGAGCTCTGCCAGTGAAGATGACTTTGACAGTGAGGACAGCGAACAGGAACTGAAGGGCTACGCCTGTCGTCACTGCTTCACAACCAGTATGCTCCCAGTTGATTTGTTTCTCTACTTTCTGATGCTGTTTCATGCAGTTTCATTCAAGCCAGAGCAGTTCATGTGCATGCTCAGCTGTTCAAAACATGTGGGTTAGGATCAGCTGAACTGTGCAGCAGTCCTGCCAGAGTTAATCATGCTTTGCCATTGCAAATTAATCTTGCAGTGAGAAGTGTCTACAGGAAGAAATCTGCATGATCTGTAGTGTATCTAATCAATTTGTGATACAGCAAATCAATGCAGGACTATGACTCACACAAAACTTCTTTCCTCTGCACCAAATCTCTTCTACAGCAGCCCCATTCATAGATTCATAAAATGGTTTGGGTTGGAAGAGACCTCAGAGCTCACCCAGTTCCAACCCCCTGCCATGGGCAGGGACATCTTCCACCAGGTTGCTCAAAGCCTCATCCAACCTGGCCTTGAACACCTCCAGGGAGGGGACATCCACAACCTCCCTGTTGCAGTGCTCCCCCACCCTCATCCGTATGTGTGTGTGTGTGTATACACACACATATAAATAATAACATAATAAATTCTATAAACCAATAGATTCTTTAAAGTACAATAATGTGGCAACAATCTGTCCATTCATTAAACCACAACAAATAAGCAATTTCATCTACATTATAAGATACACATTATAATAAAGTAACATATAATGAGGTGTGTTTGTGCTCCATGGTGTGTTTCTAAGCTGTTGCTTTTCCTACCCCAAGCCTCCAAGGACTGGCACCACGGTGGGAGAGAGAACATCTTGTTGTGCACTGACTGCCGCATTCACTTCAAAAAGTACGGCGAGCTGCCCCCCATCGAGAAGCCTGTAGACCCTCCCCCCTTTATGTTCAAGCCTGTCAAAGAGGAAGATGATGGACTCAGTGGAAAGCATAGCATGAGGACAAGGAGGAGTCGAGGCTCGGTAGGATGAACATTTCTGCTTTGCAGCTGCATCTGTGATTATAGAAACTGATCTTGATTGATGGAACGCTAACAGGAAGGCTTTTTAATGGAACATGAGGCTCTCCTCCTACCTTGCTCTGTGGGGATGTGTGCTTACAAATGTATGTGCATGTGTTTTATGAAGGCAATTCAGTATTTAACAGCAGCAGCTTGGGAACATCTTTCACAGATTCACAGAATGTTAGGGGTTGCAAGGGACCTCTGGAGGTCCTCTAGTCCAAACCCCTGTTAAAGGAGGGTCATCTAGGGCAGGGTGCACTGGACAGCATCCAGGTGGGTTTGGAAAGTCTCCAGAGAAGGAGACTCCACAACCTCTCTGGGAAGCCTGCTTCAGGGTTTGGCCACCCTCACAACAAAGAAGTTTTTCCTCACATTGAGGCAGAACTTCCTGTGTTCTAGTTTCTGTGCACTGCCTCTTGTGCTGCCACTGGGCACCAGTGCGAAGAGCCTGGCCCCTTCTTCTTGACAGCCACCCTTAAGGTATTTGTAAACATTGATCAGCCTTCTCCTCTCCAAGCTAAACCCACCCAGGTCTCTCAGTCTTTCCTCCTCACAAAGATGTTCTATTCCCTTAATCACCCTCATAGCCTCCACTGGACTCTACAGTAGTCCCCTTGAACTGGGGAGCCCAGAACTGGACACAATACTCCAGATGAGGCTTATCTTTATGATGTTGTCGTTTCTAGCAGACACTGCTAAATCAAATCATCAGCACTTAATGTTTTTAAGCAGACCAGTTAAGAATTTGCCTCCTTTTAAGCCCAGGTGAGCTTTCAAGAGAGAACTGTAACAGCGTTAAATGCTTTTGGTTTTTCATTTTGCAAGCTCTTAGCCAGAGTGATCCGTCCATGCATAAGACAGAGGGGGGGGAAAAAAAGTGAAGAGGTTGGCCAAATGCTGACTTGAGTAAGCTTTTATTTCTGTCAAACAAATAGATGTCTACACTACGCAGTGGTCGTAAAAAGCAGCCAGCCAGCCCCGATGGTAGAGCCTCCCCTATTAACGAAGACATCCGGTCCAGCGGCCGCAACTCCCCCAGTGCCGCCAGCACCTCCAGTAATGACAGCAAAGCAGATTCCGTGAAGAAGTCTACCAAGGTAAAACATTCCCATTCTACTTCTGTGTTAGGACTTGGACACCTGAAGCCTCCTCAGTCAGTTCGATGAGATGCAGATTCGAGGAGACCAGGGAATCTCTCAGTGACCTAGAAATTCCTACTTGCCTACATAAGCAAAAAAAAAAAAAAAATTTCATAGTACATCTGAGTGATGCTTTGTTCCTGTACATGAGGATGTGTAGTGATAAAAACCATCCAAGTATCCCCACGTAACCTTAGTGCTCTCATGATAAATTAATCCTTCCATTTCAGATGCAGATGCAAGCATTAGGCTCATGGAAGTAATACAGATCAGCAATGCTGTATTTGACACAAGTTGACAGTTCTGAGAATTTTATATTTTTTAAGCAGTGCTTAATCTTTGTTTACAAAGGAATATGAATATGGAGTAATTGAGACTACTTCTGGTACTGGTTTTCTGGGAGTGTATTTGCTTGATTTTTCAGAGCAAGCTGATAGTTTAGCCTGTTTAAATGAGTAAGTGCCTTTCCAAGAGCACTGGAGAAACAAAGCCAGCTGAAGCAGGCAGGCTTGCTATTGAGCAGTGTAAATTGAAAAGTAGCAAGTTAAAAATAAATTAAAAAAAAAAAACAACCAAGTCAAAAACTGGATTATGGAGCAAGTTTTCACATGATAAAACTGAGAAGCTAGCAAAATTTGAAGTTAGGTTAGGTAATTATGTGATGTATAAAGCTGTTGTGGGCCATGAAAGGAGGTAATAAGCATGTAATAGCTACTCACTGCCAGCCCTGTGTTTGAGGAGGTACAAAAATACCCCTCTCAAAATACCAGGAGTAAAGCAAAACTTTTATGTGGTAGAAGGAGGCTTGTCCTGTGCCTGTCTCCTGCAGAAATTCTTCCTCCATCCTCTGTTAATTGGTGTTGGTCTCTGTTAGAAGAGTTTACTGAGCTGATAGATCCAGTGTGAGTTCCTGATAGACTTGGTTCTGCACAGCTGAAGACAACTACTTGGTTCCAAATAATCCTTCCCTTTCATAGCTGCAGACCACCTCTGCATGTTGAGGAATGCTTTCACTCAGTGATCCTTTTTCCTACTAGCTTGTGTCAAAAAAGCATGTTGGGGTTGTGAGCAAACTGCCCCTTGGGTTGCTGTTTGCAGAAGGAAAACTGCAGCCTGGTTTGGATTCTGCCTTGAATTTGACCTCCAGAGGGAATGGCTGGAGCATTAAGTAGGTGCAGGTCTTCTGGGAGCTGCTCCTGAGGCTGGCAGAAGACAGCAGCAGCATCTCCAGAACAGATTCCCTGCAGGCTATAACTGGACAGAGGGACAGATGTTTAGTGGGTGTTTGTTAAATAGTGACTTTGTTGACTCCTGCTTCAGTTCTGCTCCATAGGAACCCTTCTTACTTGAGTTAAATATGGTAGCACTGGAATGTGTTCAGTTTACTTTTGCATTGACAGCACTGATAACTGTTGTGTTCTTCATTTATGGCAGAAGATAAAAGAAGAGGTGTCCTCTCCTCTCAAGAACTCCAAGAGGCAACGGGAAAAGGCAGCTTCTGACACAGAGGAGCCTGACCGATCCAATGCCAAAAAATCCAAAACTCAAGTGAGTCTGACAGAGGACAATAGTTAGAGAGGGAGAGGGGGTGCAGACCTGGTGACAAAGGGAAAACATGAAATCTATTTTGAGCCACAGCAAACTGTAACTTAATCTGTGGTTGGGAAGCAAACAGTATTACAATGTGGTCCTTCTGCTGAACCACTGGAATGATAGAGGGGAAGTCCAGAAGTCTGGTTGGTAATTTTAGTAGCAATATTGATTGGATTATTTTCAAATTCCCTCTGACTTTTTTTTAATTGAAATTTGATTTTTTTTCCTCTTCTGTGGTTATTTGGAAGATCACCACTGGAGTTCTCTTTAATGGTATCAAAACACAACTGAAATACTTTCAGGATGTCTTTGTAGCTCTCTGTACCTGATCAGGTTCACTTGGTGCACCTAATCAGGTTCACTCTGTGCATAGGGAATTTTGACACTGAGCTTTCCATATTACAGAATCACAGAGTGGTTGGAGGTACAAAGGGACCTGGATGTCATCTGATCCATCTCCTCTGCTCAAGCAGGGCTGTCTAGAGCAGACTACTGAGAACCATGCCCAGAGCGTTTTTTAATATCTCAAAAAATAAGAACCCACAGCTTCTCTAGGCAACCTGATCCACTGCTTGGTCACCCTCACAGTGGTAAAGTGTTTCCTTACATCCAGGCAGAACCTGCTGCATTTCAGTTGATGCCCATTGCCCCTGGACGCTGTAAAAGAGCCAAGCTCTGTGCTCCTTGCACCCTGCCTGTGGGGTCTTTGTTACCTGTGCTGCTTCAAGTCCTGTGAGGCTCACAGGGTGACTCTGGCACTTGTGTTTGCACAGCGTGTCGCAGGTTGCATCCTGTGACTGGCTGGTGGTGGTCTTTGTGCAGTGTTGTGATGCTCTGTGGTTGTTCTTCCACTCTTCCTGCAGGAGATCAGCAGGCCAAACTCTCCCTCGGAGGGCGAGGGCGAAGGGGAGAGCTCTGACAGCCGCAGCGTCAATGACGAAGGGAGCAGCGACCCCAAGGACATTGACCAGGACAATCGGAGCACATCCCCCAGCATTCCCAGCCCCCAGGACAATGAGAGCGACTCAGATTCATCTGCTCAGCAGCAAGTGTTGCAGGCACAGCCCCAAGTGCTGCAGGCACAGGGAGCTTCTGGCCAGGCTCCTGCTCCCACACCACCGGTGTCAGCCCCGTTGCCAGCATCGCTGCCAGCAGTGTCAAGTTCTGCTTCAGCTCCACCACAGGTCTCACCGTCAGCATCCCAGCCCCCAAGCCAGCCCCAGGCCCCTGCTCCACCACCTCCTCACTCTCATATACAGCAGGCCCCTGCTTTGCACCCACAGAGACTCCCATCACCCCACCCTCCTCTGCAGCCACTGAGTGTGTCGCAGAGCCAGCCGACCCCAGCCTCCTCACAGCCTCACTCACAGCCTCCACTCCACAGTCAAACCCAGCCTGCCCCTCACAGCCTTCAGACCCAGCCCCTCCTGCCCCATCCTGTACCTTCCCAACCATTTTCCCTCCCCACTCAGTCATCTCAGTCTCAGGTTCCCCTTCAGACACAAGCACCATCTCATTCTCACTCTGCTCTGCAGGTTCAGGTAACGCAGCCTGTCCTGCCAACCACAACCTCGCTGCCGCAGGCTCAGCCTCCCCGGGAGCAGCCCTTGCCACCTGCACCCATGGCCATGCCTCATATCAAACCTCCCCCCACGACCCCAATCCCTCAGCTACCCACTGCTGCATCCCACAAGCATCCTCCTCATCTCTCGGGCCCCTCTCCATTCTCAATGAACTCCAACTTGCCTCCTCCACCTGCTTTAAAACCTCTGAGCTCCCTCTCAACTCACCACCCTCCATCTGCACACCCTCCTCCTCTGCAGCTGATGCCTCAAAGCCAACCACTGCAGTCTTCACAAGCCCAGCCTCCTGTACTGACACAGAGTCAGAGCCTTCCTCCACCTGCTAACCACCCCCCATCTGGACTCCATCCGGTATCCTCCCAGCCCCCCTTTTCTCAGCATCCATTTGTCCCAGGAGGTCCACCTTCCATCACCCCTCCATCTTGCCCCTCCACTTCCACACCACCCACCGTGCCTGGCATCCCACTTCCGACTTCCATCTCCACATCAGCAGCTTCTAGTGGAAACGTGCCAGTGGTGACAGCCTGCACGCTACCACCTATTCAAATCAAAGAAGAAGTCCCAGATGAAGCTGAGGAACCAGAAAGCCCTCCCCCTCCACCCAGAAGTCCATCACCAGAACCAACTGTGGTGGACACACCAAGTCATGCCAGTCAGTCAGCCAGGTATGGAGGTTGTGAGCTGTGCTTCTTTAATGTCTATCTTCTGGTTGTCTGCAGTACAATTAATGTTCCTAAGGCTCTGAGAGCAGTTCATAGTAATAATTGTGTAAGTGCAGAGTAATACTTTTTGGGCATACAGCTCTCAAATCCCAGACTCTTGCATCCTTCCCGGGACTAAACTCTTTCTCATTTGTTTCTTTCAGGTTCTATAAGCACCTGGACCGTGGCTACAACTCATGCTCAAGAACAGATTTGTACTTCATGCCTCTGGCAGGATCCAAACTGGCCAAGAAGAGAGAGGAGGCCATTGAAAAGGCCAAAAGAGAAGCAGAGCAGAAAGCCAGAGAAGAGAGGGAAAGAGAAAAAGAAAAAGAGAAGGAACGAGAGAGGGAACGTGAGCGGGAGCGAGAAGCAGAGAGAGCTGCGGTAGGTTTATTGATAGCTTAGAGCTGTTGAAGGGAGTTGGTGTGGTGGGATCTGACCTGGATGATGGCTGTGGAATGCAAATCCCCAGAAGCACATTCATGGATTTGCAATCAGGTATTTGTGAGTGTGGGAGCCTTCTGTGTCAAGTGAAAGCCAGCCAGCTATGAGCACTTCTTGGTCTGCCTGTGACTTTCCTCTCGTTAAAGGCAGTGGAGTTTCTGCTCCTGGTCTTTGTTGCGTGCAGGAAGCCAGTGCAGCAGGGGATAGCTAGGTCAAGTGTTTACTTTTCATTTGCAGTAGAAAAGCACTTTGTGTGCAGGTACAGTGAATGCCTTGGTGTACCTTGTGCAAGACTCTGGCAGGCATGAGAGTCCTGTCTGTTGCAAACGGGGGATCTGAAGACTTACAATGTGAAGTCAATTTAATTACAGCCATGTAACTCTTTTTTTTGATGGGGGGACTGTGTCGGTGTGAGCTGAAATTCCCCCCCCCCCCCACTGACAATAACCAGGCTAGCTCAGTCTGGAAGCAAATGAAGGCTGTATTTACAAGCAGAGTCTAAAATCTACGATGAAATGCAATGAATATGTACAAATATACAAAATACACAACATTCACAAATATATACAATCAACAGAAAAGCACAACCGATCTCCCTTTGCTTCCCCCCAAGGGGACCCTCCCAAAGGGGTCTCTCTCTCTCCCAGGAGCTTCTCCCCAGACTGCCCTGGACAGAGAAGCAGAGTTAGTTAAGCAGAAAGTTGTTAACTTAGCTGCCAAGGTCAGTACGTGTTATCTTCAGCCAGAAGAGAAGAAGAAACAGCAGCCAGACAGCCCAGCAACTGCCCCCACTGCCGAACGCAGAATGTGCAGAGTGCCTACTTTGTTTTGGGTAATAGTTCTTAAACATTTCTATCTATCCAATGGAAGTGTTTAGAACAATCGTTATTTTGCTTTCTTACACCCAATAGTGACTTATTTACATTCTTTCACTTTCTCTGTTCTGAACTTTGCAAGGAAAAATTAAAAAGACAGTTTCAAACCATCACAGGGGACCCAAACTCCAGTCTTGGTGTCAAGAGCCAGTACAACTGATGCATGTCTCTGGAATGATTCCAGACCTGGGAGGGTGGTTACATATTATTGATGCTGAACGAGAAGGTGCTAAAGTCTTTTACTGCAGGTGCATTTCAGAGGTCTGAATCAGAGATGTGTGTTCCTCTAGGACTGTGGAAGTCAGGGTATAGCATCTGTCCATTAAGGGATCTGTCAGTGTTCCAGTGCCTCACCACCCTCGTGGAGAAGAATTCACTCTAATGTCTTAATCTAAATCCAGCTTCCGAAGCCATTACCCCTCATTCTGTCACTCCATGCCTTTGTACAAAGTCCTTTCTCCAGCTCTCCTGTAGCCTCCTTAAATCCTGGAAGGCTGCTGTAAGATCTGCCCGGAGCCTTCTCTCCTACAGGCTGAACAGACCCAACTCTCTCAGGCTGTCCCCATAGGGGAGGCTCTGTAGCCCTTGGATCATCTTCACAGCCTTCCCCTGGACCTGCTCTAACAGATGCACGTCCTTCCCGTGTCGAATTCACTGTGTTGAATTGCCTTTTTCTTCTCCATTCTGTGCAGCAGAAGGTATCCAGCTCGTCCCACGAGGGCCGGCTCGGCGAGTCTCAGCTCAGCGGTCCGGCACACATGAGGCCTTCGTTTGAGCCTCCCCCGACCACCATCGCTGCTGTGCCGCCCTACATCGGCCCCGACACGCCTGCGTTACGAACACTGAGCGAATACGCTCGGCCTCACGTCATGTCCCCCACAAACCGCAACCACCCCTTCTTCGTGCCCCTCAACCCCACCGATCCCCTCCTGGCCTACCACATGCCTGGCCTCTACAACGTGGATCCCACCATCCGGGAGCGAGAGCTGCGGGAGCGGGAAATCCGGGAGCGAGAAATCCGGGAGAGGGAGCTGAGGGAGAGGATGAAACCTGGCTTTGAGGTGAAGCCCCCGGAGCTGGATGCTCTGCACCCAGCTACTAACCCCATGGAGCATTTTGCCAGGCACGGTGCACTGACTATTCCCCCAACAGCAGGACCTCACCCCTTTGCTTCCTTCCATCCCGGTTTGAACCCCCTTGAAAGAGAGAGACTTGCACTGGCAGGCCCTCAGTTACGGCCTGAAATGAGCTACCCTGACAGACTGGCAGCAGAGAGGATACACGCGGAGCGCATGGCGTCACTGACCAACGACCCCCTGGCACGGCTCCAGATGTTCAACGTCACACCCCACCATCACCAACACTCACACATACACTCACATCTACACCTACATCAGCAGGATCCCCTCCATCAAGGTGAGCCCAGTGCCTGGGGAGGTTTAGGTTGGGTGTTTAGAACAATTTCTTTACTGAGAGAGTGATCAGACATTGGAACAGGCTGCCCAGGAAGGTGGTGGAGTCACCATCTCTGGAGGTGTTCATGAAGTGTGTAGATGTGGCATTTCAGCATATAGTTCAGTGGTCATGGTTGGACTTGGATCTTGAAGGGCTTGTCCAACCTTAATGACTCTGTGATGCTAGAGAGCCTTTCTCCCCAGGCAGGTTGTGACTCTGGAAATCAAGTAGCAAAATGCTTGTCTTCTGTGTGGTGTTACTCTGTGAACACCATCCCTGGTGACAGAAAAGAGCCAATAGCCTCAGGTTGCATGAGGGGAGGTTTGAGTTGGATGTTAGGAACAGTTTTTTTGCTGTAAGAGTGGTCAGGCATTGGAACAGGCTGCCCAAGAGGTGGGGAAGTCGCCATCCCTGGAAGTGCTCAAGAAACATGTGGACAAGGCATTTGGGGACATGGTTTAGTGGCCATGGTGGTGCTGAGTTGAAGGTTGGGCTTGATGATCTTAAAGAGCTTTTCCGCTTTTCCAGCCTTAATGATTCTATCATTCTGCACTGTGTAAGTTGTGATAACTGAAAAGCGAACAATTCTGCTTTTGGAGGGTGGACCCACAACAGTGACAGTGAATAGCAATACAGGGATCTCCGTTGAGCCTACCCACTGTCACTGTGGAAGGGTTATTGGTTTCTTGTGGTGGTTTAAAATACTGGAGTTCCAGAGCAACACCTTACAGGGGTGTCTGGTCTACAGGTGGAGAATCCAGTGGGTGAAGGCAGTTGATTAGGAGAGATGTCATGGAATGGGTAACACTGCTTAGATTAGGAGGTATAGCTGGAAAGGAGCTGCTGTTTCCATATAGGAGCTGGGAAAAATAAAACTGAGGAGAGAAAGATTTCATCCCTTCAGCCATTTACATGCCAACCATCTGGCTTTACTTGAGCTGAAATTGTCACAATTCTCCTAGGAACCATTTAACTTTATGTGTTGGCATCTTCCTAGCTGACAGTTTATTCTGATGTGTGGTTTGTTGGGTTTTTTTTTCCCCACAAGTATTTTAATAGTCTCAAAAAGGAATTGATGCCTTTTTGCTAAAGTAAGCTGCATGGTTACTCCAGTCTGGAAGATGAGGCACTAAGAGTGTTTCACATTTCCTAGTGGCAGACTGGAGAGAATGTAGCAAGCAAGGCACCAGGTGCAGTAGATGTGAAGTCAGAGGGGAAAAAACGTCCAAGTGCTTTAAAGTGCAGCTTCTGGTGCAGCTGGCTACAAGTGTTTGTGCAATCAGATTTAGCATCCTGTGCCTTGGAGCAGTGTGCATGAAGTGGAGCTGGGATGTTTGCTCTGGGGAGTTGGGAAGGAATTCGAGTGCTGCCGCAGAGGCCGGATGGTACAGCAAGGAATCTGGTGAGAGGAAGGGGCAGGGGGCTGCTAAAGTTAGGAAGTGATGGTGCTGAGTATCATCATTCTTCATGCTGTCACTGTGGACTTGAGAATGCATAAATTCCAGATTGGTTCAGTTTGGGGCAGGTTTGCATAGCCCCCTGTTAGCAGAAGGCATTTGTCAGAGGTCGTGTCTGTGCAGGAGTCTGTGGGCAGGTAAGTTACCAGCTCTGCAGGTAAGTGTGGGTACTCCCCAGCTACTTGTTTAGGATGAGGGGGAATTGAAGCTTGAGGAGGGGAGATTCAGACTGGATATTAGAAAGAAATTCTTTGCAGTGAGGGTGATGAGACACTGGAACAGGTTGCCTAGGGGAGGTCATGGATGCTCCCTCTCCAGAGGTGTTCAAGGCTAGGTTGGATGAGGCTTTCAGCAACTTGGACTAGTGGAAGGGGGGGTTGGAATTAGATGATCTTTAAGGTCCCTTCCAACCCAAACCATTGTGTGACTCTATGAAAAGCAGAGGTAGCGTGTTCAGATCCTCACTAGCTAGAGACTGGTGCAGACAAAGCCAAGTCAGTTCATTTTCAAATCTCTTACCTGTATTTGGAAATTACTTTGGCTTTAATTTTGGGTGCCACCTTAAAGCTATGAGGGGCTCTTGAGTGTCTCCAAATAGTACTTGCTCCAGAGTAGTTCTGTAGGTGAGTGAGGCCCTAAGTGCATAACCTGTACATCTCCTTGGAGTGCAGAATGACCTCACACTCAAGCTCTGCACCAGCTGCAGGACAGTTCTGTTAGCTGTGCTGTATTCCCCTCGTCCGAGGTTCCTCTGCAGGCTGCTAACAACTTCACAGAGATTTCAGATCAGCTCACTGAGGTTTTCAGGTTTTCCTGGTGTCCTTTTTTTTTTTGTTATATTGCTGAAGTGACATCAGAGAGCTTGTCTGCAGGTGTCCCTCTCCACACAAGGATGGTGACAGGGTGACCTTTGGCTGAACCCTTGGTTTGCCAGCTTTTAGCCTACCAAGTAGTATGAGTAAAGACAGAAGGATGCTTAAGTGCTTCAGTACTCAATGTCACTGGTGATTCTCCAGTTTTGTGTGTTCAGGGGAAACAGGAAAGAGTTTGGGGGACCTGTCTCCTAAATGCTGGCCATCTTTGGTGGGTTTCTTCCTCTACCAGAAATGGAAAGCACTGGGCTGTTGCTTTACCAATTGAGACTGTTTGGAAAGCAGATGTTACTTTAAGATAGAAAAGTGGGTTTCAAATAGGATGGAGTTAAGCTCCTGGGAATTACATGTCAGTTCAGCCAAAAGCTGATCCAGCTCAAGTCTAACAGGGCTTTTGATCCCCCCAGCAGTGAGTGATGCTTCCCAAAGCAGGGATTTGATTCTGTCTTTCCTTCTTTTAAAGGTTCAGCAGGACCTGTTCACCCGCTGGTGGATCCTTTAGCAGCTGGACCCCATTTGGCACGTTTCCCCTACCCACCTGGGACCATCCCCAACCCATTGCTAGGACAGCCACCTCATGAGCATGAAATGCTCCGACATCCAGTCTTTGGTGAGAGCATTTTATGGTCCTTTACAGGGGACAACTGTCATCTTTTCATCTGGGTCTTCTTAGCCTGTCATAGGAGGGAAGTTGGTGGAGTGGAGCTGTAACTTGGGTGACAGCCAAAAGCTGGTTGGTTTGGTTTTGTCATAACAACAAGTTAAACCAAAAAGCTTCATGGGACAAGTCTCTGCAGGCCTCATAGCAATTAAGTGTCTGAAAATGAGCAACTCTCTCTTAGGTACTCCTTATCCACGAGATCTGCCTGGTGCCATTCCACCTCCTATGTCAGCAGCCCACCAGCTGCAGGCCATGCACGCCCAGTCAGCAGAGCTGCAAAGACTGGCAATGGAGCAGCAGTGGTTGCATGGGCATCCTCACATGCATGGTGGTCATCTACCAAGTCAGGAAGATTATTACAGGTGAGAGGTGCAATGAAAGCTTTTAGAGACACAGGGGTGCTACAGCTTCTTCATCTTTCTCCACGTTCCATCTTTTTTCTTCTGGATTGCTGCCTTGCTAGTGTGTGCTGAGTTCCTCTCCTGATGCAGTTATGGGAAGTGGTGAAGCTGTAGAAAGACCTCATTTGGGTTTAGAAAATAGGGCAGATGGGAAGCTAGGTCCAAGCTACACCACAGGGTGTAGACGAGTTGAGGTTTACATTGCAGAATTATCTCTGAGTGAGGTTTTTATTGCGATACTCACTACAACTGCTGCTTCCGCATCTCTCTCTCCTCCTTGAGAATAGTGGAGGAGGGTGGGTAAAGCTACGTGAATGAGAAGAGGAACTCAATAAATCTTAAGAAACGAGTAAGGACAGTGGGAAGTTGAGGTGTGTGAAGAATACAGGTCCTGCATTACCAGCTGAGAGTGCCTAGATGAATCATGTGAGATCCTTCTCCCCAGAATGCTGTATGGTGTTCATAGTAGTACGGATCTCTTATGTGACACCACTTTAGTTCCTGTTTGGCAGTGACTTTGGCTGTGTCAGCTAAGAAGAAAAAGCCACCAGCACGTAGCAGGGGTCATTCCACATGTCTGTGGGTAGCAAGGGCAGAGAGGAAGCAGCATATCAAACACGTACCTTGCATTGCTTGGCTCTGATATTTCAGTCCTGCCTTCTGCTCTCCTGAATTGCCTGCTGGCCTCATGCCATGGGGGCAGCCAGCCTGTCTGAAGCTGACTGTCATATCTGAAGCTGCAGATAAAGTTGAAGCTTGATGAGCTGGCACCAGTGATCGTGCTCACATGTAAGGAGCACTTCAGTAGCAAAAGGTCATCACTTCTTCCCACCACAGACAGCGTTATCGCTGCCGTTACAGCAGCTCTCATTTTTGTGCTGAAAGCTCACAAGCCCCATGGCAACCTCTGATCCCTTCAGGGCACCTGGGGGGAGGTCAGCAGGAAGGCAAAGCCATCTCTGAAGTGATGTGACACCTCCTTCCTCCTGCTAAAATGAGTTTTCTTTCTCTTGCAGTCGACTGAAGAAAGAAGGTGACAAACAGTTGTAATAAATTATTTATTTGTAATGCTGGCTACGGAAACCCCAGTCCTTGGGAAGGAGTGGAACATTTTTACATACAATAAGAGCTACAAAAGGAAAAAAGAATATCTTATAAAGATTTCTTTATATATTTAAAACACAAAACAGCCACCCAACAAGTAGAGACTGATCAGCATCTAGCGTTCATTTGTAGAGAAGATTTCTCAAGACTGACATGGGTCTCCCTGCATGACAACATATTCAGAAGCCTATTGGAAATAACAGGACTGTGTGGAATATTCAGAGAACTTCCTGCAATCTTGGGGTTTTTTGGGTTATTTTTTTTCTTTCCTCCTTTTTTTTTCTTTTCCTTTTCCTACTAGTTTGTTTTGAGTAGGTGCTAGAATCAGGTTCACAACACGAGAGTCACTGTGCGTGAAGAGACACTCAATGCATCTATAGCTATTAAAAAAAGAAACAAAGATTGCAAGTAGGTGACATAACAAGCTCTGAATCCAAGTGCTATAAAATAATAATTAAAAAAAATCTACTTTTATTTTAATACATTGTAGGAAATCTTCATAATTTTAAAGAGAGCTCAGTTCTGCAGCAGCATGGCTTTTTAAGTCTGTAAATAACTTTTTTTGGGGTAGAGGGGAGAAACAAAACAAAACAAAAAAACAACAAACAGGACTCCAGAAACATTTATCTTGATTTGTTTTTTTTTTTTTTTCAGTAACATCACAAATTGTGAATTCCTACCTGGTATTGACAGAATACAGAGTTGATTTTTTAATAAATAATAATAATAATTTTTAAAAAGATATATATAATTGTCCCTTTAATTAAAGGGAATGGTGGGTATCAATAATTTCACATGGGTAAAAGCTTGACATTTGGTTTGGTGTCAACAATAAGCATTAAAGGCAGATGCAGGGATAATGTTGCAAATGACTGTTTCTGTTCCTGGTTTTTTTTTTGGTTGGTTTGATTGGTTGGGGTTTTGTTTGTTTGTTCGTTTGTGTTCCATCTCTCTGTTCTGCAGAATGGTTTCTGCTGAAGTTGGGTTTCTCAGCAGCACAGATGTCCCTTGGAACTAGCTTACCTTTTTTTGATGCCTACTTCCAGGGTTCATTTTCAGTGTGGCCATAATACATTTCTTAACCTATAACCTTTGGAAGACTTAAATCTAATGACATTGGGTTTAGACTTTATAGGCAAAAGTTCAAAGAAATGATCTGTTCTGAAAGTCTCTTTGGAAAATGTTCCGTGGCTCAAACTAGCCCAGCCAGAATTTTGTATGCATGTGCATATTTTTTGCTCTTTCTGGCCTCTTATGTTTGATATGTTCTTAAGAGAAGTGAACTAGGCAACTCAGTTAGTGTCCTTAAGAGTTGTTTTTGCAAAGACCAGTCTGTATTTATTTTTTTTTCTCTTGACTGTTTTTAGTTCTGGTTTTATAAGCAAAAAATCTTTCTAACTGCCACCAATGTTCTATATCTCAGGAACTTAACTGCTTTGGGATGAACCAGACATCATCCAGAGAGCAGCTTTCACTGACTCCCAACACAACAGGTCCACACAGATAACTCCTGTTGGCTTGTTCCCATGTGGATGGTAAAAGGAGAGGAATACACAGCATGCCAGTGAGCATTATTTTGGAGACAGCTCTGCTTACTGTCTAGGCAGAATTGTTTTCTTTCCCCACTGTTTTACCATGGGTTTTCTTTGCCAGAGCAGAGGGTGATGCAATCAATGGACATCTGAACCTGCTGGCCATTTTTTCTGCTGGTGCATAACTTTTCCCCCCATTCTCTCTCCTAACTCAGGAATGCTCTCTCTCTGGTGTTGTAGGCTGTTGAGTGTGATGGTTGTGTCATAGGGACTGTCCTGAGCCATGGTTGATAAAGTTGCAGTTAATCAGCTCTCTGATGGAAGGCATGGCCTGCAGAGTGCTTTGTCCCCCTCATGGATCTCAAACCAGCACCACTGCCCAAAGATGGACAGTTAGTAACATCAATTTAGCAATTAAAAATAGGCAGTGGGCTAGTTTAGGTCCAAGAGTGCATAGGAGACAGAGGAAGACTATTTCAGCTAGTGTTGATCTTCCTCTTTTCTGCCCACCAGGTGAGATTTCTCAGTGCTGAAGACCTGCTGCAGTAGTGTTTAATCCATTCCATCTGCTGTATGTGAACTCTCTGAAGGTGGCAGGAGGAACAGCTAGGCTTGGAAACCAGGAGGTCAGTCTAGAATCAAGGATGGTGAAGTCTTCAGTCAGTAAAAAACATGTCACTAAGAAGAAAACCATTTCACCTGGGCACTGCAGACAGCCTGCAGTGGTCTGATCTACAGTGGTTTTCTTCTGAGTGATTTTTGCTGGCAGCTAAGTAGCTCCTAACATCAGTCTGCTCAGCAGAGAGAGTGCTTCCATTTTCTTTAAAGCTTCAATTAGGCACATTTCACTTAAACCTGAAATTGAGGATTTTGGGGGAGTTCAGCCACTTCAGCCATTTCTTCTGATCCTTCTGTTATTTTTAGCTCTAGTTTGTCTTAAAGAAAAAAAACTAATTGCCTCCCGTGGTCCTCTTTGTGTTTTTATTTGTAGCTAAAATTTGCTGTTCAAAAGCTGTTCATTGATCTCTCTTTGTTGTTTTTTTTTTTTTTTCCTCTCAGAAAAGCATTCTTAATCATTTATGGGAGGTTTCTCTTCACATCATTCAGCAAACAAGCACTGAAACCCTTCCATTGTAATGATTAACTACGACTTTACACTCAGTAGGTTTTGAAGCCATCCTGGTGTTCGATGCCCTGTTACAACAACCCAGACATTTTGATTTTGTTTTTTTCCTTCTTTCAGAAATCTGTGTTGGTTTGGTTTTGGGTTTTTTTTCCCTCTTGCTTGGATAGTTTCTTTTCTTTTTAATCTTGCTTTACTGTTTTGGTTTTTTGTTTTTTTGAACCGTCTCTCTTGTTCTCTATGTCGTCATGGTTGAGCTTGTTTCACTGCACCGTTAAAAGCAGAGTGTACATTCTGACTGCTACATTTATATATATCTTGAAGCTTAATGTATATATGAGTAGTTTGCCATGGGATAACACAGTGTAAACAGAGTAGAAACCCAGAAATCGTGACTTCTGTGTTCTCTCCATTTGAGTATTTTGTAATTTTTTTGAAATATTTGTGGACATAAATAAAAACCAAGCTACACTACAGCAGCCAGGTTTTGCCTGCAAGCAGAATGTGTCTCTTGATTGTTGTTAGTGGGGAACAAGAGTTAAATTTCCTCTGGGATGATACGGGATGGCCACAGTGTGTGGTTTCAAAGGCATCTTGGCTTCAGTTTTCCCTTCTCTGGGTTTAATACACAGTACACAAAACTCCACCATCACATCTGGATATCAGCTGCTCCTCATCGTCTTTTTTCATCTTTACATTTTGAGGTGAAATGCTTTACAGTGAGGGTGGTGAGACTCTGGCACAGATTGTGGATGCCCTCTCCTTGGAGGTGTTCAAGGCCAGGTTGGATGGGGCCTTGAGCAACCTGCTCTAGTGGGAGGTGTCCCTGCCCATGGCAGTGGGGTTGGAACTGGATGATCTTTAAGGTCCCTTCCAACCCAAACCAAACTATGTCCACTTCTAGAGATATCATAGGGACCTTAAAGATCATCCAGTTCCAACCCCACTGCCATGGGCAGGGACAACTTCCACTAGACCAGGTTGCTCAAGGCCTTATCCAACCTGGCTTTGATATTCTGCCTCCCTGTAGCACCTTTATGCTCTGGGGCCATGCTGCACAACTTGGGTATATTCTTCCGTAAGTTAAGCAGCCAAATTGGCAACAGCAAATGTGTGCGGATGTTTTGGCTTTCAGGGCCTTTCTGTCTGCAGTGGTGATTTCTAGATTTACAGATAAATAATGTTTACAGATGCATAATCAGTGGCTATAAGTGATTAACAGATCAGCTACAGCCACTTATCTGCTTGAGACAAGTGGTTAAAATACAGGTTGTGCATAAGCTCCTGTGTCAGCCAAAGAAAAGAAAGAAGAGAACTCCAAAACCAGAGAGGAGAATTCCCTGAGTTTCAAGAAAAGACTGCACACCTTCATCTCCTTTTAAATTGAGTGAACCTGAGATGTTCAGAAGACCTGCAAGGGAGAAGGAGGCCTGATGACTAATGAAGTATAAGCCTGAAGATAGGTACAGTTCACTCTGCCCTGGGAGCAGAGTTTCTGATGCATCTTATTTTCTAGGAGGTGTGGTAGAGTTGGCTTGCAGTGCTGATACAGAACTGGCAAGAGATGCATTCCAAAAGGATGGTAATTGCAGAGAGGGAGATGCACAATAACTCATTGTCTGTTCATTGTCTGCTGAAAAGCTAAAATCTGCTTTCAAATTGCATCAAGTTACATGTTTGTGTACGTTTGTAGTGGCTCCCTGTCTTCCATCTGTCAGGGATTTAAATGTATTTGTGTGAGCTGGCTGTTTGGGTGTTCTGATTGTATGACTGGCCTGAAATTGTGCCAGGGGAGGTTTAGGTTGGATATTAGGAACCATTTCTTCCCTGCAAGAGTGGTCAGACATTGGAACAGGCTGCCCAGGGGGAGGTGGTGGAGTCACCCTCCCTGGAGGTGTGGAACAGACAGGTGGACGTGGCACTTCGGGACATGGCCTAGTGGCCATGGGAGTCTTAGGTTGATGGTTGGAGTCAATGATCTCAGGTCTTTCCAACAAAAAACAATTCTGTGAGTCTGTATTTGCAATTCCTGATAATCAGCATCTCCAAAATGCTGGGAAATATGATGCCACAGAGAAAGGTGATGAGAACTTGAGAATAACTGGTCACAAGGGAGATGGGAAGGCTGCATTCTTAATCTGGTTCTGCTTTGGTTTTGACCTATGAATTTTGCGAAGTAATGAAGTATTTTGACTCCAGTTCAAGCTAATTAGTGCTCTGAGTGTGGCAAGAAGTCTGCCCTCTTCTTTGAGTGTGCTTGAAGGAGACTGAGAAGTATTCATGACAAATTGCATGGGGCTTTGGAGCTGCAGATTTGAAGTGGCTGCTCTATTTATACCCCGTGGCATTTTCTAAGGGGAAGGTCAGTTCTTGTCTACTGGAAATAGCTTCTGAAAGTACTTTTTCTGAGGCTGGCTTGAACATATGCTATGTATTTATTTTGACTTTTTTTCTTTTTTGGGTGGGGTGGGGGGTGCTGATTCATAGATGCATAGAATGGTTTACATTGGAAGAGGCCTTAAAGACCACCTAGTTTCAACCCCCCCTGCCCCACCTGCATTACTGTGGCTAGTTCTGGTGCCCCCAGCATGAAAGGGAACATGGAGCTGCTGGAGCAGGTCCACAGAAGGGCCACAAAGATGATCAGAGGGCTGGGGAACCTCTCCTGTGGGAACCGGCTCAGGGAGCTGGGGCTGCTCAGCCTGGAGAAGAGAAGGCTCCAGGGAGACCTTACAGTGGCCTTCCAGTGCCTGAAGGGGCCTGCAGCAAAGCTGGGAAGGGACTTTTTACCAGGGCTTGTAGTGATTGGATGGGAGGGAATGGATTGAAGCTTGAGGAGGGGAGATTTAGATTGGAGATTAGGAATTCTTCACAGTGAGGGTGGTGAGACACTGGAACCAGTTGCCCAGGGGGGCTCCCGGGAGTTGCTCCTGGGAGGTGTTCAACGCCTGCTCCTCATACCTGACGCAGAACTCAAGAGGGCTTAGGCTGCCCTCCCTTTCTTGCTACAGCATCTGAAGTTTCCAGACTTTACATGATGAATCCTATGGGAACGAGGCTGGAGAGGGTTTTTATTACTGCATAAATGGAACAATATAGTTCCTGTTGCAGTGGTGCTCTTGTGCTAACGATGCCTCAGAAGCTCGTCTAGCGCAGGGCTTTCTGTGTGCGTTACCAGACCTCGTCCTGACGCCAGGTCAGCTGGAAGGAGTAATGCAGGCAGCAGGCTTCAGTCCTTCCCAGCCCAGGGATAGCTGGGAGGATTCCTCAGGTCTGGTGGCATGACGACCTGCATGAGTATTGGGAAGGGTTAATCTTGCATTCCTCTGCAGAAGGTGGAAAAGGCACAGTCAAAAAGCACTGACAAGGGCATTTGGCAGGTAGAAGCTGCATCCAGGACAGGATTTGATAATTCCCTTACTTCCACATCTCTCAGGTTTTGACAGTCAAAGTGTGTAAATTTTGGGGCACTAAATCAAGCCCAGCTTCGACAGAAGCATAATTTCACTGATTGTTAATGACCTGCAGAGAAGAGCCTTGTTCCCCTGTGCTGTGACAGGAACAGTGTGACAGGAAGGTGCTGTGAGGGATCCCTCAGCCCGTGCAGCCTGGTGGCCTACAGGTAAGAGCCTTTTCCCCATGATGGGAACATAAGGTGGTGGAGGGAGTCATGGACCATGGTCTTCTCCTTGAGAACAGCCATGCCTGCTTGCCTGTGGAGCGAGGCCCAGACAGACCCTGACCTTGTGGTACGCCATCCCTTGGCCCCTCCTGGCCGTGTTCCTTGACCTAAAGGGAGCCAGCTTCTCCTCTGCCCCTCCTGGTGGTGTCCTTTAGGTCCCTCTGTACTCCTCCTGGAAAGTATCCTTTGGTCCCTGAGGCAGCCCTTGTTCTGCTCAGCTGGTCCATGTTACTGTCACAGGTGCTCTTCCATGTGTCCCAGATGCTTTTCCTCCCTTGCTCCCCTCTGTGACAGGTAAGTTGAGAAAGCCATGCTGGTGTTTCTGGGGGAGTGTTTTTCTAGAGGAATTTCTCACCCTAAATGTGTCAGAGTCAAATGTCTGGTGTTGGAGGGCAGAGTTGTGGTGTGCCCTACATGTACAAGTCAGCCTTTGCAAGCTGCTGTTCTGCTTCTTTCCTTCTTTAATGCAAGGTAATTAAGTCTGATTTTTCTCATGGTGTTGACTTAGCAAAAACAGGAGGAAAGAAATTAAAAACAACCTAATGCAAACCACAAATCCCAAGTGGGTGATTTAGCCAGGCTGGTTTTTGTTCTTCACAAAGGCTTCTCTCTGTAGAAGTGGTAACTTGGCCCCTGCAAATTCAGCTACTTCTATTTATATATATATATAAAGAACGTACTTCCCTGCCCTGTTCCTATAATCCCCTGCCTCTTTTCCACTCCCTAAATAAAAGCAGGTGAAGGAATCTGACAAAACCGAAACCTTTTATCTGCATAAACTCTCAGATACTTCCCAAAAGTGAGTTCTAAAGATGTTCACTTGAGAGATGTCCCAGGGAATGCTGATGCAGCACAGGCTTCTGTCACCACCCATATTGGATCTCAAAAAGGAGAGCAATTGAGTTTTCCCAATAAACACCATTCACTTTCTGTTTGCATGAGTATTGGGATGGGTTAATCCTGCATTCCTCTGCAGAAGGTGGAAAAGGCACAGTCAAAAAGCACTGACAAGGGCGCTTGGCAGGTAGAAGCTGCATCCAGGACAGAATTTGATAATTCCCTTACTGCCACATCTCTCAGGTTTTGAAAGTCAAAGTGTGTAAATTTTAGGGCACTAAATCAAGCCCAGCTTCGACAGAAGCATAATTTCACTGATTGTTAATGAACTAGTGTGCTTTCCCTGGCACCACAGCACACTTAGGATAAATCACAAGTGCTGCTGTCAAAGTGAAAGACCCTGAAAACATTGGAGCCATCAGCCCTGTTGCCCATTCCTTTATTCTGGATGACTTTGGGTTTTTCCAGCTTCTGAATCCTGTTGCAATCCCATTTCATTATTTGTTAGCACTTTAAAAATTTGTCCAATGTCCTTACCTGTGGCAATGTCAGGAGGAGGAAGCTCTGCAGAGCTGTTGCTTAGCTTCTGAATGCTCCTGTCTCACGCTATAGCTGCAAGGCTGAGCTTCTTCCACCAGGGAATGTGTGTATGGGAGAGAAATTCAGAAATAAATTGATGCACTGGTCTTGGAAAATAGCTGTGTGTGATGTCAGTGGAGTTGTGTTTCACTTTGCCTGAGGTCTTGGTTTTGCTGCAGCAGGCTGCTAGCCAGATCTTTAGGATGGAAATTTCTCTGCCATTTTGCAGCTTGTTTAAATGAGCCCTAATTGCAAAGCCCAGGCAGGGACACGGTGTCCAGTTTGCTTGGCCTGTACCATGGGTGAATTTGTGCTTTCAAAATAGACATCTTGCTTCAAGGGAGATTTTCCTCCCTGTCAGTTGGGTTGTTTTATTGTCATCCAGCTGTCAGTGGTTTATCCTTCTTTAGGCTTCTGTTCTTTCACAACTCAATGCTTTTTATATAGTAGCAAATAAAACAGATATTGATAGCAGTAATTTAAGAAGGACAAGAGGATGCTCAGTAGCAAAGCAAGCGAAGGTACACACTTCCCAACTTCTCCAAGAAGCTCCAGTAAGCTTCAGCATTTCATAACTGCAGTAGATTAAGGGCCCTTCCAACCTAAGCCTCTCTGTGGTGTTCTGTGATAATACTGAGGGTTGGTTTGTCACCAGGGGAGTGCCTGTGACAATTTATTCAGAGGGAGAGGACTAACAGAATTGTTGAACAGTCACAAGTGCCACTGTGAAATGCATGAACTCTCTGTGAAAGGGCCCACTCAGCCCTAAATCTTCCAGTGGACAACACTGCCTGATGTCCCATGTGTCTGCCAGAAAAGGCTTTTTGTGTTGTAAATAATAACATGAGGAGAAACTTCTTTGCTGTGAGGGTGCTGGAGCCCTGGAGCAGGCTGCCGGGAGAGGTTGTGGAGTCTCCTCCTCTCTGGAGAGATTCCAAACCCACCTGGACATTGTGATCCTGGGCAAGCTGCTGTGGGTGCTCCTGCTTTAGCAGGGAGGTTGGACTGGATGATTTCCAGAGGACCCTCCACCAAGCTGAGATTCTGTGAAATGTCTGAGGAGAGGAAACAAAGTGTCTTGTGATACAGAACTGAAACGGTTTGTAAAATGCTAGGGTTGACACAGGGCCACTGTGAAGTGTCTCACTGCTTGTAATAAACCAGCAGTTAATTAACCATTCCATCATGTGCTGGCATGCAGGGACCCTGCAGGTGAAGGCAGGCTGTCAGGAGAGCAACCAGGAAGGTTTCTACAGCTGCCTCAGCATCTGGGGGAGCTTTGTCTGCATTTGTGTTGGTTGTAACTTGTTCTGAGTTGACCTCAGACAGGGAATCTGAGCAGAGACTTCAGTCCCTAGGGTGGCACTGGGCTGTAAACACTAATTCATTCAGATGACAACACTTAAATAATCCCCTGACTACATCCTGTCTCAGAATCTCTTTTACTTTGAAATTATTAATGAGGGTTTGGGGTTTTTTTGTTTTGGTTTGGTTTTTTTGTTTGTTTGTTTGGTGTTGGTTTGGGTTTTGGTGTTTTTTGGTTTTTTTTGGGGGGGGGGGTTTGTTTTGTTTTTTTTTTTTAGTTTCTTGCCTCATTTTGATCTGCTTTTTTTGGCCCACCAGGAGAATGTGCAGGGCCTAGAGGGTTTGTAATCTGTCTGTTCTCCTTTAGCCATCAGACTGCTGTATCAAAGCCTGGTCTGTGCTGAGTTTTCCTATCCATGGTGTGGATTTGGGAGGTAGAAAGACTTTAACTTTTCTTCCCAATTATTCCTTGATTGCAGGATGTCAAGAATCAAGAAGGTTGGAAGAGACCTCAAGGATCATCAAGTCCAACCTGTCACCCTAAACCTCATGCCTATCTAAACCATGGCACCAAGTGCCACGTCCAATCCCCTCTTGAACACCTCCAAGGATGGTGACTCCACCACCTCCCTGGGCAGCACATTCCAATGGCCAACCACTCTCTCTGTGAAGAACTTTCTCCTCACCTCCAGCCTAAACCTCCCCTGGCACAGCTTGAGACTGTGTCCTCTTGTTCTGCTGCTGGTTGCCTGGGAGAAGAGACCAAACCCCCACCTGGCTACAGCCTCCCTTCAGGTAGTTGTAGACAGCAATGAGGTCTCCCCTGAGCCTCCTCTTCTCCAGGCTAAACAGTCCCAGCTCCCTCAGCCTCTCCTCATAGGGCTTGTGCTCAAGGCCTCTCCCCAGCCTCATTGCCCTTCTCTGGACATGCTCCAGCAATTCAACATCTTTCCTAAACTGAGGGGCCCAGTTTATTCCTTTGCAGTCGATAAGGCAGTAGAACATCATTTTATTGGTTAGAAATGCATTTGTTGCTTTCACTCCTGTAACACTGGAACGGGTTGCCCAGGGAGGTTGTAGATGCCTCTTCCCTGGAAGTGCTCAAAGCTAGGTTGGATGAGGCCTTGAGCTACCTGGGAGGTAGTGGGAGGTGTCTCTGCCCATGGCAGGGGTTTGGAGCTGGATGATCTTTTAAGGTCCCTTCTAACCTAAACCATTCTATGAACCATTGTGCAGTGCTGGAACAGGAACAAATGTCTAGCACATTCAAGCTTTTCAACAACAGCAGCCAAAAGCTCAGGGCTGTTGTTGTTCAGTGACATTTCTGTGGTGGGGACATGGATGCCAAGGGTAGTGAAAATCCATGTCAGATCTGTGCTCACTGGAGAAAAAGTAACACTGAAATAGGTACCTTTGCAAAAGCATTTGCACTCTGTCAGTGCTGAAGCAATGTGGCATGCATTTCATTTGTCTGATGTCTTGAGGACTTAGAGTGTAATGAACTGAGGAAAGGAAAAGCTGGAAGTAAAGCTTACATGGTGTAAATCTGGGGTGGTACCAGAGCCTTTCGCAGCAAGCCACTGAATCTGGTCCATGGTCAGTGTGTTCATAGAAAACCTCTGGGAGTGTTCAGTGCACACAAAGCAGGGCATTTCAACAGGGTTTGACTGGAAGATGTGGTTTTCAGACATAAGCCTTTTGCTGTTCTCCCTGGAATGGTAGGGGTTGGAAGGGGTCTCTGGAGATCGAGTCCAACCCCCCTGCCAAAGCAGGATCACCTAGAACAGGTCACAGAGGAACCTGCCCAGGTGGGTTTGGAATCTTTCCAGAGAAGAAGACTCCACAACCTCTCTGGGCAGCCTGCTCCAGGGCTACAGCATCCTCACACCAAAGTTTTTCCTCACGTTGGAGCAGAACTTCCTGTGTTCCAGTTTGTGTCCATTGCCCTTCATCCTATCACTGGGCACCACTGAGAAGAGACTGTCCCCATCTTGACACCCACCCTTAAGGGATTTGTAAGCATTGATCAGGTCCCCTCTCAGCCATTCCTCATGAGAGAGATGTTCTATTCCCTGAGCCATCTTCATGGCCTCCACTGGGCTCTATCCAGTAGTTCCCTATCTCTCTTGAACTGGGGAGCCCAGAACTGGACCCAGTACTCCAGATGAGGCCTCACTAGGGCAGAGTAGACAACCTCCCTCGACTTTCTGATGTGGTGGTGCTACTCACCTCTCCTCTGTTGACATTGCCCTGCTGCAGATTGTGACTACAGAGTGCTTGCAGTGGGACTGTAGAGATGTTTTTTCCCCTTTTCCTTCTGTTTTATTTAAAGCAAAGCTCCCTGACTTCACTAATTTCTTGTGGACACAATACCTGCAGCCAGGAACTGTTGGGAGGTGCTGTGACACAAATGCCTTCATCTAAATGTAAATGTTGCTTCCCTGCCTCAGGCTGCCTTTAAGAGGCTTTCTTCTGTTGGAAGCAGCTACAAAGTAATGGTCACAATCAATTTATTCATGTCAATAGAAGGCCTTTTTATGCTTATTTGAAATGTATGGTCTGGGGTGATAGGACCACGTGTGGCTTTTAAGCTGGTGTGTCAGATGGAATGAGAAAGGATTAAAGGAGAGGAAAAAGAAATTGTGTAAGGCGTGTGCAGGTGGATTCTTGAGTGCAAAGGGTGGAAAAAATGAAGGTGTTTTAATAGTGGGACACAAGAGAGTGTAGAAGTGGGACAGAACTCCCCTGGTGCTCCTCCCTGTGCCTCTGGGACACACTTTTCTGACTTGGGTTGGCTGTTGAGTAAATGAGTTCAGTGCAGAGTCCCTGACAAAGATGGGGGAAAGGTTGGGGTTGGACTTGATGATCTTCAGAGGTCCCTTCCAACCCCTACTATTCTGAGATCCTGTGGTTTTCTGAGTCACTTCAGTGCAGTAACATCTACTTGTAAGCAACCATCTTGGGCACCTTGAAATTCTCTTACTGTCCCCTCTCCTGCCTGTTTAAAAGGGAAAGCAGGTCAGGAGGTGCCACAGCAAAGTGCAAACCAGAACTACTTTATCTATTTCATACTCCACATCAGACTGAACTCTCTGTGTCTCCTGCCCAGCACCACCTATGAGTGGTGCCTTGTATGCTTCATTTTCTTCTGACTTGGACTTCAGGCTGAGGTGGCCTCACTCTGTGCTCCTAACAGTGAGAGGCACATAGGCACAGGCAGCTGAACTCTGCCAATGGACCTCAGGGATTCCCCCTTTCAACTTCTGGCTTTTATTTCTCTCAAACAGCATTTTGGCATTCGTGACAGGTTACTTCATGGCCCGTTGCATGATTTATCTGTGTCCCACCAGGCCTGGGGTGATGGTTCAGCCATTCTGTCCTGGTGCTCTTCGGCTCTGCCACAGATCCCAGTGCTGTTCTGCTGGTGCCTTGGTTTTCCTGTGTATAGAACAGAGGTGAAAAGACTCTACAGCTGTTTTGGTTTGGTTTGGTTGGTTGGTTGGTTTTGTCTTCCAAAAGATCTTTGAACAGATGGATTTCTGTTATTTGTGCAACAGAGATGGAAGAGAACTTGGTGTTCATGAAGGGTTTTGAGAGCTTGACTCCTAGTGGCTACAGAATTAATGACTGCAGTCACAGGGTTTCAGATGTGGTTTGGACCTGGCTTGCTTGGGGTTACTTCTACCTTCTGTTCTGCTAATGAGGTCCTGTAGTTACATGGTGTGGATCTGGCCCCTAATGCTCTGGAGCTGCTGCTTTGGAGGAGGCAGTAAGATAATGCTTCACTCTCCAGTGCTGCTGAGTAGTGACAGGTTGGAGCAGCAGCATCTAAAGTGGTCCATCATAAGCAGGAGGTCATACCTGCATCAAGTAGGAGTTCATCTGAATTTCTTTGGAAGAATTGAGAGCAGTGCTTGGACTGTTCTGCTTAACTGTATGATCTCTTTGCTTGTTTGCTCAGTGTTTGCCATGCTGGGTAGTCCTGTGTTTGCTCTGAGGTTCTGGGACCACTACAGATAATGAGCTGAGCCCTTTGCTGCAATGTTTGGAAAGGGAAGATCTGGCATTAGATTATTACTTATGTCCAAGCCTTTGCAAAGGAGATGATCTCTCTTCAGATAGAGGGCTTTTTCTTGCTGGCTGGGGAGTGCTGATTTTCAGACTCTAGGAATGTGGCTGCTGCTTATTTTATCTCCAGTCTGACACCACCATGCAGTGTCCTGCACACTGCCCTGTGTATTTCTGCATCTTCCAGACTGAGTTCTGAGCCATGAAGAGCAGACACTCAAATGATGAGGGACTGGACTGTTTCTGGCTGGGCCCCCAGGGCCCTTGTCTGACTGATTTTTATTTACAAGACTACAAAAAAGACAACATGGGCAGTTGGCTGCTGGCCCTGGCATGTGTGTTTCCTGTGCCCAGCTGGGCTGCAGGGACTTGGCAAAGCCTCCTTTATAATGCCTGCTGGCTACTGGAGGGCTGGGGCAGGGAAACCCCAGAAGAGGGCTGAATAGAGAGTGGCACAAGGAGACACCATCTGAAGGAAGACCAAGGGGTGTGAGGGGTTTGAACTAAACAACTGTTCCAACTTCAGCCCTCGGTGTGGTTTGATAGCTTCCTGCAGCAGTTGATTTCTGTGTTTCATCCAGGTCTTTCCTGTCCAGACAAGCGTAAGGCAGCTCCCTCCTTCCCTCCATGACCATAGCTCCTCAGGCTCGCTGGGGACTGGGGCCAGGCTGCAGGTTGTCCCCGGGGCGCAGGCTCTGGCAGGGATGGCCTGGGAGCTCCTGGCTGCCATTGCAGCTCTTGCCACAGGATGGCAGCAGAGGCTTGGAGAAAAGGAATCCAACCCTCGCCCTGCTGCAGCTCTCCTGGAAGCCTGGAGGAGTCATCTCGGGACCGAAGGCATGGTCAGGAAGCAAGACTTCCACAGACATGGGGGCTTGGGCTTCCTCACAGCCAGGAAGAAGAAGCTTGTGAGAGCCGGGTCCCCCTGCTCCCACACAACACTGCAAATCCGTGGCTGTCTTTGGGGTTCATTTGTTTTGCAAACCCAAGTTTGTTGCTAAAACTTCCCAGCTGCCTCCTCTTGTTTCACCCTCAAGGCTCTGCCCTGTGCACCCTTGGGCTTTATCATGGTAGCAATTCTCTTTTGCTCTGCTCATTCCACATTAGGGGCTGGGAGACGCAGACCCTTTGAAGAGTTGCTCGCTCTCTGTCTCTCTCTGCACATTTATATCCTGGGGGAATGCAGTCTGGGAATTTTTGTCTGGACTCCTGACCAGCTGTGTGGCCCTGTGCAAGTTGCAGAGCCTCCTGGTGCCTTGGTTTCCCTCCCTGCAATTAATGCTTTTGATGCCCTTGTATGGGAACAGAGATATAAACACAAAGCAGCTGCCCTGAGAATATTTGTTTCTTTTAGATGGCCTCAACTCCAGGCTCACTCTTGAACTTGAAAAATACACAAGCCATGCAATAATATTTAATATAACAACCCCAGCTAACAACAGCCCTCTTCTTCCACACCACTCAGCAGCTGGGTGACAGCAAATGGGGTTTCCTTCCAGACTTTTTGGCTTTCTTGGTTTGACTGTCACAGCCTCCTGAGAGCCAGCATTTGTCTGGAGGCCATGCCAGCCTGCCTGTCAGCTCCTGCTGAGGATGGGTGTCATTTATCAAGCAGATGCACTGCAGTGATCAATGGCTGCTGTCACTCAGTATTGGTCTGGTAAGGACTGGTCCATGTTGTATTGGCAGAGGATGCCTTACATAAAATGCTTCTGACCTTATTGATCAGTCCTGCTTTCTGCCCCGGCCCCTGTGTGTCGAGAGGGGACTCAGCTCTTGATGTCTGAAAGCTCCTCTTGCAGTGGGTGCCCAGCTCCTGGTGGCCACAGCTCTAAGATGCTTGTGGAGTTTGGCCAGCAACTGGGGTGTGCAGATGGTGTTCCAGCACAGCTTCAACCTGTAAGCACCTGCAAATGTGGAGCCAGGGCCCCTTGCTGCCCAGCCTGTGTTTGTGGCAGCCCAAACCCATGTGCTGCCCATTCCCTGACAGTCTGCATAGTCAAGAAATGGTGAAGGAGGTCAGAGGAGCTGGGTAGCAAATGCAGATGAAGTAAAGGTATAGGATGCTGGGCAGCAATGCATGGGGGCAGTGGAATAACATGGCAGGCAGGAGTGTTACATGGCATTCAGAGGGTTCTTTGGGGCAGGAAGGAAGAGGGGCAGGAAAGGCTGTTCTTTTACCTGGCAAATAGTTTGTCTCTGAAAACTCAGTTTTAAAAGAGAGTGACGGTAGGAGCCCACCTAGACAGTTCCTGCCATCTCCCCCCATTACTTCCCTGCCCCTAAACCATCCAAACCCTAGTGTTGCAGAGCTCCCCTAAAAGTGGTTCCCCCTCAAGGGTTGAAGTTGGGTTAAGATTGAGTGGAATCAAATCTTGCAGCTCAGGGTCAGGAGTGGACTCTTTCTGCAGCTCTGGACCTTGCTCTGGTGTGAGCCATACTGCTCCAAACCATGTCATGGTCAAGAATACTTGAGGATGTGACTTGCTCACAAACACCAAGCAGCTCCATGTGATTCACTCCAAATCACAAACTGGGGTCTTTGCTGGCTGCTCTCTGGGCACAGGGCTGAGCTCAGGTGTTGGTGCCAGCACAGCCTACCCAGAGCAGCCAAATTTTCCTGTCTGTGGGTCCTACCTGTGCTGTCTGTACATGAAATGTGCTTTGTGTAATTCTGGTTTTGTTTTGGTTTGGAGTTTTTTGTCTGTTAAGGTTATTAAGAGATTGTGGCTAGCTGACAGTATCTAAGAATTCTTTGCAAGTGAATTAATTAAGGTAGTAATTGGCTGTATTAAACAGTGTACCTAATCAGTGATGTCAGGCAGCTCTTTGGGGGTAGGAGTGGTACCTTGCCTGGATTAAGACTCCCAGCAGCGTTTTGTCAGGGCTGCAGAAAACAAATTGTGAGGGAAGAGGAGCTCGGGGGGACTAAGAGTGGTGCTGGAAGTCCTTGGGAGAGGCAGAGGGAACTGAGGGCAGAGGCCTGGCTCCTGCCTCCTTCAGGGCTCTGTGTTTATGTATAAATGTGTAGTTTGTTTATACAGAGACGTGCTGAAGCTGTGTGTGTAGCCCTGCTTGTCCATGCAGATCTGCCAGCAAAACCTCCATGCGTGGATTCCAAGCACTGAAATGCCTTCACTCTTTGTCCCAGGTTGTTCTTGTCCTGCCTCTCAGCTTATCAGGCTGTCTGACCCTGGCTTTTCCAGGGAAAGCAGGCTCTCTTCCCCCAGGTGTGGGAGTACTACTGCAACCTTCTTGGCACCTTTTCTGAAGACCAGGGCAAACAGTGTCAGAAAGGGGAGAGGAAATTCTTTGAGTTGGATCCATTTTAAATTTATCTAGAGGTTGCTCCAGCTTGGTTTTTCAGGACAGCTATTGCTGGAGCTCCTGTGGGATGAAGGGTGTGAGGAAATCACACCACAAACTTTGCTTTTAAACCGGAGAAACACAACCTGCTCTGAAAGGGAGAGGAAAACACCTTACAAACTCAAGGACAAGGCTAAATGTTCTCCAACAGGGCTTCAGGCAAAGAAGTCAAACCCAATAGAGCCTCTAGGCTTGTCTGAAGTGCTGCATTCCTGTCTGATAGCTGCAGATGTCTGGTTTACAGCCTGGTCAGCAACTAACAGGTACTCTTGCATAGTGCATGAGTGTAGGGGAGCCTGAGTGTCTTAGATGATTAGAGATGTACAGTAATCTGGCTATCAGGTGCCAGGAGTGTCTCTTAAGTCTTAGTTGCTCAGTCAGAAGTGTTTAGCTGTGTTCTTTCCAAGAGGTTTTGTTCCAAGACAGCAGTGAGGAGTGTGCCTTGTCACTCCTATGAGAGTAGACAGGAATGAATAGCCCAGGGACAGGAGTTTGCAGTAGGATCCAGAATCAGTCAGCAACTCTGGCTGCCTCTAGATTTCTCTGCCCCATTTTCAGTTCTGCTTATACTAGAAATGGCCCCTCTGGGGCAGTTTGGGGTCAGTCTGGGGCAGTTTGGGAGGGGTGGAAGTCTGTAGCTCTTCTCTTTGAACCTCTAAGTGGTGGTTTATAGCCAGAGGTTACTGACAGCCCTGCAGGTACTTCTGGCAATGTTCACCAGCACAGGGAAGGGAGAGGAGAATATGGAGAAAAGGATGTGAAGCTGAGCTGATGTCACTCATCTCCTCTGTTTCTGTCACTGGCCCAGACAATTCCTGGCATGCATGTGCTTTGCACCTGCTCTCCTTTCCAAGCTGCTCAGACTCAGTTACTTGAGCACAGAACAGGAGCTAAAGAGCAGAGGGCACAAAGATGCATGTGCTGGGACACAGGAGGAAATAGTCTTTCTGCTCTTCAGACCTGGAGTTGCAGCAGGGTAGAACCATCCATGTGCAAGGTCTTTCTGCAAAGATGCCCTCCTGGAGCAAGGAGTGGGAAGTCTAAAATCAAGAGCTGGTGTATCCATTGGTGTAGTCCATCAGGCCTGAATCCCAGCCAGGTGGAAGTCATTCAGGAGCAGCCAAAACCAAACCACCTGATGACTCCACTAATTAATTTAGAATGGGTCAGCAGGATGCTAAGAGCCAGCCTTCTTTGGCTTTGGTGTTGGCCTCACAGCCAGGTGTTAACCCTCTCCCCACCAGCCCTGCCAAGTATGTGGGACAATATCAGCCATGCTCTTTGATATTTAGCCTCCCCTGTGCCAGAGGGCTGTGTTTGTAAGGGGAGAAAGAGCAAAGCTCTTGGTCTTCTGCCCTACATGTGCAAGGCATCCAGCTGGTGGCTTTTCAGCTTTTATTTTTAATACAGGCTTTGGTGAGGAGATAAATGACAGCACCCCACTCTGCCATCTCTCTCATCCCCCATGCTGCAATGCCAGAGCTTGTAGATTTCTCCTCTTAACCTGCCATGATGCTCTCAGTGGCAAAAGGTCATCTGGTTGGAGCCAGACTTGCCAGTCCCTCATTTCTTGTTTTCTGTGAAGAACTTCTCTGTAGGGTCTACCAGAGAGTCCATCCTGCAGCACACCTCCTCCACTCCTTGTCTTCTGCAGCATTGCTGGTGGGGAACAACTCATTCATGTCACTCTTGAGCAGGAATGAAAAGATTTATGACCTTCTCCTCTATTCCCCATCCACCTCTGTTGTTTTCTTTCCCTCCCCTCTCCTCTACCTTCCCAGAGCTGGAAGGTCAGAAGTTTAAATCCTGCTTTGAGCAACTCCTGACTTGCTCCCATCTCCTACACATAGCTTCTGTGGGTTGCACTTTAACTATTTCCCTGGAAATGAGCCTATTGAAATGACTTTTTCATGGATTCAGTTATAAAAACATCCTTGGAAAGGCCTTCTTTGAGTTGCCTTTTCTGTACTGATGCATAGGCTTGGCCAAGCCATTCTCATCTTCTTCTGCAGTGGATGAGAAATGGCTGCTGTTAATTCTGGCTAATGACTGGGTTCAGTGGGTGAAATAGAGCTGCTCAGAGATCTGCTCTCTTGTAAATACTTTTCTCAGTGTGACAGTCCCTGCTGCCATTTCTGATGTCCCAGGTGCAATACCAATATTGATTTCTGATATGCAGGGAACAAGATTTACTGCTCTATGTTCTGGAGACATTTCCTTACCATCTTTCTAGCCTCCCAAAATGCCCTTTCACTTAGCTTTAACTGCAAGGCCCCCCAACCACTATCTAGCTCCTGACAAGTCTACCCTCATTCTGCATTCACAGCTTCAACTCCGTCCTATAGAATGAATTGGGTTGGAAGGGACCTCAAAGGTCATCCAGTTCCAACCCCCCTGCCCAGCCCAGGTTGCTCAAGGCTTCATCCAACCTGGCCTTGAACACCTCCAGGGAGGGAGCATCCATGATATCCCTGGAACAACCTGTTCCAGTGTCTCACCATGGTCACTGTAAAGAATTTATTCTCCATTATTTTTATTATTTTAAAGAAAATTATCTCTATTTTTGTCCTGAACAGGAAAAAAAAAAAAAAAGAGAGAGGAAAAAAAAAAGTACCAACCATGGATTCACTCTGGAAAGAAAATCCCAAGAAGTCTGCATTTTTAGCTGGGGAAGCTTCTTGACAATATCAGAGAGATGACTTTGAGACCCACAAGGTTCAACTCTGAGCATTTTATAGTTTCCCTTAGGTGTCTTCCTTTGTATTGCTTTTGCCACACCAACACATAGGCTTGGCCAATCCTTTGTTATCTTCCACTGTCAGTGAATTGCAATATTCATTCTTCTTGCTGATGCCTGGACTTGTAAGTAAAACATATCTGTGAAAGAATTGGTGCTGTGGCCTTTGGACATTCTCTGTGGACACTGAATACTTGCTGGGAATTGCAAAGTGTCTCCACGTTCTGTCTGGATCCATCTGTGTGCAGGCTCTGGAGAGACACCCAGTCTAATTAGCAGTGATTGGGGAAGAAGCTCTCTTGTTAGGATCAGGATGCAATAAATAAAATATTAGTGAGGGGAGGTGGGTGAGCCAGGAGATAAAAACAGGGCTGTGCAACAGCTTGCCTTTTTTTTTTTTTTCCTTTCTTTTTTTTTTTTTTTCCATGAGAAACGCTGTGGGGAGCCCACAGTAAAAGGCAAGACTGTCAAAAATGCACACAATATTCTGTTTGCCTGCCCCTGTGGAATGCCTGGTGTTATGCAGCCTTGGACTTCTGGGAAATCAATCCCATGCACATGACTCTGCTTCTCTTTTCCCAATAGCAAGGAAAGATTTCAGCACATGCTAGGGGGGGGAAAAAAATGTGAGAAGCTTCTCTTAACTGCTTGGTGTTTCAGCATTTGTTCCATTCATTAAATTAGCCCTTTACAGAAACTGGTGCAGGTTGTTAATGGCTGAGTGCACAGCATGGCTCTTAGGAGAAGGTTTATCTGCCATGGCTGGCTCAGTCCTCCTCAGTGCTTCAGCTTCCTCTTCTGTAGACTTAGGAAGCTTACACTAAGGATTGTTAAATGCTCCAAGATCACAGAATGGCAGGGATCAGAAGGGACCACTGGAGATCATCTAGTCCAACCCCCCTGCTAAAGCAGGGTCACCCAGATCAGGTCAGACAGGAATGCATCCAGGTGGGTTTTGAAAGTCTTTAGAGGAAGACCTCACAACCTCTCTGGGCAGCCTGGTTCAGTGCTCCACCTGAAAGTAAAGAAGTTCTGAAGTGAAAAAAGATTCTAAAAGGGCCCAACAAAACTTTGGGGAGGCATGATGAAATATGTTGCCCATCTGTCTTAGGTGAATTGATTTGACTAGATGATCTTAAGGGTCTTTCCTAATGTAGGCAAGCCCAATTCTTGGACAAGAATGAATATTTTTTGAGAGTGTTTGGCCTAAAAAACCCAAAAGTTCAGTGCTTAAAATGGAAGCTTTTAACCAGTTTGTTGGATTCTAGTCTGGTTACAAGCAGCTTGGGCAAGAATGAATAAATTTTGAGAGAGTTTAGCCCCCCAAATAACCCCAAAGCTCAGTACTTAAAATGGAACCAGTGACCCAGTCTTTCTTTTCTCCTTATGTAAAACATCAGGGGGTTGGGTTTGCCTCTCAGTGATGTGCCTGCTCTGACAACATCATCAGCCCTGGAGTAGCAGGTACCCCTAGTTCCTTCCTGATGATTCTCTGCTAAGGAGCCTTGTCCCAGGTGGATGACATCTTTCAGGACTATCAGAAGCAGCTCTGGAAAGAGGGAGAAGGGTCAAAGTTTAGTGTGGACTGTCAGTCTGTGATTTTCAGTCCAGTTCCAAAAAACGTACAGCTCAATGAAAGTAAAACTGCTCGGTGAAAAGTGGAGACATGGAGGTGCCTCATCATCTACAGGAGGTGACAGCATCTCTTGTTCTGGCCGATTTCATGGAGCACCTAGGAGAAGAGCCACTAGGTGGGGTAAAACAAGGTCAAACAAGTCCTTCTAGGGCAAAAGAGCAGTTAAAAAAATCATTTTAGTTCTTAACAGGAAGGCAGTGAAGCGGCTAAAAAGCGGGTGTGATATGTTGAGATAATCTAATATAAGAAAGTACCCTGGAGGCAGAAGAAGCCACGTTTAAGCCCATCAGCAGCCACTGGAAAGCCTTATCAGGAACAGCAGGAAGTTAGAATAATCAATCCTAGAAGAAACACAGTTCATGGCTGCAGCAGGTAGAGCTACAAAATATTTCATGTCTTAATATGTGACTTGGATCAACCAAAACCCAGCAGCTGGATAGGACTTAAGAAAAATAAGCAAACAAAAAAAAAAGAAAGGAAAAAAAGGCCCAAACCTTGACTACCTGCTGTCATTAAGGAGCATTTGCCACTTTTTCACAGATCTCTGAATCTCAATGCTAGAGAGTAAAGAGAAGTTCTGCCCAAGAGCTTTGCTAGTGAAGGGGAGAGTGCATCTTTCATCTGTGGTGGTAACTTGGTGCATCATGGTGAGGCTGCCTGTTCAGAACTGTGTAGCTGTAAAATAATCTTTTTAATTGATAGGTTCAGACCTGTGAGACAACTCCATGAGGTTTTCCCAACCTCCTAGCAATCAGCAAAGTCTGGTCAGTGGCTGTGGCAGAGGAGGAGCAGCAGCTCATTTTGCTGCTTCTATCCTTACTTCAGTAATAAAAATGATAGGAAAGAGCTATGATGCTAAGTGTAATCCAACAGCTGGTGACTTCCTAACTTGGAATCCAAAGTAGAGCAAATCAACACAGGTTTGTGATTTGCAGCTTGAACTGAAGACTGCTGAATTTTGTGACTTACAATTGCAAAACAAAGATTGGGATTAATTTTCCTTCCTTCTGACACTTTGGTGCACTCTGAGTGCCTCAGATGGTTGAATCACCTTCTTGATACATGCTACAGTGTTCTGGATTGCCCTGGAAATGTTTTAATCAGCTGTGCTCCTTAGGAAGGCAAGTGCTACCCTTGGTCATTTCCCCAGGTCTCAGCTGCTCTGCATATAAATCTGTACATGTGCACGGGGAAAATGCTTCAGTATTTGTATCCAGCGGTGTTCACAAATAAAAATACATAGAAGAGAGCTCAAAAACTGGCTGTAAGAGTAGGAGTCAGAGGAAGGAAGATCTGGTTGTGTAGTGCAGGGGTGAGAGAAGCTTTCCCAGGCCTGCTAGAGGATAAGAGAAACCCCCAAGTTCAGAGCACTCCAAGGCAGGGAGCACTGGCACATCTGAGCTTTCAAGGCAGTGCTCTGATGGTGGCATGACGGAAATGGGACAGAAGTTCAGCATTACCACTGGCTGAGCACAGGATAATGAGGGCACAGACAACCACGGCTGGCCTCATTAGCCATTCTGCTGCCCAATTAGGCTAGGAGCTAATTGCTCATTAAGGAGCCCATACCTGCTGAGGCAGCTGGGCTGCCCTAGAATTCGCGGCTGGAGCCGCAGCAGAGGCTGGGGAGAACAGAAGCAAGATTTGAAACCAAGGAAATGGAAAAGCTCGTCTGCCACCGAGGGAGGGGTTTGCTGCCTCTGCCGCCACTCCCTGGGGACAGGGGGTTGATTCCTGGCAGCGCCGCTGTCAATTAGCCCTGAGCTCCCAGTGAAGGCTTCCTCTTCCTGGCATCCTACAGCCCTGATGCTAATGACGTGCAAAAGGAGTGGCTGAGGCAAAGATGTTGGGGAGCTTAAGGTGGAAGGTGATTCTGACCTGCATTTCTCTCCTGAACACCCCCCGGAGAGCAGCCAAGCTTCTGAGTAAGAGGAGGAAACCAATCCCAGACAAGGCACAGCAACAGGATGTTGGAGAAGGCAAACTGCAGTGCTCTGCCCTGGTGAGGACAACCCTGGCAGTGTGCAACCCTGAATGTGGATGACCAAGCAGGGATAAGACAAGGGGTGATTGTTCAGGTGGCTAAATTCCACTTTTGGAAGATTTTGCTTTAAAATCATCAGAAGTCAGTTCTATTTAGTCCTTCATGTGCCATGTTTCTCTGGGAAATAGGATTTCAGCCCCACAAATGCTTTACTGCTGTTGAATTATCACTTCAGCTCCACTCAGTGAGTGCACTGGGAGCTGTAGTGTGGTTTGAACACCAGGAGCACCAGGAACTGGGCTGGATCCTCCCATAGCTGAGGAGCCAGTAACACCCTTGGGTCTCAGAAGGGGCTGGGTGCATTCCACGTCTCTTGTCCACTCAACACAACTTTGTATTTTCCATTTGTCCCAAGCTATATTTGATGGGGGCTGGAGGCCATTTGAGAGCAGCAATGGGCTGGATGCACAAACATCCTATTTTAGTTTGCAGACTCTTTGTCTCAGAGGGAAGCACAGAACCACTGGCTTGGCCTGCAGACTCCTGTCTCTTTTGGAGCAGGCCCATAGGAAGAGGTGACTGCAGCAGGAGGGAGCAGGGAGGGAAGGAATGCATTTCTCATTATGTGCTTCTGCAGCCTCTCTGCTCTGGCAGCCTGAGAAGAGAAATTTTCTCTCCCTCCCCAGGTTCTCCACCCCCTGCAGCTTGCTGATTATTTTTGGCTGAGGTGGAAAGCACAACCCTAATATTTTTCCCATAGGGGAGTGACCCAAACAGGAGGGGAATGAAGCCCAGGCTGCTCCCTTTGAGCTCTTCCAATTAACAGCCACACTTTTCATGTCTATAGCTTTCTCAGTACAACATAGAGCTTTAAGAGCTGTTAGGTTCTCTTAGCCCACTGGGTCAGCCTCACCTCTGCTTAGCAGAATGGATGATGCTAAGGCACAGAGACTTCCTGTAGGTCACACGGGGAGGCTGTGACTTTCCATCCATTTTCTTTAAGCTTTTATCCTCAGGCTCTTTCCATGCTGTTGAAGGTCCTTATTCCCTGCTCTGACTCTGTGCTGTGGTTCCCTCCTGGCTGCATGGTGCTGTCAGTAATGCCTGCAGGGTGTTGATACAACATTTAAATGGGAAGGTTTCTCTGGGTTGTGCCTTCAGTGGTCTCTTAAAATACTTGTTGCAAAGTTGGCTCTGCTGAGCATGGGGCTTTAGCTTTTGAGGAATAGTGGCATGGATGTGGGAGTCACTTTGACTGCAGAATGTCCCCAGAAGCTGCATTTAGAAAGCAGGGTGGAAAAGAAACTTGTGCACAAGGGGGGTTAAGGGCACCCCATTGGTGTCTGCCTCCCATTCCCCAGAAGCCAGGCCCTGTGTGCAGGGCTAGGGCAGAGGCAGGTTTCCCAGGTTCTCCCCTCTCTGCTCCCCCCACTGCCACAAGGCCACCTCCCTGTGCTGGGAGCAGCCTGGCTTGTTTTCTCAGCTAATGGAAAGCAGATGAGGAGCACAGGCAGGCCCAGTGACAGCTGTTGGGAATGATTCATTTGGGACACAAACAGGAATCAAATGCTGGCTGATCCCTGGGCAGAGCCTGTCCTGCTCCAGGCCTTTCCAGGGGGTGACGACTTGCTCTGGACCCCCCCTCCAGCCCCAGCAGTGATTCACTTCCTCCAGCCTTGGCAGCCAGCTTAGATGCTTTGGGGCATGAAACCTCCTATATCTCTTCTGTCCTCTCCCCTGTTCCTTCTGAATCCTTCTTGTTCTGCTCAGAGGGCAGAGTCCATCCATGCTTCATCTGTGAGGCCAGGAGGGGAAGCTCCAGCCAGATCTAGATCAAAGCCAGGCTGAATGGGGCCTTGAGCAACCTGGTCTAACAGGAGGTGTTTGTGCCCATGGCAGGGGTGTTGGAACCAGATGATCTCTAAGGTCCCTTCCAACCCAACCCATTCTGTGATGCTGTGTAAGCAGCATGGTGTAATGCATTGGAGCCAGCAACAATGAAAACTGCATTGGCAGAGGCAGAACAAATGGACTGGCTGGGAAGTCACTGAGGGTGTGCAGCTGAAGGGGAGGTGGGCATGGGTGGGAGATGGCTACAGATCATACATCCCTGTTTCTGAGGTCATTTACTCTTTTATTTCCATCCCTTGCTGGTCCTCATTAATTTCCTGTTGCCTTCCAGGACCTTGGATTCTAGAGGCTGGCTTTGAGATGTCCTGGATTGGGTTTTACATTTTCCTCTTGCTTGTCTAACAGATTTAGTGCTTGTTTCAAAGTCTGATGTGGTTTGAAGCAGCAAAGGCTGGAACATCTCAGGGCATTGCTTTTCTATGAAGGCCAACCTGATTTTTCCCATCCTGACACACTAGATCCCAAATTCCCAGCGTTTGGTTTGTGTTTGGTGCAGATCTGCTTGCCGGTCTGTGGCTCCTGCCATTCTCTGCCTCTGGTAATTACTGGAGCAGAGGAGCCAGGCAGAAGTGCCAGGCAGAGAGGAGCTTAGGAACATGTTTCTCCTTGACCTCTCTGAAGGCTTGGCAACAACACAAGTATGTGGAAGGACCCCCGGAGCCCGGCGCCATCTCTTTTTAAAGCAGGGGGCCTCTCTTTTAGGAAGCCTGGCCACTGAAGGAGGGTGGGGGAAGGATGGTGCCACCTGCTCTCCCCTTGGGCCACCACTCCAGTCTCTCATGGCTGCACTCCAGAGGCATGTGTCACCCAGAGGAATCTGAGCTGTGGGATGACGCCGCCAGGGTGGACAGTCTCTGAAACTGAACCCTCTGCCCCCATTGCCCCAGCAGACAGTCCCAGGCAGAACTGCTAGGCTGGCCATGGAGGTCTTTCCTCACCCCTCTGCATCCCTGTAGCTGCCACCCATCCTCCTCTTCCTCCAGCACCATTTTGCAGTGACACTGCCCTGGGAATGGGGCCTGGCAGGTGGGATGTTGTCAGCAGGGCTGGTGCAATATGGCACAGCTGAAAAGCACTTGCATCTTCCCTGCTTCCTCAAAGCCCTCACATTCCTACTGTGGCCTCCGGGCTGCCTGGATACCACACTCAGCTGTCACAGCATAATAGCCACTGAGTCCTAATTACAAACCTCCCTGGCTGGATCAGAGGGTGGCTGGGCAGTTCCATCTGGATTGTCTCTCTGGGACTGCAGGGGGGAACTCTGAAAGGGGAGCAATGCTACACAAATGTCGTGATCCTCAGAAGCATCCAGGCCTCCAGTCTGAGACAAAAATAATCATCCAGTTCCAGGGGGCACAGAGGCCACCAGGAGGTTTGCTGGAGCAGAGGCTCTGCAGCAGAACATAATGAGATGTGCACACCTCACCCAGCACAGCCCTGCACATGCTGAATTGGAAAGGGCAGATGGACTTGATCCCAAAGTGTCTCCAGGGGTCCATCCATCAATCCCTCTTGAATTCCCCCTGGGCTTCCTATCGTGAAGGGGAAGCTGAAGAGGTTTCATTAGCTGCAGCATCTCCAGTGGAGACTCTGCAAGGCCTGCAGAATCTCCATGACAAAGCACAGACTGTAGACAAAGGCACCTGCAGTGAGGCTTCCCTTGCTGCCTCTCTCCAGCCAGCTGACTCCAGGGAATGGGGAGCTCCCAGAACATGTGCTCTGGGCTTTCCTGTCTGGACCATGATGGGGCTGCTCAGCAAAAAAGGCACCAAGGTGCCTCTCAAATGCTTTGCATGATAAAGCTCCACTTAGAAGTTCTATACCTTGGTTTAGAAATCTCCATCACTAAGCCCTCTTGTCCTGGAGTATTTTGAAATGGCCAAGGATCAGGTCTCCTGGTGTTTCACCCAGACCTCAGAATGCATTGGGTTGGAAGGGATCTTTAAAGCTCATCCAGTCCAACTCCCCTGCATTTAGCAGGGACATCCCCAACTAGATCAGGTTGCTCACAGCCCCATCAAGCATCTCCAGGGATGGGGCCTTTACCACCTCCCTGGGCAACCTGTTCCAGTGCTCCACCACCCTCAGGGTAAAGAATTTCTTCCTGATGTCTAAAGAACTTCTCAATATCCAGGAGTTAAACGTGACAGAGAGGCAACAGCTAAGAGTAGTGGGGAGCAATCACCACCACCTGGAAGTTTGGGACTTGTCGAGCAAAGGACAAAGTGAGGAGGTGTAGTTTTGTGTGCCATTCTCTGTCATGTTGCAGTGGATTACTCCCCATGAGCTCCTCTTTAACCACTGGGCACAGCAGTGGGAGGGAGACTTTGGCCCTTCCCCATGTGATGCTGTTTTGGTGCAGAGGGGCACAGCTCATTTCAGACCCACAGGAGTAGTGCCGGCCACTCTCACGAGGCATCAAAGGCTCCAGTGCGACAAATTAATGTGTGGCAGGGCCTGATCAGTCCTCCAGGGGCTAATGCAGGGTGGCAGCTCCCTGCTCGTGCACCCCCCACCCCCCTCCCCAGCCTCCCCTCATCCCAGCTCCCTGCAGGGCTCCTCTTCCCAGGAGTTATCCGAGGCCAGCGGTGTGGCAGTGCCTGCCGCCGCTTCTGCTCCTCTTCCGCCGAGTTTAACCCAAGGTCAGGCAGCATCGTGGCATTTGCAGCCTCCTGAGTTCTTGAGAGATTTAATTTTCAAAGCGTTTCCCAACATCCCCTGGGATAGACCTTGGCTGAGGTCCAAGCCCTGTGACTGCCAAAAGGAACTGTAGTGGGCCAGACCGACAATAATAGCTTGCTTGCTCAATTCCAGCAAAAAAAGAAGGGAAGAAAAGCAGTGGGGAAGAAGGGGAGGGGACCTCAGGCCCTTTTGGCCTCCAGCAGACTTGGTGATGCCTGCAGCAAAGCCTAACCTGCAGCTGCCAGCACAATAACACCCACGAGCATGGGATGCTGCATGCATGCAGAGTCTTGTCCCCTCCAAAGCAGCTGCTGAAAATCTGCTGCCCAGCACAGAGGGGTTTTGTGTGCAGAGGAAGAGAGTCTCCAGGGATTTTTCCTCTTGGACAAGAGAGCGGAGGCTGCTCTTGGTGCTGAAGGAAGCAATGGGCTGTGGCCACATTACATATAGAAAAGCACTGGAGAAACTTTTATCCCCAGGCAGCTAGCAAGCTTTGCTGAGCTGAGAGACCTCAGTCCTGATCTGAGACATCTGCTGCTGCCCCAGCCCCAGGTTCTGCCTAGCATGAACCTTTTGAAATGCTTCTTGCAGTCCAGAGAGCTCAGCCCTGATCCATGCTTTCATAGAATTGATTCTGTTGGAAAGGACCTCCTAAGGTCATGGAGTCCAACCATCTATCTAACACCATCATGGCCACTAAGCCATGTCCTGAAGTGCCCTGTCTACATGTCTGTCCTGCCAGGCTCACTGCATTTCATTGCTGGAATCCACTTTGGTTCCTGGGGCTCTGATCTCCTCTTTTTTCACCGCTGGCTTCTTGCAGCCTGTCTCTTCTTGTGATTCTCAACCTAGCAACAGCAGCAGCAGTTCCAAGAGTAGCAAAAAGGAGTCAGCCCCAGGGATGTTTGAAACAGCCCCCTCCTTGCTTTGGACCCTCAGAGAAGAGGTAAGAGGTTGGTGGAAGGTACCAGCAAGTACCAAGAATGGGCATGGTTAAAGGTGAGGGCAGCCCTGCCAGAGGAGTACAGAGTGCTCCAAGGTGCAGGATGCTGGATGTGGGGTTTTGGGATGGTATGGCTAGTAAGGGGGACATGCAAGGGATGTTCTAGGATTTAGGATTTCTTGCAGAAATTCCTTTCTAGAACCAAATCTCACTCTGAAATTCCCTGGTATCTATACTGTGATCCAGGCGCTGCTCCTCACTGCCTGACCACTTCCGTTCCGGTACATTCAGAGTGCAGTTTTGTGTTCTCTGGCTGTTGTCTCAACTCAGCATTCACTCCTTGTTGCTCCAGCCTGTCTGGGATGAACTGGAAGGAGCTGTGTTTGCCTTTCTCAGTGCAATCTTCCTTGGCTGGGCTATGCCAGGCCACTCAGGGGCTCTGAGAATGGCCTCTGTCAATCTGGTTTTACTTTACTCTCTTTACAGTCCTAGAAGCAAGACAGGAATTAGGAAGGAGGAGATGGTTATTTTAGATGTTGCTGGTCACAAGCCAGCAAGTTGGGAAGGCAGGGGATGTGGGGGGCATGTGTGGGGAAGCAGAGGTTTACTAAGTCTGAAATCCTCTCATGTTTCTGTAGGCATGAATGCAAAACCCAAACCAGAGGTGGGTTTGGTTTTGACCTTGTAAAATAAAAACATGACGACCGAGCTCTTGCCAAACCCAATCCCAATCCCCAGCTGCCTGTGCTCCAGTCTAGCTCTGGACCATGGTCCTGCCATCCCTCCAAGCTCTCCTGGCAGGCAGAGGCAGCAGGAAGCCTGTTTTTTTCCCAGATGGGTTTTAACACTTGCCTGCAGCAGGCAGCCAGCTAGGGGGTAGGGAGAGGCTGTCTCGGATGCAGCTAAACCTCCGCTCCGTAATCACAGCTTCCTTTGGAACTTTATTGTGCAAGCTTATGTTGGAATGGGTTCTGGAGCCACGTTTTGGGCTCTCCAGCAGAGTTAAAAACAGGAGCTTCCCCAAGCAGGGTGTAGAGCTGCTGGATTTGTTGGATGGCAGAGCAGCCAGATGGTGACAGGGGAGGGGAGGAGAAGGGGAGCTTGTGAGGGAGCAGCTCTGTGTTCCAGTTCCCATGTGGGGGCTCTGCTGCCATGAGAATGCTTTGATAGAAGCTGGCTGTGGCAAGCTGCAGAAAGACTCTGTGCCTACTCCAGAAATGGATTTGGGTGTTCTACTCGAGCAATTGTATTGTGTGGTCTAGGCTACATCTCCCTCCTGCTACAAATCAATCAGTAAATGAGTGTCCAGCCTAACTGTTAGGTGGGCTGTGTAGCCACAGTTCCCAGCCATGTAAGTGGAATCTAGGAGTGCTCCCAGCCCTGTATGAAAATCAACACACATGGCTGCAAAAGTTAAGGCCCTGAACAATGCAAGCAGGTAAGTGCCTGGAGAAGAGGAGGCTCAGGAGATACCTTATTGCTCTCTACACCTACCTGAAAGGAGGTTGTAGCCAGGTGGGGGTTGGTCTCTTCTCCCAGGCAGCCAGTGACAGAAGGAGAGGACACAGTCTCAAGCTGCACCAGGGCAAGTTTAGGCTTGAGGTGAGGAAAAAGTTCTTCACAGAAAGAGTAATTTGCCATTGGAATAGGCTGCCTGGGGAGGTGGTGGAGGTACCATCCCTGGAAGTGTCTAAAAAAAGACTGGATGAGGCACTTAGTGCCATGGTTTAGTTGATTAGAGGGTGTTGGGTGATAGGTTGGACTTGATGATCTCAAAGGTCTTTTCCAACCTGGTTGATTCTGTGATTCTGTCCTGTCCTTCCATGTGTCTCATCTGGATAACTATGGAGAGAAGGTTGGATGGGATGACAAAACTTCTAAGAGCAGAGCCTGGGTGCTGGGATTCGTGCATGTGATGTGTGGTGAGATCAGGGCTTGTTTTTTCCAGCTCTGCCCTTAGTCCTGGGTGTTTGTCTTGAAGCAGGATGGAATTTCCTACTGAGCCTGTTAACAGCATGCTTGGGCAAGTCAAGCCCTGTATGTGATGCTGGAAATTAATCTGTTTGGGATTTTTGTTGTTGTTGTCTCTATATATAATGTCCCTTTTAAAAAGGGGTTGTAAGTATGGGGAGGTCTTAGCTCTGAACATGGGGAAGATCAGCTATAAATAAACTTGTGACACAGCTACTGTATACAGCCAGAATGGCTGCAAAGTTTCCTGAAGACTGTAGTAAGTGGTAGTTTAAATAAAAATCAGGGGAAGGGGGGGATAAGATTCCAAAATATGGAACACCTCATAAAGCTGGGGAGGTAGGAAGCAAGTCAGGCAATCCCAGCCATGGTTCAGACTCACAGGGGGCACACTGTACAGTACATAAAGCCCAGGGAATCAGCTCAGGATACCAACTAATGAGCTTTTTAATTAGCTGCAATTGCAGGCAAGGTTTAAAACCCAAACAAGTCAGTAAATTAAAGATTTAAAAGGCTGAACAGAATCAATGAGGGGTCAGCACTTAACTGCTTTGGCATTTTAATATTTTAACTTTATAGTAAGCTTGCAGTTCTGAAGCAGAGCTGTCCCTTTAAGGAAGCAGAAGGCTCTAGTTTTTCTGGTCAGAAGCCCTCTGGCTGGAACATGCCATCTGCAGAGATCCATAAATCATCCTGCACTCAGCAGCCTGGAGTCCAGCAGGGTGTCCATGTGTCCCAGCCCTGGGAAGCTGCAGGGCGTTTTCTGCAGGCGGAGGGTCCCAGCCAGGCACTCCCTTTGGCTGCGCTCCACGTGGATCCCCCCAGCCGTGTCCCGTGAGGCCATGGGAGCCATGGCCAGGAAACTTCCAGTCAGCTTGGAAGCCTTCACTCGGTGCTCTGCAGCAGGGAATGGGCTGTGCAGACTGCACTGGCACTCCTGGACTCTGAGTGTTAGGAAGGTCCACTCCCAGTGTGGTGAGGGGTGGCAGAATGGGGGGATGGTCCCCCACCTCCCACACCATCTTGCCTCAGCATCTCTCCCACCTGAGTGCCTGACTCCTTCCAAAGTCAGCTTTCTCTGGGTTACTGTGGGGTGCTCTCCAACCACTCTGGAGAGCAAGCCTTATGAGGAGCAGCTGAGGGAACTGGAGTTGCTTAGTATAAAGAAGACGATGAGGGGAGACTTTCTGGCTCTCTACAACTCCCTGAAAGGAGGTTGGAGTGAGGTGGGGGTTGGTCTCTTCTCGCAAGGAACAAGCAATAGGATGAGGAGAAATGGCCTCAAGTTGCATCAGGGGAGGTTTAAGTGGGGTATTAGGAACAATTTCTTTACTGCAAGGTGTGGCACAAGGTAGGGTCAGGCTCAGGGACCATAATAACAGTCAAGATCTCTTCAGCTACAGTAGCCGAGAGCTGTAGTGCTACTCAACAGTAGCTCTTTCTGGGGCATGAGTGCCCTTTGCCCACACTGTTAGACACACAGAGGACATGATGAGAAAGTCTATAGGGAGGGGTGAAGTTTGGGGACAAGCTCAGGCTGTACTCCTGCCAAAGCTCAGCCTGCCAGCAGGCTTTATCTCAGAGAACCACCACCTATCCAGGCTGTCAGTTTAAATCTGCAGTGACTCCACTAAGGAGTCTGAAGGAGGTGAGTCTGAGAGTGTGACCCAGAGTCAGAGATCACTGAGAAATTAAAGGATGTGGCTCATGTGTGGCACTAGGACTAGGCAGCAGTTTTTGCAGCTGTCTCACCCCTCAGGGCAGCACTGTGGGTTTGGTATCTTTTAGCAAATTTTGTGCCTCCTATCGTGGTTCAGAAAATTTTATTGAAAAGTTAAAAGTCACTGAGGAAATGAGAGCATTTTTAGGAACATTTCATTTTAAACTGCTGTGGATGGTGTTAGGCTGATGCTTTGGGATGCTGGAGCAGGCTGTGGGACACTACATGATGTGTTGTGGTGCTCAGGTGTTTGTGAGTGGTGCTCTTGGTGTGGCCTCACGCACCTTGCAGGGTGGTAGTGCAGTGACCCAGGCACCTCTCTTCTCTGCACTGCTGGGGTATTGTTGGCATTCAGGGGAAATGGGGCATTGCTGGCAACCAAGTGCCACCTTTTCCACATTCCACATGTAACATACCTGTCAGAAGCAATTCCAAATCACCAGGATGTCCCCTTGTGCCCCCTGTGAGGCAGGCAGAGCAAAAGTAGACACTGCTCTTCATTATGCCTACGCTCCTGGCTACCCTCAGGGGTGGAGAATGCTAAAAAACCTCAGTCCTCCAAGTCTGATGTGCTTTGGAGAGCCAGGTGAGCCCTGTAAGACAGGGCTGCCCCTGCCCCCTCTGTAAGCAGTGCTGTTACATGGCAGCAGTCATACCTTAGTGTTTGGAACAGGAGATGAATTTGTCTGTAATCATGATGCTTTCTTAGGGTCTTTTGTCTGAAGATCTCCAACAGCTTTGTACATATCAGTTGATAAGGCCTTACTCTGCACTCCAGGAAGACAAATCTTACTGTCCTAGGGGAAGCCTGAGGCATAAAGATATCCAGTGAGCAGCCCAGCAAAGGCAGCCACTGGAAGGGGCTACATCCAGAGTTTCTGGCATCCTCCACCCAGATGCTGGAGTGTTGCTGCCCTTCAGCTAGCAGGAGTCCACTATTTCAGAAGGCTGAACAAGATGATTGCTGGTGTGGTAAGCATGGAATGGAGAAACATTTTGCTCTCTTTCTCTCAGCTGTAGTTTCCATTTGCCTTATTGCATCCTCTGCATTTCCATTCTTGAGACCACCCTGATTAGAAGCTGCCATTTGAAGCAGTGTTCCCCTCTGGATCAAACCATGTGCTACACCCATGGGGACAGAAGTAGAATTTAAAGCTAAGTAAGAAAAGGGCCAAATATGAACATCTGCACATGAGCTGCTCTTGTCTCAAGCAAGACAGTAACACACAGGTTCAAAACTGTTAGAATGTGGGTATGAATGGGTTTGTTCAAATGATGATTTGCTAAGACTTGTGTACAAAAGGGGAGGAGAGAAACCAGAAGGGTGGATGGTAAAGAAGAATCCAGCCCCCAGTGGCCTTGAAAGCAATCTGCAAGTGACTGCTGTCTCCATACTGATGGATTTGCTGTCATGTCTCCCTGGCATGAGGTGACAGATTTCTCTGTTGGATGAAGCCAGAACCAATAGCCATCCATCACTGTGAGGACAGACAGGAGCAGGAGGGAGGCACAGAGGGGGAGAAAACAAGCTCTGGCAAAATGTTTCTCTGCCCTCCTTCCTTGTCAGTGCTGGGTCATGGGGAAATAGGTCTTCTACAGACACCTGCTGAGGGTGGCACTATTGGTGTCCATCACTGAAAGGATGGAGGGATGTGAGTCTGAGGCCAGGAGTGGAGGCATGTGCACTTGCAGGGAAAGCTGTTCCCAGCATGGAGAGAGCTCTGCTTGGGAGACTTCTCTTGGGATTTATGTTACCGTGACATCATATTTGCATGGTGTTACCCAGCCATGGGGGAAAGGCTCCTGGAACAGCTGGTGGGATTGGTCTGTCTGCTGAAATTGCAGTTCCTAGCAGATGGAAGGGCAGGTCACTGCTGTCTTGCAGCTGGGTCAAAACTTTCTGGGTCAAGGCTTGCCAGCTCTGCCTCATTCTATGCAGGAACAGCAGAGCCAGAGCTCAGGAACTCTCCTGGGCACTGTGTCCAAGAGACTTCTCTATACCAGTGAGGCTGAACCCCAGCAAAGGTGGATGTGGGCATTTTAGCTGGAAATCAGGAGGAGATTGCTTCTGTGCTGCTTTAGGACAGTGAGGTTCTAGAGGGACCTCCAAGCGATGGTGCAGTGTAAGACGTTCAGCTGAGTCTTGGTCAGTTTGAGGGAGGTGTGCAGAATGTATCTGTGATGGGAAGTGGGAATCACAGACACTGCAGGTCCTTTGCTTGTCTTGTGTGACTATTCTCCCTGATGAAATAACCATAACTTCCAGGATTTGATAGTCCTATCCATGTTATTACCACCCTTTTGCCACGTGTAAGCAAACCTTGAGGATGTTGGGAGCGTGGGTTTTGCGTTTGGACAAAATCCAGATCTCTCTAGAGCTGACAAATGAGGGTGGTGGGGGTTGGAAGAAACCTCTGAAGGGCATCTAGTCCAACCCTCCTGCTGGAGCAGGATCACTTGGAGTAAATCACACAGGAACACATCCAGGTGGATTTTGGATGCGTTAGGAGATGGAGACTTCACAACCTCTCTGGGCAGTCTGTTCCAGTGCTGTGCCACCCTCAAAGTTAAACTTAAGGCTGTTTCCTCTTCTCCTGTCACTTGTTGCAAGTGAGAAGAGACTGACCCAAACCCACTCCAACTCCTTTGAGGAGGGTGATGAGGTCTCCCCTCAGCTTCCTCTTCTGAAGACTAAATAGCCCCAGTTCCCTCAGCCATTTCTCCTAAGATTTGTGTTCCAGGCTCTTCACCAGCTTGGTTCCTCTTCTTTGGACACACTTTAGCACCTCGATGTCCTTCTAGGAAGTGGGTGGCCAAAAGAGAGAAAAGTATTTCTTGTGCAGGGAGAAAGGCTGTGGAAATATTTCTGTATGCCTATGTCATGCACTTCATTCAGATGTTCCTCTAAATCCTGCTAAGCCTTGTTTCTCAGTGCTGTCATTTAAATAACTTTGTCAATCTGGCCCCAAAGCCTCGATAGGGGGTGTTTATTTCTAATTATTTTTTCACAGAGCTAAACCCCTCCCCTTGTAGCTGTTTGCTGAAAAGCAAAGAGCACAAGAGCGTTCCTCCAAACCCAATTAGCATGCACAGACCTTGGGCTGCTGCTGAAGCTTTGCTGCTCCCAGGCCTCAGCCTTTGCATCTGGTTTTTCATTTGCAGCAGGCTAATGTGCTCTGACACTGCACCCCTCTGGGAAGTTGCTGGCAGGCGGTGTTGATATTTCCTCCTTAAAAAAAAAAAAAAAAAAAACAAAAAACAACCAAACCCTCTAAAGTGTTGCTTTACAACATGCCTTTTAGAATTAGATTATGGAGCGTGCAGGCTGGAAGCTTCCACCTGGAGAAAACATTCCCAGGTCAACCTGTGCATTCCCTGCATCCATGGAGTCTGGGGTTTTGCTGTCTTCTATCATCCTTCTCTTCAGAAAAGCAAGGGAATGTGAATATTCACTGTCATGTTTGGCAGCTGCCAGACTAGGTTATACTGGTGTCTGAGCCAGGCTGTTGTGCTGTCAACTGGAAGTGCTCCAGTTTTCAAGAGTCAGGCACCCAAAACCTGGAGAGTGGCAGGAAGGTCAGGAAAGTGAAATGCAGGCATTTGGAGAACTGCTTCTTTTTAGCTTGCTTATTTTGTTCTGTTGTTTCACTTCTTCACTCTGCCATGCCAACTGTCATGACTTCTTACCTGTCTAGAAACTCTCAAAGGCTGGGAATTGGCCTTTAAAGTGAGAAAGATGCAGGGTTTGGACATAAGCACTTGACTCCAGGAGTGAAGGCTTTGTGAAAACCACCACACAGCTGAAGACTTTTGGGATTAAATCACAGGTGTTGACAGCAGCTGAGGTGTATTTTCCCTGGGGCTGTGGTGGTGCTATTGGAGAAGGTGAGATTCACATCATTGTTTCCCTTTCCTTCTGGACAACTCTGTCCATGGAAAGAAAATGAGAAAGGATACCAAGGATACATGGACTGAAGCTTGAGGAGGGGAGATTTAGACTAGATATTAGAAAAAAATTCCTTACAGTGAGGGTGGAGAGACACTGGAACAGGTTGCCCCAGGGAGGCTCTGGATGTCCCCTCCCTGGAGGTGTTCAAGGCCAGGCTGGATAAGGCCTTGAATGATCTGGTCTAGATCCCATGGCAGGGGGGATGGAACCAGATGGTCTTCAAGATCCCTTCCAACCCAAGCCATTCTATGAATCTATGAATGAATCCCAACTGCCACCAGTAACTGATACAGACTATTAACATCATCTGTGGGATTGCCCATTGCCAGCACTGCTCCAATGCCTGTTGGATTTGTTGGTAGTCCTTTTCACTGAGTTCCTACAACCCCCATACCAGTGAGCTGGCTGGAAGCACAACTCTTGCTTGCCTTGCTTTTATTTTGGTTATGTCTGCAGGAGTTGGACTCACTGCTTTGCAAAGAGCCCAGGTGAATTTGTTGAGATTTTTTTCTGGTTTCTGTAGAATGTGAACAGTTCATTGTTTAGCAGTGAACTGTTTCTCTCAGAACAGTCTTGCTGAATTAGCAGCCTTGGCCTAGCCAACTCTTGGGCTACTTTGCCTTTAAGCAGACCTTCAGTAAGTTGACCAAAGTCACCCTTAGGAGGCTGTGATGGCTGGTATTTAGGATGTGCAGGGGGATTGTAAAGACCAGCATCATTTTACTGCCTTGCTGCTCCCCAGCAGCAGTTGCTGTTGGCTAGTCCCTCACTAGAGACTTCAGTCCCTTCTGAACTTGCAGTTGAAGACCATCTGGCCCTGGTGATTTATTGTCTATGAGTTCCTCAGCTTGGTTCATAACTTCCTCCTTGGAGGTTTTGTTGTCTGCAGAGGCCACGTTCTGATTTCCCATGGAAAGGGCTTTCAGAATAGCAATCTCTTCATTGTCCTCAAAGGGAGGGACAAGAGGCACAATTAACTGTCCTACAGCTTTCTTTTAAAGGGACTGAGGGCTTCTAATCATGCACACATGCTTATTGCCTCTTCTTTATGTATCCTTCTGGCTGAAGAGAGCCTTTATTGCTGACTGTATTTCTTCTCATGTTTTCTTATTATCTCCTCTAGTTTCCAGTTTGAAACTGTTATGACCCAGATTACATTCGAAATGGCCACACATTAAGAGGGAAATTGTCCTCCTGAAGGATGCTGAGAAACATTTGTTCTTATTCTCTGAACTGTCCTGATTTTATTCTACCTTCCTGGAAACTTCTGAAGTTTCTGGTGTTGTGTCCAGAATCACATCAATGGGATGGGTTTGGATTAATTTTTTTCCCCCCCCATTCTTTCATTCACTTTCTTTTTATATAGTTGACTAAGGCTCTTTAAAGTTGACGAAAGGACTTTGAAAAAAACAGATAAAATCAGTCCTGTGGTTACTGCATCTCTAAGCTGCTCCATTCCAAACAACTCTGCAATACAATACTGCTGTCTTTCCTCCTGCAATTTTTATATTAACTGGGGTAAGTGAATCCCCAGCGCCTGCACCAAGCATAATAACCACTAGGAACAAAAAACCCCACAGATTTCTCTTTGTGAAGAGCAACCAAGTATGTCTTTGGTCATGTGTGGCCAAGCAGTCCCATGCCAGCTCCAGCAGGAATACTGATGTGGAGCCAGGTCTAGATGCACCCTGTGATGGCTCTGGATATGTTTAGTCAATGCTGTGCTGGGCATTGCCAGGCTGAGGACTTCTGCTTACCTCTGAATAAGCTAATCCTGACCTAGAGAGAGCCTGTTAGAGAGATAGTCCACCCAAGATAATTACCTAATTACCTGAGAAGTAGGGTTAATTAATCTGGGAGGATGGCCACAGCCATGGTTGTGCTGCTTCTGTGAACAGAGCTGGTCTCTGTGTGTGCTTTGTGGTGTGTGGATGGACAAGCTCCTGTGGGGCCAGCTGTGATATTTCTATTCAGATGTGCTCTGCGATCCCCTTAATGTATCAGGACCTCATGAATGCTGAATTAATTAACTTTCACTGTGATTTCATGGCTATTTAATGATCTCTTTGTTATGGGTGGAGAACTGAGGCACAGAGCAATTAGGGACTGTCTCAAGGTCACCCAGGAATTCTCTGGGAGAGCTGGAGAGTGGAGCCAGCATTTCCTATCAGTGATTTAACCACAGCACTTCCTTTTGTGTCCTTTGGAGAGTTGAGGACAGGTGCATTGGCTTGAAAGCTGCATCCCAAGGATGACTGGCTGCAAGTTGTTGTTGGGGCTGGGGGGGGTGGGATAATTAACTCTCAGGAACTGTGGGTTCATTCAGAGCCTTCTAGATAAACCCTCACTGTGGCACCATAGCTCTGTTCAAATGCAGGAATGAGATTAAAGGTGAAGTTTCAGCCCAGAGCTCATCCTCAGGCAGGACAGAAAATAGAACCAAGTGAGTTCTCTGGGTTTTTCCCAGCCTGGAGATGCTCCATTGGCCAGGATGTCATTTCTGATTTCATTTGTGCTGTTCTCTCGTCCTTTCTCATTAACCCCTTCTCCTGTGTGAATCCTGCAGACTGCACAGAGCTCTGCCCTGCAGCCAACGTGGCTGCTAAGAGAATCATTCTGCCTCCCTGAACAGGAATCCCCAATATGTGAATTTCCTGCTCTTCTCTCCAGGCTCTCCTCCCAGTCTTCCCAGCTCCATGTTCTTTCCATTTTAACTGTTTTGTGGTTCTCCTTTCTCCTTCACAGCCTCCAAGTCTATGCCACCTCACCTCTTGCTAACATAAACCATTCCTCTTTTCTACAGCACCTCCTTAACACCCTGCTCTGAGGATGGTTGTAGGAGAGGAGCCAGGAGGTGGCAGACCTGTAGATCTTGCTGTGTGTTTTGACAAGTTGGGGTTTCTCTTCCTCCCTGCCTCTTGAAAAGTGATGAAACTCTGAAAGTTGCTTATTGAGGTTTCATGATGTGGTGACCACCACTGCTCACCAACTCTTCTTTGCCATGGTTGCTCCATCACAGTAGCTGCCTGTCATGCTGTGTGCTCTTGTTGGGTTGTTGGTAATGCCTTTCTCTGCCTCTCAGTAGGTTTGGGGTAAAGCTTCCATTCTACCTTCACAGTGCTTTGCAAATGTGAACTCATTTGCACACTGTCCCCCTAAGGCACGTGGCTTTACAGTTCTCCAACAGAAAAGGAGATAAGCTCTGGAACACTTCCAAGTCATGGTGTAGGCCAGGCCTATGTTCACTGAAGCAGAAGGAATTGCATCACCTGGGAAAAGGGCAGGCAGGAAACCTGCTGATACTGGGGGGTTGTTTAAATGTAGAGGGAGGGAGACTGCTCTCTATCTGACGCACCTTGTCGATCTTATTTGTGGTGACAGGAATTGCATTTTGGAAGGGGCTTCAAACCCATAAGCTAGCCCAGGACTGCTTGTGCAGCCATGACTTGTGACTACTCTTTCCCAAGGCAGCCATGAGGGGCACTGCAGGGTAAGGAATGGGCACAACCACGCTGGTCCCAAAGGAAGAGTTTGGTCTGAGAGGACAGCACGGGGCATGGCCAGCAATCTCCAGCAACACAGAAGGGCTGTCTGCATTGGTGGTTCACACAGTGTGGTAGAACAGGGATGGTGGTCCCAGTTGTGCTTGTAGAGCCCTCAGGATTGACAGTGAAGGGAGATGGTTGTGTGGGCACTGCTGAGACACCTATGGAGAGGCACAGATCCTCGTAACTGGTGGGGTGTAGCTGATGAAACAGTCCAGACTGGGGGGGTGTGTGCACCTGTGGGCTTGAGTAAAGGTTTGAGCATCTGACCTTGCTTGTCAGGGCATGGGATCAGTCATGAATATAGGATGCTCTTTGGTTTTAACTTCTGGGATTTCTAGCTTGCATCCAATGGACTCCAGCATCTGTACAGCACAGAGCCAATGCCAGAAAGTCATGCAGGGCACTGCTTTTGCTCTCATTCTCTCCTGTGCTCTGCCACTTCAATGATTACCTTCAAGTTTAGTGACAATTCACACATCATTTCATTTAACAAGTGGCTCTCTGAGTTTCCCTCCAGGGGTTGTGCAGGTATGTCCACCCTGTTGTACAGATTGTCTGTATTTAAAATGTGAGTGGAGCTAAAACACACAAGAAAACCAAGACCTGCTAACAATAAGCTATGAAGACATTTGGGCTGGCAGTTCACTCCCACCTTGCTGCAGGCTACTGGGGCTGAAGCAGCCAATTTTTCCCAAGTGCTAACTGCAGGGCAAGGAACCTTCTGTCTGGGTAAACTGGCCCTCCCATACTGTTGTAACCTGTCAGCTAGTGAGCATGGCTGCTGGAGTGACAGTGCTGATTCACTTGTGTCTCAAGGGATGGTGCCAGCACCCAGCTGAAAAAGAGACATTTCAGCTTGGAAAGGATTGACACAACCTTTTCCTTATTGCAATATCCCAGTGCAGACACCTGGTAGTAACAGAAAGCAGGGGGGAAAGCAATGGGGACACCTTTGCCATCCTTTGTTGGAATTGCTCTTGTACCTCATTAATCTGATAGCAGACAGGCTACTTGGAGCATGAGCTCTGAGGCCCAGAGACTTTGCCACCAGCAGAGTGGGCCCTGAGGAGTTTTCAGTGAATGCCTGGCGCCATGTCATTAAAGCCCCAGCTCCTCCTTTTCCTTCTTTCAAGCAGATTGATAGACACACACAATGGGAATGAGAAATGTCCCTCTTGCAAGACTGGTCTGCAAAGAGTTAATCTGTGCAAGAGGAGAGACCTGGGAGTGCTTGGATTTTGCTGCTGCCTGGACCCTAGCCCTTCTGCTTGGGCTTCAGCTCAGCAAGGCTTCCTCCCTGCCTCTTCCTTCTTTCCAGCCTTTCAGCAGAGCTGAATTCCCAGTACAAGCCTCACTTTGGAGAGCAGTAAATCTCTTCATGCAACCTGGCCAACTACATTTTCTCAGGAGGGAGAGCAAGGGAGGGAGTCAGGCCTGGGCTATCACCTGCTCGTGGTCTCATCTATCACCTTGAATTGTGTTGCAGGATAAAATTACTCACCCAAACCTAATGTTAAATTAAATCAAGTCTGGAGCAAAGAGGATTAATGGGTTGTGTGCACGCACACACACGTTTGGTAAAGTGGCTGTGACCCAGGCAAAGTTTGAAATGCTTGCTGGAAACAATGAAGCCAAGCACAAGAGGGGCTGGGGAGGAGGCTGCAAGGCTCCTCCATCCCTCTGCAGAAATACATTGGGCAGCTGTGGGACCAGCTTCCACCTAGTCAAGGTGGAGATGACTCCTAGCAGAGTCATTCATGTTATGGAAGGATTTATCCAAAGGAGAGGAGGCTCTCACCTGTGATAAGGGTCTTGTGTAGGTGGGTGAACCATGGGAGAGGAAGACTTTGGGCAAGAGGAGGCTGAGAGGAGACCTTATTGCTCTCTACCTGTCTCTGAAAGGAGGTTGTAGTCAAGTGGATAGTGGTCTCTTCTCCCAAGTAACAAGTGATACAGGATGAGAGGAAATGGCCTCAGGTTGCAGCCAGGAAGGTTTAGGTTGGATATTAGGAAAAAATTCTTTGCTGCAAGAGAGGTCAGGCATTGGACTGGGCTGCCCAGGGGGCTGGTGCAGTCTCCATCTCTGGAGTCATTCAAAACATATCTGGATGCTGTCCTGTGCTACCTGCTCCAGGTGACCCTGCTCTGGCAGAGGGGGTTGGACTAGCTGATCTCCAGAGGTCCCTCCCAACCCCTACCATTCTGTGATGCATCTACAGAACCCAGGTCCTCACCAGTGGTCCAGCAATGGGCATGAGTTAGTCCTGTTTGTGCCTGGGACACTGCAGCACAGAGTGACTGTGGGTGCCAAGTGCTCTCCTGATGGCCTCCCCTGGCCTCCCTCCCACTCCAACTGCCAGATCACTCTGCCTCATCATCTGACAAGATTCTTCAAAACCAACATCCTCATAAAGCTTTCAGGCATCCACAGCAGATGCTGTGAGGAGCCCCCATTTATTAGCTTCATGGGGGAGGGGGGAAAAAAACAAAACCAAACCCCACCCTTCCCCTAACTCTCCACGCAAGCCCTCTCTAATAACTGGAGTAAGTGTCTGGGGGGTGGGTAGCTGCTCCCCAAAGCACACAGGGTATTTCTCTGCCCCTCTCCGGTTTGGCTAAAAAAAGCAAATCAACCACAGAGGAAGCAAGCACGTCATGGTGCAAACCGTAACCAGATGGCTGGGGGAGAGCGTGGGAGGGGACAGAGGGCTTCTCCAAACGGAACATGCATGTCAAAGAGGAAAAGGACAGAGAAAGGCAGCGATCAGAGAGCTCTTGTTTGTGCGACGGTTGGGGTTGTCCCCCGGCCACGGCTGAGCGTCCTCCCTGCGGGAAAGTCTGTGGCTGGAACCAAGAATGCTGGGGGCTGCGAGTGGAAAACGAAACAGGGCAGAGCTCCCCAACATCAGCAGCAGCCCACAAAACATCTCACTCAGCTCCTTTCTTTTTCTGTTTCACTCCTGCTTGCTATTGAGCTCTCTCAGGTGCTTCTCTTCTCCTTCGCTCTCTTCTCCTCCTCTTATATCCAACCTAAACCTCCCCGATGCAACTCGAAGGCGTTTCCTCTCATACTATTGCATTTGATTATAGGGAGTGGTTTGCAGCAGTGAAACAAGCAGGGCATTCATGCTATGAAGTGGACATTGCTTTTGCTTCTGTAAGATGTAAAAACCCTTTTGCAGGGCAGCCAGAGCTCTTATTAGACCTTTTTTTAACTTCAGTATTTTCCTCCCCTGCTCAGGCCTGCAAGGGATGGGGAAACTCCACCATGAACCATCATAAACCAGTTCCAGATGTGGTGGAGCCTGTGGCCATGCTTGGGTGATAGTTCTCCTCTTCTCATCCTTTTAGTTTGACTCAGTGATAGTTCTCCTCTTCTCACCCTTTTAGTTTGACTCAGTGATAGTTCTCCTCTTCTCATCCTTTTAGTTTGACTCAGTCTTGTCAATGCCTTGCAGGTGATATTTGGCACAGGGGATCAAGAAAGGCATGAAAGACACTGCAGAGAATGGGCAAACCATTAGGAACCTGGCTCAGCTCTGATGTGTTGTGCATGCAAGTGCACACACTGGAGTGTTAGCAAGCAGTCCCAAGCCAAGTGTGCATCTCCACCTGCATAGTATTTGAAGCACCATCCGAATGTGGCCACACGAAGCAGCAAGGAAGTTGGCCTCAGTACTTCTTGAGAACGTTCAGTTTCCATCTATCACTTGGTCAGTTTTCCCAAGAGGCATGAGGGACAGAAACTGCTAATAATATTTTGAGAAATGTCTTGGAGCACTCTTCAAACATGAACCTTCATTCTGCCTTAGGCAGCAGTGATGATCACTGTCATTTTAGATGGGGAAAGCAGGCACAAAGACGTGAAGAGAATAGCCTGAGGCCTTGCAGTGAACTGCTGCCAGAGCTGGAAGAGTTTGGGGGTGTTCTGATTCCCAGTTTGGGACTTGAGCCTCAAGACATTATTCTGTTTTCCTGTCCTTCCACCATTTCCCTCCTTCCCTCCCCAATTTCCTTTCCTCTCCCCACCCACAGCAGTCTCAGGCATCTCTCTTTTCAGGAGGACAGGCTGAGACACTTGGAGCTGTTTAGCTGAGAAAAGAGCAGCCTGAGAAGGGCTCTTCTAGATGCTGATCAATACCCAAAGGGTGGAGGTCATGAGGTTGGGTCCAGAATCTTGTCAGTTGTGCAGATGTAGTGCTTAGGGATATGGTTTGGTCAAGGACCTGTCAGTGTTGGGTTAATGATTGGATTTGATGATCTTAAAGGTCTTTTCCACTCTGGGCAGTTCTGTGGGTCTGTAAAAGGCATCTGCATGGGAAGGTATCAGCTAGAGAGGGAAAGCCAGGGAAGACTATGTGTGAGTGAATAATTAGGAGAGCTGAGTGAAGAGAGGCAGGAAGGTTTGTAAATGAGGGGTGGGAGATTAGTAGGAACCTGATGAGGAATGTGGTGTCTGAAGTGATGTGTGGAGAGAAGTGCTGTGACAGTACATCAAAGGTGTGAAGAAGAGGGTTATGGGCTGTGGCACATGGAACTACAAGATGGAGAGAGGAGAGTCGTGGTGGTGAGGTTGCAGAGTGGGATCTGCCAGGAGGAAGAATCATAGAATCGCCTGGTTGGAAAAGACCTTAAGGTCATTGAGTCCAACCATAACCTAACATGTCCCTAAGCTCCTCATCCAAACATCTTTTAAATACTTCCAGGGATAGTGACTCCCCCAGTTTCCTGGACAGAAAGGGTGAATGGGGACAGAGCTGTGCTTGGAATGAAGTGGAAAGAGTCACAAACTGGAGGATGGGGATGGAGTGAGCATGTGCAACGAGGGAGGAAGATTGTACAGAGGGAAGGGGTGCAGGATCTGAATGGGTTTGTGCTCAGAGGGGTTGGCTGGTGCAGTGCATTGGCAGCATGGAGAGCCTCCAGCACTGTCCTGTCGGCGTGACTGATGTGGCTCCAGACTGTGTTGGGGGGGGGAGTTGCCCCGTGGGCAGAGGGAAGTTTTGTGTTTTCCTCCCACAGAATGTCTCAGGAAAGGGCTGCTGCAGCTCCTCTGGCAAGAGGGAGGTTTGGGCAGATCTGCTTCACCAGCCAGAATGACAAGGGAAGGGTAGAGGGAAAAAACCAAACACCACCACACAAATAAAAAGCCGTCTGTTTGTTCCCCCAAAGGAGAGGTGGGAGTTAGCAGCCCCCACACACACAGTGACTCCCAGATAATTAGCATGTCTATGGAGCAGAGCTTCTGGCAAGAATATTTTTCAACAAAATAAAATGCAGATTTATTTATTTTTTCCCAGTAAGTACTTGTGTTGGCTTCTGCTTCCCTTCCCAGCTTCCAACCCAGCAACACGCAGGCAGCTCCCAGCCCCTGAATGTTCAATTATTGCTGCTGCCTGCTGGTCATGAGCTGTGGAGTAGCTTGGAGGGGTGGCAGGAGCTCTGGAGGGAACATAGGGGACATAGGAGAAAATAAACAGCAGCACCAGCATGATCTAAATCAATGTTTCTGGAGCAGAGAGAGGGAGTTCCGTGCTTCAATTCTCTTCCCGCTCCACTGATGTAACCGGGGACAAGATGGAGCCAGCCATGGGCACGTTGGTAGTTACAGCTCTGTCAGCACTGTCCTCCCATCAGCAGCAAGGACTGCTGGATGGGTCCATGGACTCCATGGGGTGAGATGTGACTGCAGCAGGCAATGGAGATGATCTTGAGTTCTGGCTCTGAATAAGGCCATGTGCTTTGGCAAGCATTCTGCATTCTGCCAGGGATGTAAGATTTCAGGAGCCCGTGTGTAGAAGCAGAGAGAAGAGTGGTGGCAACGTGCTGCTCTGCAGGTGACTGCATTATTTCTCAGCGTTGCAAGCAGGTAACTCTCCAGTGACAGACACAACTGATGGATTTAGTGGGTCTGGTTAGGTGGACAATTGCTCTTGCATAGCAAGCAGGGTGGTGGACTGCTAGCCTTAAGACTATAGTGCAACACTGAATGCAACAGGTTCCTGATCCCTGTAAATTTTGCTCTTGCAGACAAGGAGCCTGCCTTTCTCAGTGTCAATTGCTATGGAATGAGTGCCACAATTTGCTAGGACTTTGGACTCCAATTCTTTTTCATTACTTTTCATTTTTTAATCTCAAAAGACCTGACTGAAAGGATAACAATGTCTCAAAACATACAGAAGCTTTTTCTCTTGCTCCTCTTAACCACATTGCTCAATCTATGAAATGGGGCCAGTCACCATGAGCTACTTGTGGAGTTGATATTGAGGAAGAATGTGGCCTGTGGCCTCTAAGCCCTCAGAAATACACATCCTTAGGGGTTATTCACCTTCACTCAAATCCAGACCACATGGCTTAGCCTAATTGCTGGCCAACATTAGCAAAAGGCATTGCCATGCCATGGTGTTCACTACAACTTCTTCCATTGTCATTACCTCAGTGAACTCTTTCATGTCTTGAATGGCTAAGTCAGATTTTCCATCATTTCAGTCTTTATTAGGAAGTGTTTCTTAATGCAGGTTAAATATTCCTCATCCTACATTTCCCTACCTTTACACTGTCCCTGAAAGGTAAGGTGAGAGTTTGCTGCTGAATTAAGGGCTGTGTCTCATTCTGTGAGAAGGGTGTTTATGTCTGAATGCTGCTGGGATGCAGCTGTTGGCTGGTACTAGAATGCACCAAAATGAGCTGGAATTAGAAATCTCATTAGCCCTCCCATCCCTCCCTCTTGGCAAGGGGTGGGGCAGGAGAAAAGATGGGAATTTTAGAAGGCAGTTCTGATGAAATCCATCTCCCTTTCCTGGCCCTCTGCATGGAAGCAATCCCAGCAAAACAGAGATGCAGATGGTCTCACCCCTGGAGCCAATGCCTATGTCAAGAGCCTAAGAAATGTGAGACCATACCACCAATGAAGTTCAAACAGCACTGAATATCTTCTGTCAGCGCCGAGTAGACTCCCACACCCTCCTTGTCCTCTTTTTTTTTTGGTTTGTTTTGTTTTTGTTGTTGTTGTAGTCGCTGATGTCTTTCTTGGTTTGTTTCTTTTTATTTTAGTTTTGTGTGTGTGTGTGTTTTGTTTTCTGTCTTCAGGCCTTGGGGGCCTACAGGAAGACTTGATGGGAAAACAATCAAGTCCTGCTTGGATGGCTTTGCTATGAGATGCTGTTTTGAGATCACTTCTGGAGGGGTATTTTCTAGGTGTATCTCTCTATCTCTCTGCCCCTCCCCTCTATGTTCTTTCCCCTCCCTCCAGCATCTACACTCACCAGTTTCAGTGGAATTATTGTGTAATTGGACCCCAGCCAAGCCCTGTGGATCACAGTCCAACATCTGACTTGTACAGAGACAACACTCACCCTGTGGCCTCCTACCCTGCTGCAGGCATCTCCCTCCTCTCTGGGCAACACAACCTCCATGTTTCATGGTCTTGCAGCATCCACCTTGCTCTTTGCCACAGCCTGGCAAATTGCTCAAGCAGAAAAGCCTGGGCCCAGAATGGCCTCTGGGGCTAAATTATCATGCAGGCTAGGAGATAGAAACCAGTAACTTGGTGGGTGCTGACATCTGAGCTACTCTTTCTTATCATGAATCAGGATTCACTCAGGTCTAGGAGAAATATGTCTGTGAGGTCCAGTGTGTGTGCTTCGTGGTTCACATTGCAGAGAAGTAAATAAACCTCCAGACAGCTGTAAGATGTGGGCTTCTTTGGGAGAACCTTCTGAAAAGCTACAAACTGCAAGACCAACACTTGAGCTTGCTTTGAGAAGAGTTGTATGTGTAAAGAGAGGAACAGGTACTGAGAGGCTGCTGGTGCTGCCTGTTTCAGCCTGAAATAATTGGACATTAACAATTTATTGCCAGGTCTCATTCCTTTTTGCACCTTTTCCCAGTCTGCATTTTTTTTCATCACTTGGTTTTTGGTGTGTGGTTTTTTCCTTCTAGTCCTGACTTTGAATGGGACTGATACAGACAGCTGACTAACCCCTCCCACTTTTCTTTCTGGTTTCTGAAGTAATAAATGGTAGGGATCAAAATAAATCAGTATAAATCTGGAAGAATTCAGAGCCCTTGGACATGCAACAACTCACTGAATATTCAGAGAGAAAGACAGAGAATTAATCAGATCAGCAAGCAACTATGAATCTAAAGGAAATACAACCATGATAAAACTCCTGATGCTGAAGCAGCAAGAAGTTTAATCATGGGAGACTTTGAAAAGCTTCTGTATGTTTTGAGACATTTTTATTCCTTCAGTCAGATGTTTTGAGATTAAAAAAAAAAAAGAAAAAGTAATAAGCTAATTAAAATGTACCCAAGCATGGCTGTGAGCAATAAGCTGAGTGTGGGCATAAAAAAACCCCACAAACAAACAAGCATCCATGCAATCCCTTTGCCTCATTCAGGGTGTACAGGCACTTCCTGAACATCTGTGGTACCAGTGAGAACACAGGCTGCATGAAATGCTTGGACAACCTGACTTTGTGGACGTTTTCCTGGTCTGTGTGTGAATGGTAGAGGCCCTACAGGAGACTGCAGTGGGTACAGGCCACCCTTACATGCTCTGCCCTCAGACTGCTATGCCCAGCTAGAGAGGATTGATGCCAATTAAGCAGGGGACCAAACTGTACCCTGCTGCAGATGTCTAATTAGCACCACTTGAAGCAGCAGCATTAAGGGAATTAGTGGACTCATTTACAGGCAGGCCAAATGTCAGAGCCAGAAAACCAGCCCTTCTTGTAGCAACACAAGGACTCTCAAAGAGGTGATGTGAGGTTTTTCACACTTGACCCTGGTGCTGCTGCAGGGTGGGTGCAGCCAGGAGCTCCATCACTCTCACTCTTCCTGCCACAAACTTGCTTTTTCCATTTCCTGCCACTGTGGTGAGAAAAGCCTTCACATGCTGCCTCCTCCCTTGCCCTTTCAAACTCCTTCTTCCCAGATGAGTCTGCTTTTTGACATATAATGTGCCCTGAGGGGCATCTGAGAGAGCAAGCCTCCTCAAGAGGTACTCCCCTTCCCACACACATGCTTACTGGGCAGGCAGCCCTTGGTAATCTCCTATGTCTCATTTGCAGAAGTGCTTGCTCTTGAAAAGAAATGCCTGGTGGTTAAAGTGGTTCCAGTAAAATACCTAGTGAGTAGGTAGCTCATTTCCATAATACAGAGAAGCCCCAAGAAAATAGATCTCTGGGACTTGGTCTGCAGCAGAGAAATTACCTATCACAGCCAGGAGTGCTGTGCTCAGTACTGGTTCGACTCTGCTCAGTGCTGGTTTTGACCCCTGTCTGCTGTAAGGCTGCTGAATGTGGTTTGAACCACATATGTCTGAACTCATATTGAACCTCTTAGGGGAAAAAAAAGGATATTTTTTCCAGTCTGGAATAGGGATGGGGACAAGTAGGCATGCACAGAGCTGATGTCATTATTGTGCTCTTCAGTAAGGGAACTACACCCTACCATTGCTGGTAATTCCTGTCCCCTGGAAAACTCTGCTCTGACTCAACATCTGGTTTTCCAAATGCCTCTGCAGTGCTAGGTTTTTCCCAAGTGCTTTTCAAGCTCAGCTGGCTGACTTGTATCTGGAGGTCAAGCAACTTGCCCCCACAGGTCATGCTGCAAGCGAGCACTTTGATCCTTGTCCCGACAGATGAGATCAGTCTGAGGCACTTCTGCTGCCAGTGTTGAGATCTGAGCTTCAGGCTTTGGAGGCAGGGTGTTTCCTGGATTACACAGCTCTATTTGCTGGAGACTAAAGGGACTGTAGGGAAAGGTTTAGCTATTTCCTTCAAATTTGACCTGATCTCAGGTCTGGCAGCAGAAAGGTTTATTCTCTAAATGGATTTGGAGGTGTGAACTGCCCATTTTATCACTCACTCTTTCACCTGAGGGAAAGCACAGACCCTGCACCACTCCAGCATCGCGTTTTAGCTGCCAGGTGTGTGTTTCCATGGGCTGTGTATCCTGATGTGCCTGCTGGCTTTGACAGGAGCTGCTGAATGTTTCACTCTTCCTGGAATTTGCAACTTTTATTAATAAATGCTTTCCAGCTCAAGCAGCATCTTGAGCAGATGAGGTCAATCCCTGGGCCTCTGAATAGCAAGGAGTAGTTTTGCTTGCTGGGTGCTCCTGCAGTAGATGCATGCAGGCTTCCAGGGCTGAGGGGGTGTTTATATTGTGGGAGTGGGTTGGAAAGGTTGGCTGCCTTCACTGGAACTGATGCCCTCCATCTGCTCTGTTATGGAGCCCTCTATCAGAGCCAGTCAGTGCAGGTGTCTTCTGCATCATCGCTTCCCATCAGCCTTGGAAACCCTGTCACCATTAAGAGGTTGAAAGAGTGAAAAGAAAAAAAGTACTGCCTGACCACCTGCCAAGAATATCTTAATGCATAAAACCTCTTGTTTTGGACAGACAGGCTTGGATGAAGCCTAAAGCATTCCAATTCTTACTGTTCTTCCTCTTGCAGCCCTTTCTAGCATCCAGTAAGGGGAGCTGAGAACCTGCTCCCTTCCCTTTCTCCATCACAACTGCATCCAGGCTGTCCCCAGGAAAAGAAGGCAGCATTTCTGCATCAGTTTACAGCCTGCAAGGGCTGACTCCCACCCTGCTGCATTCATCTTGTTGCTCCTGCTGGACTGGGATTCTGCCTGAAAGCTGTTGGACAGGAGCCTGCACACCAACAGGCTAACGTGCTGAACAGCTGCTGCAGGGCTGTATTTCACATCCACGCTTCACCCTCGGACCACTTGCTCTCTCCCTTGTGTTTTGGGAAGGCCACACTTCCCTCTTTATCGCTTCCCACTTCTTCCAGCATGGGAAGCTTCTTTTTCATGAGATCTTAACTTTTTTGTTCCTCCAAGTTTTCAGAACTCTATTATTCCCTCCTTTTTTTTTTAACTCCCCTTGAGTGATGCCTTTAACAGCAGTTAAGATGAGGACACAGGGTCAATCCACAGGACCATGCCTAGGAAACTGCCTGGTTTCAGGAGCTAACCTACTTACTCCCTATGCCTTTCCTGTATGGACTTCACAGGAGACATGCAAACCAACAAAAAATGAGCCTTGTTTTCTGCTCTCTCATTCCAGGACAAGATGGAGGCTCAATCACACTTCAGAACTTTGCATTTCATGGGGCAGTCTCCATAGACCCATTCAGAAGCTCAGTGCTCCTGTACTAATCTCTGTGTTTTCCTTTGGTGTAGTCTTGCCCCACTCTTGAGCAGTATATTCAGCTGGCCTCCTCATCTTATCCCACAGGGAATGCACAGATCCTGCAGGCAGAATCCAAGTTGGTCATGTAGCCTCTGTGCTCACTCCTTAGCCTTGCACATGGCCAAGGAAAAAAATCTGACCTTCCCTTCTGTGCTCTATGGGGAGTTCCAGGTCTCTTGCTTAATACTAGATGGACCTTAGCAAAGTTCTGCTATTAATTTCAATCAATTCTGCTAGGGTTTGGTTTATGTAAGCCTGGGAGCCTATGGAGGCTTCTGTGGGAAGAATTTTTCTATCCAAGCTGTGTTTTCCTATACCCATTCTAGGCTCAAGCTTTGTTCTCCTCTCCCTAGGTTTGCATTGAGGATTGCATCTAGACTTTAAATTAGTTGACTTCTGCTGCATGCATTGGGTCCTTCCTGGCAGTGCAAGGATGGCAGATCTTAGGCTGGAAGAGGGGAGATTTAGACTAGAGGTTAGGGAGAAATTCTTTACAGTAAGGGTGGGAGACACTGTAACAGGTTGGCTGGCGAGGTTGTGGATGTCCAGAGGGAAGTGTTCAAGGCCAGGCTGGATGAGGCCAAGAGCAACTTGGGCTAGTGGAAGGTGTCCCTGTCCATGGTGGGGAGGCTGGAACAAGATCATCTTCCAGGTCCCTTTCAGCCCAAACCATTCTATGAATCACTGATCTTCGACTTCCCGTTTTTGTCTGGTGGGTGAAGAGTCACCAGGAAGCTGGTAAGTAGATAAGTTAAATGACTCCAGGCTCACACGAAAATTGAGTGACAGACTGAAAAATAAACCCCAGGATTCCCAGCTCCCCACTGCCTACCCAGTGGCAGATAGGAGATGTCAGGAAGGAGCACTGATTTCCCTGGGGCCCCGCGGCTGGCGGATGCTGCCCGTCATTCTCACTACAGAACAGCGCAGCCACGTTCTTGCCACACACGTGGAGCTCCAAGGCAGCTTGCAAAGAATGCCACTCACTCCCAGGAAAACTCCTGAGAGCACTGCCCAACACTGGGGAGAAAAAAATCTGGGAGATTTTCATGTGGTTTTGCTCCCTCCTTTCCCTAGTTTCAGGCTTTGATTAAAAATAAAGAAGGTTTCTCTGTCTCCCACCTAAGCAAACCTGGCCAAGCACAGAGGCACCATGGAGGCTTGCCCCGTGAGCCTTTGCTGCCTAGGTTCTGTGGCAGTGGATGCTGAGAGTGCACATGTGGATGGAGAAAAGGGTAGAGAGGGGACAGAGCTGCTGCCACAGGGCTATTTTTTTTCCCCAATTCTTGCCAACATAATCAAAATAACTCACTTACACCTAATAAAATAAAATGCAGAATCCCAAAGCTTTCCTTCCTTCCAGCAGTTTGTCTGGATTCCCATTCCTCGAAGCTGGGCTGAAAAAGCAAGGGGGGAGTGGGGGTTGTTATTTTGGTTTTGTTTTTAATTTTTCTAGAATGATAAATACTAATGGTGAGGTGGAAGGTGCAGCATGTTTCTGGCAGAGCTAGAAGTCAAGTGTTCCTAAAGCTGCTGGCTTCATGAGGACCAAAATGAATGTCTCTGTTTTCTTTTCCTTTTCTTTCCTTCTTCTTTCTCATTCATTTAGTCTTTGCTTAAAGATAGGTAGGGTTTATTCCATTCTTGTCTGCTCTAAATATATGTGGATTCTTTTCCAATCAGACCTGACATGCCCTTCCCTTTAGTCCATCTCCATTGAAGATTATTTTCCTTCACAGCTATAAATCTCCAAAACACCAGAAAGGGAATGTGGGGAAGTATCAGGATGGTGAAATGTGCCAGGAATTGACCAGAGGTTATGTAACCAGAAGTGCTAAAAAATAAAAGAAAGCATAAAGGCAAGAAATTCCACATGGTGTAGTGGCAATCCTATGCATTCATTAACTCTCCTGCATATGTAAATGATGACAGTGAAGGGGACTGCTCCTGTGGTCAATTAAAATGCAGAATTAATGATTTAGTTTGTTGGTGATACAAAGCTGGGTTTGCTTCTTGGAGGCTCTGAGTAATGTTGATTGTGAAATGATCAACTCAAAGTGTGAGTTTGTAAAAAAAAAAAAGAAATAATTGACAGTTGATTTTTGGCAAGATTTTCAGGGGAAAGGGAGTGGAAAAAATACTCCTGGACTTCTCCATTTGAGGCTTTTCCTCTGTCATAATGCATCAGGGTATTACAGGGACAGACACAGCCCTGATGTGAATGCAAGCATGGCCATGACTGTGACCCCTAATTTTCTTTTACACCCTGTGTCAGTGATGAGGGAAAGCTGTTCCTGTCACTGAGAGGCTGCACCCAACCCTGGCAGAAGCTAGCTGCTCTCTAGTGTCCTGTCCCATCAGGTCCCACCCAATGTTTCTCAGCCTCTGTAAATCCTTTTCTATTAGAGCTACAGAAGCTCATGATTTTAGTTTCCCAAAGTTAAATCCTTCGTGTTGGTCAGAGACATGGCACTTTGAGACATGGTTTAGTGCTCATGGTGGTCTTAGGTTGATGGCTGGACTCGATGATCTTAGAAACATAGAATGGTAGAGATTGGAAGGAACCTCCAGAAATCATTTAGTCCAACCCCACTGGCAAAGCAGGATCACCTAGAGTAGGTCACACAGGGAAGCATCCAGATGGGTTTTGAAAGTCTCCAGAGAAGGAGACTCCACAACCTCTCTGGGCAGCCTGCTCCAGGGCTTCAGAGCCCTCACAGCAAAGAAGTGTCTCCTCATGTTGAGGTGGAACCTCTTGTGGAAAGTTCCTGTGTTCTAGCTTGTACCTGTAGTTGTTTGTTCTGTTACAAAAAGAGCCTGGCACCTTCATCTTGACACCCACCCCTCAGGTATTTATAAACATTTATGACATCCCCTCTCAGCCTTCTCTTCTCAAGACTCAACAGCCCCAGTTCTCTCAGGCTTTCTTCACAGGAGAGATGTTCAAATTCCTTATCATTCTCATAGCTCTCTGTTGGGAGATCTTTTCCAACTGAAATGATTCTATGTGTGAATGACATTTATCCTGCAAACCCCAATTTTTTAAAGCAGCAGATACAAACTAAGTGGGGAAATTAAGAGCCCTGATCCACTGCCAAAGCCATCTCTTTTTAGATCATTGCATTATGTACATCCTAGAGTGAAATGGAGTTATCATTCAAACCTGTAATTTTCAAGTCAACAGCAAGTTTTGGAGTGTTGTTGTGCTACCAGCAGCAGCCAGCACTGGAGCAGGAGGCAGCAGAGAGTTTCTACAAACATGCAATCGAAAATATTTTCCATCAGTGGCACGTTTTAAAAGCTGAAGCACCACAGTCATAGCTCGTCAATCCCTGCCTGCATCAGTGGCAGCAGATCCAACATGTAAGCCAAGAGTTGGGTGGGAGGGGGAAATACCTGATCATAAAAAAATTACACAGATACCACGTAAGAGGCACAACCCAGTAATTTGCAGGTTGGGATGAGAAAACATCAATGCTCAATTCTGTATATTGAGTTCTGTGTAAGTTATTATTAACAATATAATTGCCTGGCGCAGGTGCTGGTGGCAAGAGATTCCCTGTGATAAATATGCCTCCAGCATAACTCAATTCTCTTCACTGGTGTTTGACTGAGGGCAAATGAGGTTGTTTATGTCTGGGAATGAATTTGGGGGGAAAAAGCCTGTACCAAAGAGCCTGGAGAATTGAAGAGGAGATATGATGAACATAAATGTTTCATGGTGCAGAGTATGCTTGACGTCCCTAGTATCAGGTGATAGAAATTGTGCCAGGGGAGGGTTAGGTTGGAGATCAGAAAAATTTTATTACTGAAAGAGTGGTCAGGCATTGGAACAGGCTGCCCAGGGAGGTGGTAGTCATTGTCCCTGGAGGTGTTCAAGAACTGTGTGGACATGGCATTTCAGGATGTGGTTTAGTGGGCAGGGTGGTCTTAGGGTGAAGGTTGGACTTGATGATCTTAGAAGGTCTTTTCCAACTGCAATGATTCTATGACAGTAAACCTTGGGGCAGAGGGTTCAAATAGGCAAGACTGCTGCACACATGCAGTAGCACTGATTCTTTTACCTGCACATAACACAGAAAGCACCAGCTCAATTTTCAGTATTGAAAATATGGAGCAATTGTCACTTCAAATTTAACCTGTTGGAGCAGACACAGTTCCACTGAGACAGGTACAATTCTTCACCATTATCAACAGCCACTGCAAACCCCATCCTCTTCCTCCTCATTTCAAAGCTAGCTTGTTAAGCATCTTAAACAGCTTTGGAGGAATAATAAAAGCAAAAAAGCGATCAACAAATCAACTTTACCCCCTTAAATATCAGGGAGGAATGAATTTCCCTTGGTGCCTTCCACAATAGTTTGTTAACACGAAGGAGGGACTGTTATTTGCACTCTGTGTCTCCATCAGTCCAGATATCCTGGAAAAGTTGTGCTCAAGGTCCATCAGTTCAGTTCTGCTCCAGATAAATCAGTTTTGTTGGCATCATGAAGAGGTACCAAAACACTCTGGTCTTTTCTTGGGGAACCAAAAGTGCATTTCAGGAGCAAATGCATGACTCAGGTGTTTCTTTTTCATTCCAGTGACTTGAGCTGAATTCTGCAAACTCAAACCCAGATGGACTCAGCAAGAACCTCTGTTCAGGAGCACAGGATGCACAAGCATATGCAGCATGGCTACACTACAGATCAGGCTCACCTGTGGGTCTTGGCCGTTAGTGCACACCTGAGATTAATTAGTGCCTGTGCTCGAGGCCGGCCCGGCCACCCTGGTCTGCTGTAAGGGCCTGGAAGAGGAGCCTGAGAGGAGAAGGCAGCATTCTGGAGGTGCACAGCACAGTGAGGACCGAATCTCAGAACACACCTGGTTGGAAGAGACCGTGAAGATCATCCAGTCCAACCCTCACTGCAGCACTGAAGGGTCAACACCAAACCATGTCCCTTAGTGGGCACTTGAACATCTCCAGGGACGGTGAGTCCACCACTGCCTTGGGCAGACCATTCCGGTGTTTGATAACCCTTTCTGTGACAAAATTCTTCCTAGTATCTAGCCTAAACCTCCCCTGGCGCAGCTTGTAACCGTTTCTCCCCGGCAAGACTTTGCGTTCCCCCCGGGATCGCTCCGTGTGTGACCCGCCGGGGCTCAGCTCTTCCGCGCTGCCCTGTTCCAGCACCGCGGCCCGGCGCAGCTGCGGGCAGAGCGTTGCTGCCTCAGAGCCGCCGTGCCAGGGGCCAGCCCCGGCGTCCCCTCCCCACCCCAGCGCAGGGCCCGGCGGGGCCGTTCCCCTCCGGCGGACCCTCCCCCGCCGCTGCCCGCCCCGCGCCTGGCCGGCGGCTGCCACCCGACACCCGCCGCTTCCAGGAAGCCGCCGCCTCCCCCCGCCCCGGCCGCGCCGCGTCGTCTGGGGCCGCCGCCGCTGCCCCGCGGGGCCCGGAGGCTGGCAGCGAGCCCGCCGCAGCCCTGCCCTCGGCTGCCGGCCACCGGGGGCGGCCCTGCGGCTTTCCCCGCTCCGGCCGGGGCTTCGAGCGGGCCCCTCGGCTCGCTGCAAGCCCGCCCGGGCAGCGCCGGGCTCCACGAGCGGCTCCGAGGGGTCCCGGGGTAACGAACCCGCCCCGACTTAAAGGGCTGCGGGGGAAGGAGGGAGCGGGGAAGGGCAGACGGGGCTTGTTCTGCTGCATTTCTGTAAGGTAATTGCACAACACTTAAATGAGCGAGTGTTCGCTGCCGCAGAGTGGTTTGTGTTGGAAGGGACCTTAAAGCTCACTTAGTTCCAAACTCCTACCATGAGCAGGGACGCTTCATACTAGACCAGGTTGCAACCTGACTTTGGACACTTCCAGGCTTGGAGACTTAACAACTTCTTGCAATTCTTGGTTTCCTCTGAGCTCCTCTTTCCTGGATTGCCTGCTCTGTATGTTTAAAATGGTAAGCTCTGTGTAGGAGCAAATACTCAAAAAAATCTAATTCTCAGCCTAGAAGAAAATCCTTTTAGAGGGAGAGAATGAGTGTGTGGCTGGCTGGCTGGCTTCCTGCAGTGCTGAGAACCTACAGCTCCCATACGATAATCAGCTCATAGTGCTTCCGAGTTATACTTCTCCTTCCTGCAAGGATCTGTACATCCTTCTCTGGATCCATCACTAACTCTATTCCAAGTCCATGGCAAACTTGTCAATGTCCCTAAGAGCCATCCAAGTAGGGTCTGTTTTCCCTGCTTTGGAGAAAGGGAGTTGAAATATGCCCAAGGTAACCCAAGGAAACCTGTACTAGATTAGCCCCTGAATCATTCATTCTGGTCACAGAAATGCTAATTTCATCAACCAACATCTGAGCAGGACTTTAAATGATATGACTGGATGGAGGTATTTCTGCTGCTGGTCCTACTCTGTTAAGCTCAGTCCTAAATTTCCTTGGCAGCAGAATGAGAGCTAACCAATTTTTTTTTTTTTTGGGGGGGGGGATTGGTTCTGTTTTTGTTAATGTTGCCTTACATTAAACTGATGCAAGCAAGAGAAGAATTAGAGTATTTTATTTCTTTAATTCCTATATAAAATATCTTCTATATTACTGTGGAATTACTCAAGAAACGTGCTGGGATAGCTTGAATGTAATGAACTTCTCTGCTTTTTTTGTTTGGTGCAGTCCTTTACTTCTGCATTTTTTACAGCAGGAGAAGGAGATAATGGGGCTGGAATGTCCTTCTTGATGGTTCATGTTAGTTCTCTGTGTCAAGCAGGATAAAACTCCACCTAATCCTGCCATAAATTTAGGTATTCCTAATCGTCTAGTGTTCCCACTTTTCTTCAGGCATTAGGCATTTAATCAGTCTTGTGCCAAAATAAAAAGACTATTAAAGTTGGGACTGTAAACAGCTATAAAAAGTAAAAAATGGGGAAAAAAACCAAGTACAAGCTGCTCAGAGTTGCTCAAGTTGAATTGGTTTTAATGGCTCTCTGCTCTAACCTACCTGGCTCGGCAGGCCCTTGGCACAGGACGATTTACATCTGGGAGCTTTAGAGCTCTCTCCTAGGGCTGTTTACACTCCTCATACATTGGCAGAGTGGTGCTTTGCCCCCTCTTACTGCAGTGCCCATTGAAGAGTTCTATCTCTGCTCTTTGGGTGGAATTGGTCACTTTTCCTAAGCTCATGTGTGGGGCTAGTGAGAGAAGGAAGCTAGCTGTGACATTTGAATAGAGTGTGGCTAAGTTCATCCTCTTGGGATCTAAACAGGAATGGATGGTTCCAAGCAGGAGGGGACCTCTTGAGAACTGCTGCCTCACAAGCAGGGGCCCAGGGCTGCTGCTTGTAAAAGTGTGTGTTATCCCTGCTTCCCTGTGCAGCTCATGTGGGGGAGTCAAACTGGAACACAGGAGGTGCCATGTAAACATAAGGACAAAGTTCTTCACTTTGAGGGTGGCAGAACCCTGGAACAGGCTGCCCAGAGGGGTTGTGGAGTCTCCATCTCTGGTGATATTCAAAACCCACCTGGATGTGTTCCTGGGTGTTTTCCTCCAGGTGATCCTGCTGTAGCCCTTCAGAGATCCCTTCCAACCCACACCATTCTGTGTGAGTCTGCTGTGCTGTCCTCCCTGTTTGGAGCCAGCTTGGAGAACCACCTTCTGTGCACCATGGGCTCAGAGGCCTTGGTCTTCCTTCCCACCAAAGGGTATTTTCTCTCACTGGGAAGGCTCTATGAACCATAGATCTGGTATGGCTTTCTGGCTGATGTGGAGGCTTTACAAGCAAGCCAGCTGCTGTGAGGGGGCCATAGCCACACAGCTCCCAACTTGGGTTTTTATAAACACTGAAATAGACAATGAGGGGGAAAAAATAGAAATAAGCAAGCTGGCTGCTTTTGATTAGGAGCAGCCCTTCTTCAGTCTGGTCTAGAAGCATTCACATTTGCTTAACACAACAAATAATTAATCATGTGAAAGTGGATGCCTGGACGAGGAGTAGATGGCAGGACCTTTTACTTGCTCTCACAAGTCCACCATCTGGAGGGTTCTACTAGGATTTTGCTGGCATTCTCTGGGAGGTGTATCAGCCAAGCCTCCCAGGTTCGTGTGGTTGGTTCTTTCCCTAAGACATTAAATGCACATAAGAAAGAAAAGCATTTTATAGTACTAGAGCTGTTCCTTCCTGGAGATGTCCTAGAACCTCATGAAGGGGCTGTGCAAATGTTTCTGCCTTCTTGGTGAGCCTTAATTTGAGAGCTTTCTTGGGGAGTGAAATCTCCTGGCTGTGTTGCTGGCACCTCTTGGAATCTCGAGGAGCTCTATGTGTTAGATATAAAAAGCTTTCAAGGTGTAACAGGCCCAGAAATACTTCCTTCCATGCATGCAGGAAGATACTGTGATTAAAAACACTCCCCCAGAGAGGAAAATAAAATCAACAGCCCAGGAACTGCTTGAAGAAAGATATTTATGTCCTAAGTTGTAAAAGTAGCCAAGCTCCCTAAAGAAACAGCAGTAACAGAATTTAGCTGTTGGAACCCAAAGACACATTGTTCTGATTTAATAATTAATGTGAAGCTAATTGAGGCTTTTACTGAACTGAAACAGGATAAAAGCAAGCCGCCAGGCTGGACACCATGCTTCTCTGGGAACAAGTTCATGCTGTTCCCCTGTGACCCCCCTCCCCATGCCCCACTCCCCCTTCCCTTTCCCCTCAAACGGATGCGAAGCGTGACCGCTTCTGCTGTGCCACGCAGAACAGGGAGGCAGGGAAGATGGCCACAGAGGCATCCAGCTATGGGTAACAGGAGCCACAGGAGAACCAAGCCTGGTGGTGCATGGAGCTTTCCTCCTTCCCTCTCCTGGGCCATTGTTTGAAAGGGATTTTTCCATATATGCATGGACTTGGGAATTACTGAGCCGTGCAGGAGTCACAAAGAATGCCCCCAAAAGGCAGCAAAACAGAGACAGACACAGGGAGAAGCTGGCTCCATGTTATCTTTAAGAAAGTAAATAATGACATGGGTTTATGGCTTACAATTTAGTGCTTTAGAAATTGAGTCACACAGAATCTGTCCAGAAGAAAATGGCTTTTAACCCCTTGGAGTATCTGCGACTCCAGCAACTGCAATAAATATGACTCAGGTTTGTTGGGGAAAATGGCCAAATTCTGGGGTCAGAGTTGTTAGATACTAGAGAATGGAATGAGCAGAGAACTTAGATGATCTTCAGAGGTCCCTTGGAACCCCTACCATTCTGTGATTCTGTGAATATTTCAGATTAGGGCATGGCTGCTAGTTTATAGATCTTCTGGATGAAAGGCTGTAGTCAGTAGGAATCTTTATACCAATGTCTAGGACCTTGGGATGAGAATTTATCAGCCCATGATAAAGGAAGAGCTGGGGTTTATTATTTCATTTTTGATTCTAACAGTATTGAGGGAATGTGAGTCTTGAGGGACAGATGAGTCTTGGAGTAGTTTAGGTGCCCTAAATCATGGCCCATGTGGTCTCCAACCTTGGGTCTGTGTTTTGGGGGAAAATGCAGCCTTTGTTTCAGCTTACTGACATACTGTGGTATGTTAGCTGAGAGGTGAGGGAGTCTGCTGATATGGAAAGGGTAAAATAAGAGTTTCTTTGAAGGAACAGCTCCCATTTCTCCTTCTTTTCATTCCCTTCTATGTGAAGTTCCTGCTACTTTCATTCCACTCATCCTCACCTACTTAGAAGCCAAAGTAACAGCAACAACTGTTGGAAGTCCATGAGACTGTAACCACTTTTCTCTTTATAGTTCTAGGTTCACTGAACACAGTGACTGAAAACTCCTGCCTGGAGCACAAGAAATTTGCAGAGCAAAGCTCCTCTACATCACTGATGCTTGATGGGATGATCAGCAGAAGATTTTTCTCAGTTGGGACTCAAACTCTCTTTGGAAATGGGAATGCTGGAACCTTGAGTCCTTTTGCCTTCGAACGAGTAACGTGACATAAAAGATCACTCAGCTTGCAGTAAGTACTTTTTCACCACCTCTTAAGTCCACATATCTCTATCTGTAGCCATGAAAATCACCTAGGATGCCATCTCCAATGTATATGCTGTCCTTAGGACACTTGTCTCCAGACATCCCCAGAGTCTGCATGCTGGAGACAGTTAAGGATTGTAGAAAGTTCAGGGTATGACCTGTCTACTACAAAGCAAGCTCATGCTCATTCAGGAACCTACTGCACTCCCCTCTTCTGCTCCATGTGAATTGGAAGGAGTTAGGAGTTAGGGAAAGAGTAAGGAACACCTCTGCTATGAGGGTAAGATGGAGGTTGTACAGCCTAGAGAAGAGAATAATCCAGGAGAATCCTACAGGAAGGCTGCAGAGGGACTTCTCCTTAGGGTGTCTAGAGACAGGACAAGGGCAAATGGTTTGAAGGTGAGGGAGAGCAGGGTCAGACTGGATCTTAGGAAGAAGTTCTTCAGTACAAGGATGGTGAGCCTCTGGAACAGACTCTGGATTAGGTTGTCCAGGGAGGCTGTTGATGGTGCTCGTGGTGTTGATGGAGCACCTGGAGGTGCTTGAGGCCAGGCTGGATGAGGCTTTGAGCCTTGAGTCTAGTTGAGAGGTGTCCCAGCCCATGGCAGGGAGATTGCAGTAGATGATCTCTGAGGTCCCTTCCAACCTAAGCCATTCTATAAATGCTGTAAATGATGGAATTTGCACAGAGAAGCACAAAGTGTTGGTCTGGGACCTGGGAATACACAGGGTATGCACATTCTGATATGGAATGGGCACTCTCTGGATAAAACGACACAGTCAGTTAATGTACCATCTGAAAACTACTTTTATACCCTGAAGAGATTAGTGTCTGTCGTTTGGGCTTTTACTTTAGACTCTAATAGCTGGAGATTTAATCCCTTATTCAGAGAAGTAATTATTGTTCACATAAATAGGTCTGTTGGAGTCAGTGAGCTGAGCTTGCTGAGGGAGGAGGGATAGTCAGTTTTACCAATCAGCAGTGCAGTATTTAGTAAATAAAGGGATGGTGCAGTCTGTTACACTTTGTCAATGGTAATGGTTCTGGTGCTGACTGAGGACACAGCCCTTCCAGACTTCCATCTACCTGTCACATATGCTGGGTTGGATGGCAGGACATGATTCTTCCTGAAACCAGTGAATTCCAGCCAGGGTGAGCCTGCTTGGGAGCTGGGATCTCGATCTCCAAACCCCACAGGTAGTTGCTGTGTTTTGATGAAGGAATCTGCAACTGTAGTTTTACCCAGTGAACAGAAACATGTATCAGGATTCAAATTCCTTCCTTTTTAACTGCTAGATACATGAGACCTGAATTCTGTGGCTGAAAACAAGTGAGATTTGCAGGAATTTATAACAGGTTGTTTCTTTACTGCCTCTACCAGCTGGCAGCTGGCTCTGAGGGGGATCCTGCAGCACTCACACCCTTATCTCTCAAAGAGTGTTCCTGGCAGTGGTGCTGGGGTTGTCTTGCCAGGCCAGGAAGCAGACATGTGCAGCAACAGAGCTGTGAGCTTTATTTTTTTTTCCCCCTCCTTCCTCCCACCTCCATGTGGGGGAACTCCCATCAGCCATCAAGTGAAAACATTGCAGCACACAGCACATCTCTGAGGGGGGAAAGGGGATGCTGGGCACTTGGAGGAAGAGGAAGGATGGAAGATGATCAGACATTTCTTGAGGCTCAGGTGAACAGGGTATGCATGTGCTGTGCCTGCTGCAGGGTAGCACTTCAGGTACATCCCTGTTTATTGACAAGGGATACTTTTATTCATCTGTGTGTAGGAATGGTGTGTGGGATGAGGATCTGGTTGTGGTCACTGCTGCCAAAGAAACAACAAATGTTTTAATTTCTGGGTTCAGTATTGTCACATCCTCTTGAGATGTATTGAGTCTGCTTTCAGGTGAGATGTTGGACTGCAGTTGGTGCTGCTTTAGCTCTGTTGCCATTTAAAATAAGCTGGTCTAATTCTGTTTCTGTAAGAGTGGAATTAAGCCAATATTGGTAGTTTTGAAAAATCATTTGCAAGTGTGTGCCAAACCCCTGGAGGTCTGATGTTTAGAAACGTTGAAATTAGAAGAATGGGTCCAGTGATCCAGTTCCTGAACTGTTCATTGTATGACCTTAGGCAACTCATTTAATTTCTTTGTGCCACAGTTTATCTGTCAAAAAAAATAGGGATAATATCAGTTTATCCCTTGCAATAGGTTGGGAAATCTAATAAATGTTAGCAATAAGCTTTTGATCCTGTAAAAGTAACATAGAGCAGCAAAAGAGAATATTATTTACAAATTCATGTTTCATTTCTCATGGCATTGACATTGTTATGGTGCTGGTTGGAATTAAGCTGATGCGAAATAGTTTACTGAGGCAGAATTTAACAGCCTCTTGATCCTGGCATGAGGGAGGTTCCAATGTGACTCCAGTTTAGAGTTTCTCTTTCATTAGCTTAGGTAGTTGGATTGTCTTGGGCATGCAGCCCCAGGCAGGTCATGTTGTACAGTGGTCACACTCACCTGTCCTTCATGCAGTGTGTCCTTCACACTCAGCTGTCCTTCGTGCAGTGTGTCCTCCACACTCAGCTGTCCTTCGTGCAGTGTGTCCTCCACACTCAGCTGTCCTTCGTGCAGTGTGTCCTCCACACTCAGCTGTCCTTCGTGCAGTGTGTCCTCCACACTCAGCTGTCCTTCGTGCAGTGTGTCCTCCACACTCAGCTGTCCTTCGTGCAGTGTGTCCTCCACACTCAGCTGTCCTTCGTGCAGTGTGTCCTCCACACTCAGCTGTCCTTCGTGCAGTGTGTCCTCCACACTCAGCTGTCCTTCGTGCAGTGTGTCCTCCACACTCAGCTGTCCTTCGTGCAGTGTGTCCTCCACACTCAGCTGTCCTTCGTGCAGTGTGTCCTCCACACTCAGCTGTCCTTCGTGCAGTGTGTCCTCCACACTCAGCTGTCCTTCGTGCAGTGTGTCCTCCACACTCAGCTGTCCTTCGTGCAGTGTGTCCTCCACACTCAGCTGTCCTTCGTGCAGTGTGTCCTCCACACTCAGCTGTCCTTCGTGCAGTGTGTCCTCCACACTCAGCTGTCCTTCGTGCAGTGTGTCCTCCACACTCAGCTGTCCTTCGTGCAGTGTGTCCTCCACACTCAGCTGTCCTTCGTGCAGTGTGTCCTCCACACTCAGCTGTCCTTCGTGCAGTGTGTCCTCCACACTCAGCTGTCCTTCGTGCAGTGTGTCCTCCACACTCAGCTGTCCTTCGTGCAGTGTGTCCTCCACACTCAGCTGTCCTTCGTGCAGTGTGTCCTCCACACTCAGCTGTCCTTCGTGCAGTGTGTCCTCCACACTCAGCTGTCCTTCGTGCAGTGTGTCCTCCACACTCAGCTGTCCTTCGTGCAGTGTGTCCTCCACACTCAGCTGTCCTTCGTGCAGTGTGTCCTCCACACTCAGCTGTCCTTCGTGCAGTGTGTCCTCCACACTCAGCTGTCCTTCGTGCAGTGTGTCCTCCACACTCAGCTGTCCTTCGTGCAGTGTGTCCTCCACACTCAGCTGTCCTTCGTGCAGTGTGTCCTCCACACTCAGCTGTCCTTCGTGCAGTGTGTCCTCCACACTCAGCTGTCCTTCGTGCAGTGTGTCCTCCACACTCAGCTGTCCTTCGTGCAGTGTGTCCTCCACACTCAGCTGTCCTTCGTGCAGTGTGTCCTCCACACTCAGCTGTCCTTCGTGCAGTGTGTCCTCCACACTCAGCTGTCCTTCGTGCAGTGTGTCCTCCACACTCAGCTGTCCTTCGTGCAGTGTGTCCTCCACACTCAGCTGTCCTTCGTGCAGTGTGTCCTCCACACTCAGCTGTCCTTCGTGCAGTGTGTCCTCCACACTCAGCTGTCCTTCGTGCAGTGTGTCCTCCACACTCAGCTGTCCTTCGTGCAGTGTGTCCTCCACACTCAGCTGTCCTTCGTGCAGTGTGTCCTCCACACTCAGCTGTCCTTCGTGCAGTGTGTCCTCCACACTCAGCTGTCCTTCGTGCAGTGTGTCCTCCACACTCAGCTGTCCTTCGTGCAGTGTGTCCTCCACACTCAGCTGTCCTTCGTGCAGTGTGTCCTCCACACTCAGCTGTCCTTCGTGCAGTGTGTCCTCCACACTCAGCTGTCCTTCGTGCAGTGTGTCCTCCACACTCAGCTGTCCTTCGTGCAGTGTGTCCTCCACACTCAGCTGTCCTTCGTGCAGTGTGTCCTCCACACTCAGCTGTCCTTCGTGCAGTGTGTCCCCCACACTCAGCTGTCCTTCGTGCAGTGTGTCCTCCACACTCAGCTGTCCTTCGTGCAGTGTGTCCTCCACACTCAGCTGTCCTTCGTGCAGTGTGTCCTCCACACTCAGCTGTCCTTCGTGCAGTGTGTCCTCCACACTCAGCTGTCCTTCGTGCAGTGTGTCCTCCACACTCAGCTGTCCTTCGTGCAGTGTGTCCCCCACACTCAGCTGTCCTTCGTGCAGTGTGTCCCCACACTCAGCTGTCCTTCGTGCAGTGTGTCCCCACACTCAGCTGTCCTTCGTGCAGTGTGTCCCCACACTCAGCTGTCCTTCGTGCAGTGTGTCCCCACACTCAGCTGTCCTTCGTGCAGTGTGTCCTCCACACTCAGCTGTCCTTCGTGCAGTGTGTCCTCCACACTCAGCTGTCCTTCGTGCAGTGTGTCCTCCACACTCAGCTGTCCTTCGTGCAGTGTGTCCTCCACACTCAGCTGTCCTTCGTGCAGTGTGTCCTCCACACTCAGCTGTCCTTCGTGCAGTGTGTCCTCCACACTCAGCTGTCCTTCGTGCAGTGTGTCCTCCACACTCAGCTGTCCTTCGTGCAGTGTGTCCCCCACACTCAGCTGTCCTTCGTGCAGTGTGTCCTCCACACTCAGCTGTCCTTCGTGCAGTGTGTCCTCCACACTCAGCTGTCCTTCGTGCAGTGTGTCCTCCACACTCAGCTGTCCTTCGTGCAGTGTGTCCTCCACACTCAGCTGTCCTTCGTGCAGTGTGTCCTCCACACTCAGCTGTCCTTCGTGCAGTGTGTCCTCCACACTCAGCTGTCCTTCGTGCAGTGTGTCCTCCACACTCAGCTGTCCTTCGTGCAGTGTGTCCTCCACACTCAGCTGTCCTTCGTGCAGTGTGTCCTCCACACTCAGCTGTCCTTCGTGCAGTGTGTCCTCCACACTCAGCTGTCCTTCGTGCAGTGTGTCCCCCACACTCAGCTGTCCTTCGTGCAGTGTGTCCTCCACACTCAGCTGTCCTTCGTGCAGTGTGTCCTCCACACTCAGCTGTCCTTCGTGCAGTGTGTCCTCCACACTCAGCTGTCCTTCGTGCAGTGTGTCCTCCACACTCAGCTGTCCTTCGTGCAGTGTGTCCTCCACACTCAGCTGTCCTTCGTGCAGTGTGTCCTCCACACTCAGCTGTCCTTCGTGCAGTGTGTCCTCCACACTCAGCTGTCCTTCGTGCAGTGTGTCCTCCACACTCAGCTGTCCTTCGTGCAGTGTGTCCTCCACACTCAGCTGTCCTTCGTGCAGTGTGTCCTCCACACTCAGCTGTCCTTCGTGCAGTGTGTCCTCCACACTCAGCTGTCCTTCGTGCAGTGTGTCCTCCACACTCAGCTGTCCTTCGTGCAGTGTGTCCTCCACACTCAGCTGTCCTTCGTGCAGTGTGTCCTCCACACTCAGCTGTCCTTCGTGCAGTGTGTCCCCCACACTCAGCTGTCCTTCGTGCAGTGTGTCCTCCACACTCAGCTGTCCTTCGTGCAGTGTGTCCTCCACACTCAGCTGTCCTTCGTGCAGTGTGTCCTCCACACTCAGCTGTCCTTCGTGCAGTGTGTCCTCCACACTCAGCTGTCCTTCGTGCAGTGTGTCCTCCACACTCAGCTGTCCTTCGTGCAGTGTGTCCTCCACACTCAGCTGTCCTTCGTGCAGTGTGTCCTCCACACTCAGCTGTCCTTCGTGCAGTGTGTCCTCCACACTCAGCTGTCCTTCGTGCAGTGTGTCCTCCACACTCAGCTGTCCTTCGTGCAGTGTGTCCTCCACACTCAGCTGTCCTTCGTGCAGTGTGTCCTCCACACTCAGCTGTCCTTCGTGCAGTGTGTCCTCCACACTCAGCTGTCCTTCGTGCAGTGTGTCCTCCACACTCAGCTGTCCTTCGTGCAGTGTGTCCTCCACACTCAGCTGTCCTTCGTGCAGTGTGTCCTCCACACTCAGCTGTCCTTCGTGCAGTGTCCTCCACACTCAGCTGTCCTTCGTGCAGTGTCCTCCACACTCAGCTGTCCTTCGTGCAGTGTGTCCTCCACACTCAGCTGTCCTTCGTGCAGTGTGTCCTCCACACTCAGCTGTCCTTCGTGCAGTGTGTCCTCCACACTCAGCTGTCCTTCGTGCAGTGTGTCCTCCACACTCAGCTGTCCTTCGTGCAGTGTGTCCTCCACACTCAGCTGTCCTTCGTGCAGTGTGTCCTCCACACTCAGCTGTCCTTCGTGCAGTGTGTCCTCCACACTCAGCTGTCCTTCGTGCAGTGTCCTCCACACTCAGCTGTCCTTCGTGCAGTGTGTCCTCCACACTCAGCTGTCCTTCGTGCAGTGTGTCCTCCACACTCAGCTGTCCTTCGTGCAGTGTGTCCTCCACACTCAGCTGTCCTTCGTGCAGTGTCCCCGCCACACTCAGCTGTCCTTCGTGCAGTGTGTCCTCCACACTCAGCTGTCCTTCGTGCAGTGTCCCCGCCACACTCAGCTGTCCTTCGTGCAGTGCGTCCCCCACACTCAGCTGTCCTTCGTGCAGTGTGTCCTCCACACTCAGCTGTCCTTCGTGCAGTGTGTCCTCCACACTCAGCTGTCCTTCGTGCAGTGTGTCCTCCACACTCAGCTGTCCACCCATCTTCTCTGTCTTAGGCAAATCAGGTACAGCCCTGGGGCCACACATCTGGAGCCCAGGTGGCCTTTGACTGTGTCCTCTGTCTTTCTGTATGTGATTCTGTGGTTTTGGTTTGGTGTAGAGAAAGGTATTGACTGTGCTGTGCTTTTGTATGAAACCTGGTCCATAAACCAAATAAATTTGCAGACCCAGCTGGAGTTGGAGCTGTGAAGGCAAGCAGCAGTGGAAAATGAGCCTTGTTTAGGGAGATTTATTGAAATGAGCCATAGACTCACACCAAAATGTGTCATCTGTGTGGGTATGCTTACCTGTATCTCTACACGTGTGCATATCAGAAAGGAGCAATCTCGTGGCCATAGAGGAATCATATAAAGCTCTAGGGAAGAATGAGAATAAGTGGCAAGGCAAATATTTCCTTCTCTAATGAGAAAATGAAGATAAACTTTAGACAAACCAAAAAAGAACAAAGAAATGCCCCATGAGTACATTCTAGGGATGGAATATTGTCAGCTGGACTGGAGGTACAAATAGGAGACATACCTGGCTTCCATGTCTTTCTCAGGACTGTGGTCTGCTGTTCTCCCAGAATGGCTCAGGTTGGAAGGGACCTTAGAGATCTTCTACTCCAACCTCCCAGCCATGGGCAGGGATGCCTCTCAGCTAGACTTGGCTGCTCAAGGCCTCATTCAACCTGGCCTTGAACACCCCCGGGGAGGAGACAACTTGAAATTGGATGAGGAGAGCAGATCCAAGATGAAATTCCCTTCTCAAGGTCCCACAGACCTTATAAAGGGCTGAGGGGCAAGTGTGCATCAAAGAGGAATAGGCAGAATCATGCTATACAGAAGGGGAGAGTTTAATTCAGGTTTTGAAATGCCCAAAAAGGGAATTAATAACCATAATTAAAAAGAAAATAAATAAATCTCCTGTCCATTAGAAAATCCTTTGCCTCCCTGCAGGAGAGAGGAGACTGGGAGCTGAAGAGTGTAGGATGTCAGAGCAAACTGTAACCCAGTGAATTAGTCTTAACTATAGCGAAAACAGCACTTGTGTAAATGAGGCCCCTCAGGGCCGATAACCAAGCAGTAAAATGTTACAGGAGGGAAGTAAGTCAGGGCTATAAAGCTGGGAAGTCAGGACTGGGTAGCCAGGATTTGGAGCATAAAACAGGCGAGATTAGAGGATGACAGATGAGGGCTGGGAAGGATGCATGAATCCTTCCCAGCACAAGGATTCTAATTCCTGTGGCCCAAAGACAGCCTTGTTCCTCTGAGCACTGCCAGGTACCAGCAAATGACTGAGGTGCCCACCGAGAACTTGTGAGGAGAGCAGAAGCCACAGATAGTAAATAAAATAAGGAAATATAATCAAATCAACATTGAGTGTATTTGATTTAGGGGGACACCAATGAACAGAGAAGGGGAAGAAAGCAGCAGGGTGAGAGTTGCTGTTGGATAGGACTGTGGCTTGAGTGAGATATAGTGCAAGCCCTAAATTATCATCATCATTATTTTTTTGGCTGTGCTGTGCTGTGACATCAATACCAATTTACACTCTGGGTGAGTAGCACTTACTACCTTCTTGTCTTCATAAATTGTGCATTGTCCTTATTTATTTGCTTCCCTGTCCCCTTCCTCTCTTCCTGTATTGCCTCTCTCCTTCTTTATAAGCATGATGGGGATGGTGTATCCTTGCTATGTCCTTCCTAAGTTTGACATTTAACCCCAGTTATGGATCCCCAGCTCCACTCTCTTCTGTGTCAGGTATGGAAATACTCAGCTTGTGTTCTTTCTTGTGAGGAGGATGGAGAATACAAAAGCAGGCAAGGCTGGCATTACTCTTCATAGACCTGCTAGCAAGTGATTCTTTTATCATCATTGCAGCTGGGATTTCCATCATACTTTGCGTTCCCCATGTCTAGCCAGGAGCAGGGCTATTCTGAGTCCAAGCCTTCTTCCTGACATCATCTGGTATGCATTTAAAGGTCATAAATTTATCCTGGCTTACTCTCCAAATTTAGAAAAGCACCTTGTATTGTGAAGTGCACTAAAGCACTGCTGTGGCATCACCAAGGTATCTTCAAACCTACCTTTGTGCATGGAAGAAGCAGGTTGCATCATGGCAACCTCAGCAGTGCCTGGAAGCAGGTCTGTTCCTTTTGATAGATCTATAGGACAAAGCTACTCAATTTTTTGCTGTGCAGACTAAATTCTAACAGAGAAATCATTCTGCAGGTCACCCAACTCCCCAGGGCATCCCTGTGATACCTATTGTGTTGTTAAAAAGAGAGACAGAAACCTTTTGATTTTATTTTTTCCCTTTTCTGTAAATCTCCTGCAGAAAACACAGCACTGAGCAAGCCAGTGTGGGAGATGGATTAGAAAACAATAAAATCAAACATTTCCCAAATAAAAAGTCAAGTTTGAACTGAAAACTTTGTGGAACTTTTGCAGAGGGGTTGGAAAGGAATCCAAATAGCCAAGAAATTGGAGAGTTTGAGTGTGTGTCTGAAGAACAGAGTGTCCCAGACAAATGAACAGATCCCATACAGTAGAATTCCCAGAGACTGGAAACAGGTAATGCGTCTGTCCTGCTGTCACTCACCAGCCCTTTTCACATCTTAATTGATTAAAAGATTTTCTTATGTGCTCTTTTGGCATGAAGAATTAAAACCATCCATCTTGAAAGGGGAAGAAGCTGGAATTCAGTTACCACATTCCTTGGACAAGGAGGACTTTCAACTGATTACTTTTCTGGAGTAAAGTTGGAGCCATGGCAGTCTCCTTCCTTTGTTTTTTTCTCTCTGTTGCTTGTACTCACTCTTTTTCTCTGTAAGTGCTGCAAAGAGCAGTCAGCTTAGTGTAGCAGAAAGGGGATGAAGTGTCTGTAACAGGTGGATGCCATATAATTTACCAACTTCTTTTGTCCCCCCCAAAAAAAATTCAGATAATGTATAAAGAACCTTGGTGCCTGCCTAAACAGGCAAAGAAGGGAGAGACTGGGCAAAAATAAGAGCCAATGACCTTATTTAGAGGTAGCAGATTTAATAATTTCTAATGGAATTAGATTAAATGCTCATCTCTTTCCTGCAAAGGTTTTTTGGTTTGGTTTTCAATCTTGTTTTGTTTGTTTTTTTTTTTTTTTCCCCTTTTCTCTAGCCTGCCTTCTTCTACAGGGAATCAGTATGTAGACATTCTCCTAGGAGAGCAGCTGCATGATGGTACCCAAGCTGCAGGGTCATGCCCTAGCATAATACATGATGAGACAGTGGGTTAGAATATGCTTAACCCTGTGCAGGTGCACAGGGAAGAAGATGGATGCAAAGTATTTTTCCCCCTATTGCCTCTGTGCAGGGGGGTGGGGAGGAGGCACCATCTCTGCAACTCCTTTTACACACTGTGTGGTGCTGTGGGAATCCAGACTAGAAGGGAGCCTAGCCCCAGGCACAGTGCCTTGGGGAGCAGCTGCCAGTGTTGAGTCCTCCTTTAGCTTCCCTACCTTCCCCACATAAGCAGAGACCTGCAACTGTGGCTTTTCCTAGAGCTGTAATAATGGAAACTAATTGCCAGGGTGCAGCAAAGAAAGCTGAATCACCTGCCTGAGCGGCGGAGCAGTTCCTGCATTTCCATTTTCTGCCTGCACTGAGGGAGAGTAGAAATTTAAAATATTAAAATCCTAGGGCTCTCTCCCAGCCTCTCAGGCTGCAGCTGAAGGGTGGGAGGATTTGGAACTTCACTGCTGGCTCTGTGGTTTGTTTGATTTAGGGGAAGCAGGGGATGCGAACCTCCCCCAGTGCCCCATGCAGATGCCTTTCCTTCAGCACTGCTTTTGCAAATATTCTGGGTCAATACTAGGTACAAACTGCCATGTTAGGTTTTCCTGGAGGGAATTTCCTGGCATTTGTAACCAGTCTTGATGACAAGGGAATCTTCCAATGCATAATGACATGGGAGCAGTGTCGTTTCAGCTTTTGTTGACAAATAGGAAGGAATTAAGGATGAGAAGAAATGGCCTCAAGTTGTACCAGGGCAGGTTTAGGTTGGATATTGGAAGCAACTTCTTCACTGAAAGAGCTCTCAAATGCTGGAACAGGCTCCCTAGGGAGGTGGCTGAATCCCCATCCCTGAAGGTGTTTAAAAGCCACAGAGATGTGGTGCTGAGGGACGTGGTTTAGCAGCAGCCTTGGCAGAGTTAGAGAGCAAACTCGCTTTTAAAATCTGGAATCCTTTGTCGAGGTGGAGTTACATTTGAAAGGCAGGAGGAAAATCCCTTTTTGCAACTGACATTTCTTGTGTTGAAGAACTGCATCTCTTCTTGTTTGTTGCTTCTCTGCATTGAGAATTTAGCAGAACCATTGTTTAATTGGTCTTACAGAAAAATCTCTATCCTCATTTTACTTCTAAATCTCAATCCACTCAACACCTCTGTACCTGAACAGCCCCACTGGATTCACCAGCATCAGTAGTTAGTAATTCTTAGCTGGATTAAATCCTTAGCCCCTGATCCTGCTAACTACTGCATTATGGGTAACTTTACTCAGGGATTAGCCAAACCCAGATTTGTAGCCTCATCTGGGTGGAGCTGTTTGTAAATAACAAGTGTTTGTTACACTTCAGTGGCATGGTTCATTTATTCAACACTGAACATTTATATAAAGGTGAAACTTTGGGGTGTTGAGATAAGGACTGATCCTGAAGGAGATTTCTTTGTGCATATTTCATCACATAGCTTTATGTATGTGAAAGATGCCTTAAACTCAGCTGTGTTAATGAGATATTGGTGAGGTATTCAAAGAACAGGCTGCCCAGAGAGGTTGTGGAGTCTCCATCTCTGGAGGCATTCCAAACCCACCTGGATGTTCCTGTGTGATTTACTCAAAGTAAAGCAGCCCCCCTCTAGCAGGGGTCTGGACTAGATGATCTTCAGAGGTCCCTTCCAACCCCTACCATTCTGTGATTCTCTATAGCTAAAAGTATCTAAGGATATTTAGGTGATATTTATGCTATCTGATTATTCAACACTCAGAAAAAAAGCATCCAGATTTTGAATGTAGCAGTGTCAGGATGGGTCCCAAACCTGGCTGAGTTCCTAGATACCACCTCTGGAGCATTCAAGCACAGTCTGCAGCAGGAGGAATGCTGAACTCCTTGGAATAGTGATGTGACCTAGGGGCAAATCTTCCATCCTTTTACAAAGAAGCAAAGCACAACTTTCAGACAAATAATAACACCCAATAATTTGTGCTTCTAATAGAAATGCCAACACTCTGTTAGCTCCTTGGCATCGTGGCAAGCCAGTTTGCAGCAGACAGCAGGATTGCCCAGATCCCAGTCACCTGTCTGGCTTGTGGCTTCTGTGGTGCAATCGACCTGGACCAGGCAGAGGCACTTTCACTGTGTCCACAGCTGACTCACACTAGGTAGTTTCACATGGGCTTCTCACAGTCCTGGAGGCACAATTACCTCAACACAGCACTCTGGCCTTGATGGCTGAGATTACAGGACTGCTACTGGGGACATGAGGACAGGTTCACGTGGTGAACAGGTCACCTCTTTGCTCTGGAAGCTGAAGCATTCCACTAATCCCCAGGTCTAATAGACCAACTTCTCCCTCCTGCCCTCCTCATGACCCCAACCTGATCTGGAGGAGCCACTCCTCCTGAAGGTCAGAGATAATTCATGTGGTGTCATGCTGTGTCATTCATGATGAGTGACTGAATTGGTATGATGAATGGGGAAGGGTCAGCTAGAGCACTAACCCTAGAACAAATTTGTGGGGCCACCACTGTCACTTCAGTTAGGGTCTGCACAGAGCCCCTCAGGCTTTCTGCCTCAAGAATGAACAGCTCATCCCTGAGAGGAACTGAGCTTTTTCCTCGGGGGGGTTTCCCTCCCTGACTCTAGGAGAAGAAGAGAGTGAGAAGCATTTGCAATTGTGTAAGAATTCTGAGCACAAAGGGTAGTCCATCTAATTGATAAGAAGACTTAAATCTCGTTATAAAGTGGCACAGAAAACTGCTGAAACTTGGCATTCTGAACTCTTCCCATCTCCCTTTTTAAAGAAGATTGTTTTCTTGCATCATCTTGCACCTCTTTCACTCTGTACTCCTTCCCCAACCCCAGGTTATAATTCATGGCAGTTGCTCAGAGAGCAATTGCTGGTGAGGGCTCTGAGCTCTGCCAGTCAGAGCTGCATCCCAGCAATTTCTGGGATTCAAAACAAAACAAACAAAAAAAAGAAAAACTAGTCTGTTTCTCAGGATTTTCTTGCCTGAAACAAAGAACAAATGATGCACAGGTTTGAACAGAGGTTTCTGAGTGCTCTGTTCTTTGTACCTATGACCTACATGTTAAAACGACGTCTGCCAGGGGCCCACAAAAAGGCCTTTAAGACAATTAATTTCCATTTGAGATCAGAAATGAACGCTCTTTAGAGGTTTTACTCCACTGCCTGCACCAAAGTAACTGAAGTTGTATAACTTCTTTAAGCTACACTGAGCTTTAGCTCCTATCACAAGGGTACAGCTGCAGCCTTTTAAGAGTTGCACTGATCTTTTCTGATAAAATGAAATTCTTCTCTCACTCTCTCTCCCAAATGCGATACTGTTATGCTAAGGAAAAATCCTTCTGAAGGCCATACCTAAATTAAGAGACTAACCTAGTTGCCACCTTCTGGTTTTCAGTGTTTCTGAGCTAGTGCTGAGAAGGAAGAGGGTTGGGCTCCCAGGGCCAGTGTGCCATCAGGGCACTTGGTATGTAGCAGAGACCTGGATTTTGGGCAATACTTCACTGCTGTGTTAGGGCCACCTCTGGGTTAGTTGTGGGATGGTTAAGAAGCAGAATCTTACCCGTTTGATGTAGTCCTCTTTTTCAGTCTTCCTCAGTGTCTTGCCCCAGGAGCATGCTAACAGCATGCTGTCAGTGCTGAGAAGAAATCTCTGCTCCATGGGATGAGTGTGGCCCTTTGCACCGCACTTCATTGTGAGATGTGAAATTTGCCAGCCCTCCTTAGGCAAAATTCTCACCAGTGTCAATGGAAGTTTGGCAGAGGGAGATCTGCACTGTCAAGGACTCTTGCTCCCTCCTGGCTGCTGCTTGCACAGTGGTAGGACTAAAACTCTCCATGCTTATCTCACTGCCAGTTTTATTCACCTGGTTTTGGTAGGGCAAGCACTGTGTAGATATTGCACTTAAGGACATGGCTTAGTGGTAGACTTGGCAGTGTTAGGTTTACAGTTGGACTCAACGATCTTGAAGGCCTTTTCCAACCCAAGGGATTCCATGATTCTGTGATTTTGTGTCCTTGGCCAATAGGTTCTTACCCTGGGATGTGCTCAGGCAAAATTACCTTGGGTCCTACTGGAAGCTTTGCTTGCCTCAGGTCTACAGGTATAAACGCAAAGCCCCTTTCTCATGTTTCCATAATTCCAAAAGAGCTTAAATTTTAATAATAAAATATTGCAGGTATTTACTCCACAGTATGGATTAGGCCTCCCTTAGCTGCTTAGGAGAAGGAAAGATAATTTAAATGGCAGATAGTTTTGTCATTTGAAAATGATCTCTGTGTCTGAAATACCCTTTTTTTGTGGTTGTTGGCATGGAAACAAGTATAGCCCACAAGTCCTTCTCCAGACACCTTTGTCACTCCAGTAGAAGCCAATGGGAGCCTGTGGAAAGGCTCTGCAAATCAGATGTCAAATATCCTACTTTTATCTCAACAAGTATCTAATTTGGAAAACTGGCTTCATTTTGAAGAAAGTCTTTCTTGAAGTGGTGACCTGGAGCAGTTGGAAGACAGGATGCATATTCAGAGTTGAGGTGAAATATTTCAGGCCTAACAGTTCCTTCCACACCTTCTGGTTCCTGTGTTGCATAACAAAGAGATCAAAATCACAGAACAATAGGGGTTGGAAGGGACCTCTGGAGATCATTGAGTCCAACACCTTGCCAAGACAGGGTCACCTAGAGAAGGCCACACAAGAACACGCCTGGGTGGGGTTTGAATGTTTCTAGAGATGGAGACTCCATCACCTCTCTCTCTCTGGGCAGTCTGCTCCAGTGCTCTATCACCCTTAAGTTAAAGAAGTTCCTGTTCATGTTTAGATGGAATTTCTTATGTTCAAGTTTGTGCCCATTATCCCTTTTGTGCCTTCCTCTAGCTCAGTGGACACAATGTCACTTTAACAAGCTCTTGTGCTACAGCTGGATATGGCTCATGACATTCTACTTCTTGCCCCAGTCCTTGTAGTACCAAGTAGAAGGACACTTGGATAAGCATGGTGAGCTTTGGTCCATTTTCAGACTGGTGTTAGGCTGAGCCTACAGATAGTTTGCAGATTGCTATGCCTTTTTTTTTTTTTCTGCAGTGCAAACTCAAGAGAGAAAAAAAAATTTCCCCTCCATATATGACTTGATGATAATATGGGGCAAAACAGCATTGTTTTGTGATGAGAAGTGATGGCATTTTACTGCAGTGCTGTGGTTTAAGATACAATCTGTCTTTCCCACCCCAAAATGATTCCCAGGAAGGCAAAACTGAAAGTAGGACCACACTGATAGATGAGGGAGATTTTTAACTGTCTCCTTGAAATGCAAAAAGGAACGTTTTCTACAAAAAAGGAAATATTTTTTTAACTGTTTGAAAATGAAGCCAGGAGAAGGACAACTTTGGAACCTGTCAGGTCAGACATGGTAGTGATTAAAACACACTCCTAGTCCTAAAGTAGTTTGTAAAGTGCCTTGTTTCTGTGGGATTGCATCACATCTTCTGATTAAGGGAAGTGCTGACAGAGGGGGGGAAAGGAACATGCTTAAGGGAAAGAACTTCCATCCTCTTCCTTACTTTCCCAGGAAACAAATGCATCTCTCTGTGAGGGAACAGGAATTAGAAGCTTTCCCCAGTTTCATCTCTTGTACAGTGGAGGACCATCTCTCTTAAAGATGGCCCAACATGCTGGAACAGGAGAGACATGGACAGAGGACACCAGGAATTTGAGTTGGGTGTTGTTGCATGGTATGTGGTGTTGCAAAGCTGCTGGTGGGTGGCAGTGAGGACTGGGATGGGCTGAGCAGTACATCTTTGTGTAGGACAAATGGGGGGAAATGAATTTTGAAACTATCAGTTTAGTGCCAAAGCCTGTCTTCACAAAAGGTCTTGCTAGGTGTGGAGAATCTTCTGGCAGATGTGACTTGAAGGGATGAGCTCTGGTCATGACTTCAGCCCTTTGAAACAATGCCAGTGCTTTGACAGTCCTTCCTGCCCAGCTGGAGTGTGGCATTTGATATAATTTGGAAGATTTTTCCTGTGTAACACCTGTACTTAGTGTCCCAGGGTCAAACCAGCGATGTGAAAATCCCAGGATAGAAACTGTTCATTACTAAAATACTCAGAAAACCATCAACACTGATGTGCAGCCTCTTGTGTGCCCCCACCGAGCTCCTCTGGCTCCCAGTGCCCTTCCACCGAGGGTAGGCTCAGCAGCTCCGGCCGTGGATGCTGGCAGGGGCTTCTGCATGTCCCCCGTGTCCCCCGCCCCCGCTGCATACCCCCAGTACATTAGGACCCCGCAGCTCTGCGGGGGGTGCCGCCGTTTTCGCCCGCGTCTCTTTTTTTTCCAGGCTATCGCCCTTTAAAGCCTCGCTCCCCGCCGAGCACCGGCCCCGGCCTCCCGGGGAGCGCGTAGGCGGCGGCGGGCGGTGCCGAGCCGAGCCGTGCCCCGCAGCGCCCCGGGGGAGGCAGCGCCGGGGCCAGGGCAGGGGCCGCCGCCGCCGCCGCGCTAATTGAAACGTGTCGGCGGCTGATCGCCGCCCGGCTCCGCTGCCAGCCCGCTCCGACCGCGGCGGCGGCGGGAGCGCCCCGGGGGGGACCGGGCGGCGCCAGCGCGGGCTGGCCCCAGGCAGCGCTCCCGGTGCTCGGCACAGCCTGGCTCGGCTCGGTCCTGCTGGGCTTTGCTGTCAGAGAATCACAGAACCGTTTGGGTTGGAAAAGTCCTTTTAAGATCGTCGAGTCCAACCTTTCTCTAACTCGACAGAGGCTGGTGCTAAACCACCACTTCTCTGCGGCTTTGAAACTCCTGCAGGGATGGGGAACCAGCCACCTCCCTGGGCAGCCTGTTTCAGAGCCCGTTCAGCGAAGAGGTTTCTTGCGATGTCCAACCGAAACATTCCCTGGTGCAATTTGAAGCTTGTTTCCTCTCATTCTGTCACTTATTTCTAGGGAGAAAAGACCAACCCCCACCTGGCTCCAACCTCCTTTCAGGGAGTTGTAGAGAGTTAGGTCTTGGTCTTTTCTCCAGGCTGAACAACCCCAATTCCCTCAGCTGGGGTCTCACAAGACCTGTTCTCTAGACTCTTTCACCATTTGTTGTCTTTCTCTGGGCACACTCCAGGATCTGTTTTCTCTCCAGTTCCTGGATACTGCCTCAGGTGATTGCAGAGCTCCCCACCACAACTGGAGCTGCCTGTGCCCACAGCCCTGGTTTCTGCTAATGGAGGAAATACTAGCAGAAACCAGGAAAACCCTTCTCTAATTCCCATTCCCATTGTTAAGCACTTCAGCATGATTCCAAGAGATGGTGCTGAGATTAGGGTAAAATCTCTCTCCCTCACTGTTTTTATTTCATAGCAGGGATAATCAGATTACTCCCAAAGCCCATCTGATGTAGAATCCTACATGTCCAGTGTAATCACAGAATTCCTCATGCTGGGTGTTGGAAAGGACTTCTGGAGATCATCCAATCCAACCCCTCTGCTAGAGCAGGATCACCCAGGGTAAATCACTCAGGAACACATCCAAGTTTGGCTTTGAATGCCTCCAGAGAAGTCTCCACAACCTCTCAGGGCAGTGTGTTCCAAGTACTCTGCCATCCTCAAAGTGAAGATTTTTTTTTTTTTCCTTATGTTTAGATGGAACCTTCTGTGTTCCAGTTTATGTCCACAGCCCCTTGTGCTGTTACTGGGCAATAATAATGAAGTATTGGTTTGTCTCCCTGGGGCTTGTCCCTCGATACCAAAATAGAGATGTTGAAATATTACCTATCTATAGCACGTTTCTTTTGGTGCATACCAAGGGTGTGTAGTCACCATGCTGATGAAGAGAGCCTTTTATGGTGGGAGTTACAGGTCTGCAGGAAGGGTGTGCATATACAGTGCTGGGTTGAAAGGTTCAATTTTCATGTTTTATGGACCTCTTGTAAGATCAGTTGAAAATTTTGTGGTGTAAATTTCTCTATATACATGCAGTAGTCCACAGGTGCATTACTCTTCCTGGTTGGAGTGCTGAGATACTACAAGTACTGTGGATCTCAGGGAGGGAAATAAAATGAGCTGCTTTTTCCTGCTGTGGTGTGGTATGGTGAAAGGGTTAGGGAAGGTGGATTGTTTGATAGCAGCAACTCATATCTATGGTTGTCACTTAACCTTTTAGGTGTACATGTGAAGGGTTTGTTGACAGTGGAATATAGCTTCCAGAAGAACTGGGAGAATAAGTTACACTGGGCTTGAAGATAAAGCTTTCATTAGCTTTGGCTCTTAGAGCAAGGGATGTAGATTTGGGATTGATGAAATGGGAAAGTGGGAGGGGAAGAAGTATGAGACTCTGGGATTCTGTCATAATTAGTGCACTTTTAAAATGACTAATAGATGCTTTTCATCTCAGTAAATAAGGTTGTGTCAGGTGCCTAAATTAGGGCCCCCAACTTTGAAAAATGTCACCTCCCTGCCTTCTTGTCAAGGTCACAACAGCTCAGTGACAGATCTGGAAACAACCTGGGAGTTGTAGCCCCTTAGCCTCTTGCCGCAGGCAGGAGAGAAAGGAACCATGGAGCTACAACTGAAGGAAAAAGAAGAACCATAATGAAGATGGTGCAGGAGCCAACTTAGATGCCTGGAAGGGAGAAACAGAAAGTTAGGACTGAAAAGATGAAGGACCTCATTGAACCTGAAGTGGCTCATTAAGTGCAATGCAGCTTGTGTGTGTGCACACTGGCAGATTTTTTTAGGAGATATGTGCAAAGCTCAGACTGGGAAGGGTGGGAGAAATGAGGGGAAAACAGTTCCCCTTCTCGAAATACTGAAGTCAAGTATTGCTATTTATAAGGAAGGGAATTGAATTACTTTATGCTTAGTAGGTAGTAATGTGCAGAGTCCATTTTAGAACAGTCTGGTGATGTGAAGCTGCCTGTGTGTAAGGAAACAGAGCTGTCTGCTATTCCCAGCTCTTGATTCTGAAATGCCAAATGCTTGTTCTGTGCCTTTGTTTTTTTCCACAGACAAATTGAGGGTAATAGGTTGATTTCTCTGGGTCTTTGTGCATGGAATTGTAAGGCAGCAAACATCCACCAGGTTGAACACGATGAAGCAAAACCAAAAGCAGAATAGAGACAAGAAATGGATTTGGAAACTCAACTATATTGAATAGCAAAATGTTTTTGAGAGGTTCTTAAGACTTTGGGACACTGCTCCTGAAGCATGGGGTTGGGTTTTTTTTGACATTACTGCCATGCACATCAAAAATCATGCTAATATTTACCCATGTTTGGGGCTTCCCTGGCTCCCCACAGTACTACTAGAAAGCTGAGGACTTTTTGGGCTGTTTGCCAAATGTTCCATGAACTTCACACGGTGGTTGTTACTACTGTGCAAAGAAGCATTGTGAATTAAATCAGTAGCATGCTGGCTATAGGGAAAAGAGGAGAGAAGGGATCTGGAGAAAGACATCTGCTTGAAATGCTGACCTCTTAGGAAGAGCTACTGAGGAATTCCTGTCATTGTTGCTACTGTAGTGTTGAGGTTTCATGATGTGAAAATAGGAAGCGCACTGTTTCTTGTAAAGGGTCTCAGCCACGTGTGCTGCTTAATATAACTTCCTGGCAGGTCCTGCACTGATAGCATTTAGCCTTGTAGGGACCATTTCTCAGTTATTATTCAGATTAAGCTGGCAGGGTTTGAGCAAATGATGCAAACCGGATTTCCAGGGCCTCGTTGGAGAATGGTTTGCAACCAGACTGCTCAGCTGAAGGGTTCCCAGCCTGCTTTTAATCTTTAACTGGGCACCGAAGTCCACTTTCCTGTTGCCTGTCAAGTAATTTCCTGAGGTATCTGTCTGCTCCTTCAACCCCCCAGAAGCATGGCTGGACAAGTTCCTCTGTGACCTCCCCTCAACATCTTGCTGTTGTTCCACCAAAAATTTGAAACACTGCTGCAGTTTGGTTTCATCTTTTGCATGAGAGCTGGCATTCAGCCAGCTGTCTCAATGAGGAGCTGACTAAGGAGCTGGGGAGGGCATGGAAACGGGGATGGGTCATCCAAGAGGCAATATGGAGACAGTATTTTGACCAGTCCTGCCTGTGGCATGCTGCCAACTTACTTTACAGAAAGCATGGCCTTGGGCTGGTGTGGATGGCAGCAAACCAGATTTGGAGTAGGTTGTGATAAAGGGAGTTCTCCTGGGAAGTGGAAAAGGGAGTGATAAAGATCTTAAAACTGATCACAGAAGGGTGAAGATGTGCTTGTTGGGAGCTGTCCTCTAATGCACCGATCCTTGTAAGCCAATCTAGGGGTTTGGTGAAAGCCTAAGAAGATTCCCATTAATTGTGGGGTTTTCAGTACTTTTCTCTTCAGGGACAGAAATTTGTCTGTTGCAAGGACTTACAACAGATTTCTGAGGATTTTGGGTCCCTAGGTCCTGAAGGGACAGTCAACTTTTCTTCTAAATGGAATGAAGCAGCAGTCCTGATTTCAGGTACCCCCTCACTAGCTCTGCCTTTGGACTTGGTGGGTCTATTTCATTCTTATTTCTGTCTGCACCCAAGTAACTTTCTATTCACTCATTTATTTTTTTTCCAGTTGCTTCCATGATCTCTACCCTTGATTTAAAAAGGGACTAGGTGATGGAGGTTTTCTTTGTTTTGGTTTGGGGTTTTGTTTGTTTGTTTGTTTTGTTTTTTCCTAGCCTTGTCTGCAGCTTTTAAACTGGAGAGTCCAAACTGGGAGTGAGCTAAGAAAATCTCAGAGTAATGATGGCAAACAGCATGGGATGTGTGAAGCTGGTAGTGAGAGAATGAGGGAAAAGCCCAGGATTTGTGTCCAGTATCCAGGAGCACATAGAGGGTGCAAAAATGATTGCTTTGGCTAATGTAAAGATTCTCTTTTCTGTCAGTGTCATTTTGTGCTAGGCTGGAGAGGTTGCTGCTGTGATCCATAAATCTTTGTTCTGAAGGAGTTCTGTGATGCTGGTGTTCCTGCCTTTGAATGTTGTCAAGGACAGATCTGCTAAGTGATAAAGCAAGCAACTCTTTTGTTTACCTTCATTTTTTGTTTCAAATATCCTTGTTACAGCTGCGATCATTTCAGCTGCGGTCCCTCCTGTGTTCATGTTTTCAACACAGACCCACTCTTTTGCTGGGTGGGGCTGAGCAGGTTGTTTTCTAACATAGCACCTTGGTGAGATGGAAGTAGGTGGGCTGGGGTTTTGTGTGTGAGCAATTCCTCAGTTTGATAGCAGTCTGGGGGACGTTGTGCAGCACGTGGGCTTCCTAAACTACCGTAGGGTGGGCATCCTGCTACGGTTGATAGGGATGGTGTGTGCTTCTCTGCAGCTTCATTACATGCTGCTGGCTGGGGAGATTGGAGCTGCTTTTTGGAGGGAAAGGCTGCTCTTTGGTTCTGAGAGAAATCAACCCAGTGAAACAGAGCCCTAGTGACACTCCTTCAGCAGGTCATAAGAATTGAAGGTGGACATTTGGAACGTGGCGTGAACCGGGGATGTGTTGGATGTTACCCTGTAGACATCAGCATCGTTTTGAAATGATCAGTGACTCACCAATGCAGCCTAATCACCAGAGGCATGCCCAGCACTGAGCCATCAGTCACTCCTGAGCTGACAATAGAACCTGATGTGTGCGCTGTGCCTGCCCCACATCCCCGTTATAAATCCTGTGGATGGGGGAACATGCGTTCCTCCTAACATACCTGTGTGCACAGGGCTGCCCTCAGCCTCTCACAGCATCCTGTTATTGATAGGCATCATCAGACCTCCACAGGGCCACTTCTGCTTGGCCAAATTGGCAGGTGGAAGAGTTCTGTGAAGCTGAATAAAACACCTCCTGATCTCCAACCTGCAGCTGCACCGGCGCTTGTTGCAGGCATCGTGTCCAGTTCTGGGCTTCCCAGTTCAAGAGGGTCAGGACTATACTGGAGTGAGGTTGTGGATGCCCCCTCCCTGGAGGTGTTCAAGGCCAGGTTGGATAAGGCCTTGAGCAACCTGGGCTCGTGGAAGGTGTCCCTGCCCATGGTAGGGGGGTTGAAACTGAATGATCTTTAAGGTCCCTTGCAACCCAAACCATTCTATGATTTCCTTAGCCTCACCCTGGACTCAAAACATCTCAGCCTGCAACTGGAGAGACAGCCATCTTGTGTTCAACCTGAGCCTGTGCCAGTCCTTTCCTCCTGCTCTTCCAAGGATGGTATGAATTCCAGTCTCCCTCCATCCTCACTCTGAGATGCAGACATGCAACTTTCTGTTTCCAAACAGCTATCTGAAGGAAGCTGGCAGGGTGGTGGAAGGCTGTCATCTCCTCCCGGAACAATGTTTTCATTAGAAGCAGAGCCGGCAAACGGCAGAGGACCTGCCTTGTCTGCACAGACACAATGCAGTGCCCACACCTGCCAGTGCTGAGGTGGGGAGGAAGATTGGGAGAGAGGCAGTGCAAGAGTGGCTTTGTGTAATTAAAGCTGGACTCGCCATCTTCGCTGCCTTTCTCGTGCAGCATGAAATAAGAGCGAGACTGAGGGGTTGGCTTCTGGCGATCTCGCTGTGGCAGCATGAAAAATGAGGAGGAGTGCGATAAGAAACTAATAATTTATGTTCCAAGCACAGACTCACACCAGTGTGGAGGGAAATTTGTGCCAATAACTCCTACTAACTCAGAAAGGCACGCAATCTTTTATTGCACAAATTATTAACGACCAGAAAATAAATGACTCTGTAATCAGATTGGTGCTGCCGGCGCTTTTCGTTTCTTCTTTTATTTGTGTAAATTCTGAAGCCAGTCCACCCCTGAAGCTCAGGCAATGGGAACTTGTACTGGCCCAGTGCCCTGCCTGACAACAGAAACAGATTAAACAAGGATGAAACAGGAACGTCCTGGTATCTCATGGCCTATCAGAGATGGGTTTACTCAACAAACATTTTCTGGCCCCTCCAGCAGTAACAGCTCTGTTAGGTACAAAGGGATCTCTGATTTGGGACTCCATTGCACAGTGATTGGAAAAATTAAATTGCAGCATTGTGAAGCTCTTCTGTAGGTACAAAGGGATCTCTGATTTGGGACTCCCTTGCACAGCGATTGGAAAAGTCAAATTGCAGCATCGTGAAGCTCTGTTTATGAAAATGTACAGAAAAATAGTGGCTCCACATCATCTCTACAATGAGAGTGGTGAAACACTGGAACAGGTTGCCTGGGGATGTGGTTGAGGTCCCATCCCTGGAGACATTCAAGATCAGACTTGATCTGGCCCTTGACAGCCTGCTCTAGCTGGAGGTGTCCCTGCTGACTGCAGGTGAGTTGGACAAGATGACCTCTGAGGGTCCCTTCCAACCTGATGCAATTTGTGAGCCTCCTCTTGGCCCTGTCCCATTTCAGGCTCCTTTCTTCAGGTCCTTGCTTTGTCCTCAGGGCTGCTGCTGTTGTGTTCCATATGCTTTAGTTTTCCAGCATTCATGCTTAATATTCAGAAGTGCTGGGCACCTACAGCAATTAGTGACACACACAAGGATTTTGGGGTCTCAACCCTTCTTACATCAGGCCAAGGGGAATTCCAGGCTTGTATGGAGAGAGGAGCACGAGGAGTTTGGTTTTACTCAGACAGACTCCGTATGGAAAAGGAGCATGGAAGATTTTCCCAGTCACCAAATGATTGCATTCTGTGATCTTTCTTGAATGAAAATCTTTATTATGATGAAGAAGAAAGGAAGCATTGATGAAGACTGAAACATCCTAAAGGGGAAAGGTGATGATGACTGTTGGATTTGCTGTGAGTTCCCTTCTGTTTACACGGGGCTTTGTGTGAAGGTGGCAATGTTCCTGTGTTAGGTAGGAGTAGTCAGGAGCTTGGGTGTGCTGCCAAAGCAAGATGAGGAATTTGATTTGGGCTTCAACTAGCAGATATTTGCAGGGAGACACAGAGTGAGCTAGAACAGTAGAAGTAAACAGCTTTGAGGCCACAAGTAACTTCGGATCAAGATCTGAGTTTCACTTGAAAGTTATGATGAGAACATACTAAACCTGAACCTGGATCTGGATTTCAGCCCTCAGAGATGCTTGATGTTGGACCTAAAGATTGCAGGACTTGCTGCATCCAACCTGTGGTCCAAACCAGCCTTGTTTTGAAGCCCAAGTCATATTCTGAACAGCAGGGCTGTTTAGGTCTAGATCCAAAAGCAGCTGCAAGGTCCATGCCTACAATTTATGGAGGTCTCTTAGAATCATAGGATCATAGAATGACTTCTGTTGGAAGGCACCTTAAAGATCATCTAGTTCCAACCCATCTGCCATGGGCAGGGACACCTTCCACTAGAGCAGGTTGCCCAAAGCCTCATCCAGCCTGGTCTTAAACACTTCCAGGGATGAAGTGGCCACAACTCAGGGAAACCTATTCCAGCATCTCACCACCCCCATAGTAAAGAATTTCCTCTTTTTTCTCCAGTTCAGATGACCTACTTGAGCTTGTGTGACCTGGCTAGGACTCATTTAAGCTCTGTGTTTATGGGTTTGTAGGGTGGTGTTTCTTCAAGAGGTTCATTGAAGGCGAGGGAGTTGCTCTGTATGTGACTAGAAGCTGCTGGTCTGTCTTTACACAGAATCACAGGGGGTTGGAAGGGACCTCTGAAGATCATCAAGTCCATCCACTCCGTCAGGATCAGAGCAGGATGACCTAAAGCAGATTGCGTAAGAACATATCCAGGCAGGCCTTGGAAGTCTCCAGAGATGGAGATCCAAATATTTTTCAGTTGGTGGGGGTGACCTATACATGAGGCTCCAACTTCTCTCCTCCCCGTTTCGATTACGTTCACTGTATGATAAGGAAGGAAAGGGTTTCTATTGTTAATTCAGCCCATTCCTTATCAATGGCACCACGTCCCTGATGGCTTCATCTGACTAGGGAGGAGGGGGAGAGTTGCTTTCCCCCTGCCCCCTTCTCTATTTTTATGGTGAGGGGGTGTTGGTGAAGGCAACAGCAGCTGGGCTGCGATGATGAATAATGTGCAGATTGTTCCTGGGGCCTGCAAGTGTTTTATTAAGGCAGGTTTTCTTAAACTGAATGCCCAATCACCACAGAACCATGAAACTCAAATTGCCTTACAGCTCTCTCATGAACATACTTTTAATCTCATTGACCTGTCGTTAGACTACAAGGCATAAATTCAGATTTGGAGATCTTATGTCCAATCATAAATTGGGCTGGCAGACTTCCGATCAACAGAATAAAGCTGTCTCCTCTGAGGTGGGGTTTTTATTCATCAGTGCTCCTCCAGCAGACAGAGTGGAGGTAGAGTGAGCTTTTCTTAATAAACTATTCCTTAAAAAAAGAAAAAAAGAAAAGACAAAAAAAAAAAAAAAAAAGGGAGGAAAAAAAGAAACCCAGAGTGAAATTCACAGGAGAGGGAAGGAAAAACAACCCCAACCAACCAAACACCATAAGGTGGTGTTTAAATAACATTAACATTGGACATAGACTGTGGAAAGCTATGAATTTAGGGGTGTCCACTTCTGCTAACAGCAGAGAGAAACGATAGAGAAATAAAAGAGTTTGTGCAGTGTCATTCAGCAATACAATTCTGGTCATAATTCTGTGTGTTTTGGGGGCAGGCAGATATGTGGCAGCTTCACAGAATTCCTTCCTCTTGTCTTGTGCCTTTTTCTTCATTCACTGAAATGAGCAACCCAGAGGAAATCTCCTTTCTGCCTCCCTCGTGTTTTGCAGTGTTTTATTTGGATGCAGCAGTGAGTGGGGGACTGAAATTTCTGTGGGTTGGTGGGAATTTGGATATGAGGGGAGGCTTTGCTATGCTGATACCAGGAGTGAGTACTCCTTGTGTGAAGAAAGATGAGAACCAGTAAATCCTCTTAAGTGGTGAACATGTTGAGAGTGGTGCAGAGGGCCCATCTGTGAGTGTTGTCCTTGCATATGGACCGTTCCTATTGTTGTCAGTTGAGATCCTAAGTGCTGGTAGATCCTAAGTCATCCTAAGTGCTGGTAGAACAGGTCAGATAATCTTCTGTGTATGCACATTTCCACTTCAGAGCTCATTGTCAAAGAGTTCTTGTGATGATCTGGAGCTGCTGGCAGTATTTCTGATCTTTTTAGTGGAGTTGCCTCCTGAAATACAGCACACAGTGGTCAGGAGGATGGGGCTGGGCTCTTCTCAGTGGTGGCCAGTGACAGGACAAGTGACAATGGGTGCAAACTAGAACACAGGAGGTTTCACTTGAACTTAAGGATGAAAGGAAACAACCTCAAGTTGCACCAGAGGAGGTTTAGGTTGGATATTAAAAGAGACTTCTTCACTGACAGGGTTCTCAAACACTGGAACAGACTGCTCAGGGAGGTGGTTGAATCCTCATCCTTGAGGTCTTTCAGACCTGCAGAGATGTGGTGGCTGAGGGCCATGGTTTAGCACCAGCTTTGGTAAGGTTAGAGAGTGGTTGAACTCTATGATTTTAAAGGTCTTTTCCAACTGAAAAGCTTCTGTGATTCTAGGAGAGTTTGTGGTGGAAGTGGCTCATTTAAAGAGCTTTGCAGTGGCTTTGGAGTGGTAGCAGGTGAGAGCAGCATGAGAACCTGAAGAGTTACTGCATTAATGTCCATCAATATCTGAACCTGCCTTAAACTGCATGCTGGGCAGGCAGTACCCTCTCATTAGCCCCTGTGGTGGTCCTCTTGCTCTAGGACCAGCAAAGCAGGACAGAAATCTCTGGGTTTGGACAAAGGAAAAACTTTTGGCAGCTGCTTCTCTTCAGGTACTGCCCAATGACATTGCAGCTACCACCAGCTCTGGCTTTGCTCCTTTCAGCACTCCAACCTCCTACCTGCAACAACTTAGCAGCAGTCAGCTGAGGAAATAAAGCAACTTGGACTCCCTCCCCTAGGGTTTGCTGTCCTTCCAGTAATTTTTTGAAGGCCTCTGTTTTCACAGCCCTGGGATAGATGGACCCCCTAAAATATACAGCCAATTACACAGCAGAATTTATTAGACTTTATTCTGGTGCACGTTACGGGGTGGGGGTGGGGGAGAAAGAGCCAACTCTGGAAGGAAAGCCATAGCAACTGAAAATGGAAGTGTGAGGATTAGAAGTCCCCATAAATATACCTGACTTTGCCATCTCTTTTAATTAAATGCAAGTCTTGAAACATGGGCAGGGAGTGTGTTGGTGACAGGGTGCAGCAGCGTGCAGAGGCAGGGAGGGAAGAGTAAGTGCAGGGAGCTGGCTCCATGGCCTGGGGCTGAGATGCAGAGCAGAGCCAGGAGGGTTAGAGTTCCGTGGGTGATTTATAGTGAGCCCTTCACAGCAAGGCAAAGGGAACTCTGCAATCAGTTATTAATGTTTCCTGGTTTATCTTCTCATCTTCATGGCTTTAATTGTAAATTATCCAGCACGCTGTACTTCTCTGCTGTGTCTTCTCTCCCATCCCAGGCAGGTGGTAGAGAAGACCATGCTGATGCTAACAAGGAAGGAGGGGATGTAGGGAAGGCCTCTCCCTTCTGAGCTTTGCTTCAGGGTTGTGCAGCTATGAATTGTGAAGCTCTCTGTGCCCTTTGCTGGGAGTCACTCGGCTTCTGAAGCTATCTTCCCTCAAAACGATGTGCCAGAATTTGGCTTCTGTGAGCAGTGGTGCTTGGTTTCCCTCCAGATCTGTGTGGCCCAGAGGGCCCATGTGTGATAGACCAGGATGAGGTACTGTATTAATTCAGTCCTGCTGTAAGTAGCTTCCTCATTTTCTCCCCCTTCTCCATATTCAAGCATTTTTCCTTTCCCAGCTCTGTTTCACTGTAGGTAATCTCCCCGACATGCACTCTATCAGCACTCCTGTGGGGCTTCTATATGTAGGAAATAAAGCCCATAGTTCAGCACTATCCATCTAATATCTTCTGACTGCCTTTAATCATAGCATTTTCCATTTAATTGGGAAGGCAGGCACACTTTGCATATTAATACAACACAGCCTGCACCTCCTAAGTATTGAACTCATGGATGCTGGGATGTCTTATGCAGTGGCTGTGAACCTGATGGGTGTCCTTTAGCAGCTCTGTGAATGGAGTTGTTTGTGTTTTTTTCAGCAGGGCTGGGGTTTGCTCTCCTGATGGAATCCAATTAAAAAAAAAAAATTCCCCCTCCAAAAAAAAAAAAAGTATTTGTTTGGATTTTCTCCATTTAAATAATTGCTCTGCAGATAGTGCCACCATGCCTCTGTCTGTTGTGTCCATTGTCTGTCTTGGATCATAACACTGCTGGTCCCACTGTCTATGGAGGACAGCCAAAGGGAAAAATATCATCTTCCCATCAGAACATCCCCTTCTGTGATCCATGCAAGACCCATTCTTCCTTTTCTTGGCTTCAGACTCCCACCCAGGAGTCTGTGTGAAACCCATAGTCTTAATGTCATTGTAGGTTTGGTGACCTTCTTCTCTTGGATCAAAACTTGCCTTGGGACAGATGTGTTGGTTTTGATTTGGAAGAGGTCTCAGCAGGTCTTTCATAAAACACTGAGAAGGCTGTTCAAGAGCACACTGACAGAGACACCTTGCTATGTGGAAGCCACAATGGGCAGCAGTTGCTGTGAGTTGCTAGCACCATTAGCTGATTGTGTGTTAGATGCTGTCCAGGAGGATACCAAATGTGTACTTCTGTTACAGAGAGCAGATATATTTTAGGCACAAGCTAGGTCCCACTCCTAATTTTCATATCTTCTTGAGGCCTCCCATTCTCCAAAGTTTATGGTGTTTAAGGTCCCTGTTCGAAGTCAGTAGAGGAAGAACATTGATGAGCTGAGCCTGTACTAACGTTTGACTATTTTTGTTATTCAGAAATAACAATACAATATAATAATATTCTAGAGTCCTGCCATCTTTCACAACAGTTGCCCCTGGAGCCTTCTCTTCTCTAGACCAAACAACTCCAGCTCTTAGCTGGATATTTTCCATAGCTATGAAAATACAGCTTGAAAAGGACAAAACAGAGCCAGATCTTGCATGCTGCAACCATTTTCTTCCCTGATCTGTCATGGCTCCTGCAGCCTGTCAGCAGTCCCAGCCATTCCAGTTTTTCTGGTCTAGCCAGAGCTATGTCATTGCGTCTCTGTCTTGACCTACAGTTCCCTGCAGACTTCATAATTGTGGCCTTCTTTCAAACAGACATCACTTACCATGCCAGGAATTGTCACAGTGTGGAGAAGCAGATCAGAATCCATTAGGGAGCAAGAGGTGACTAGATTAATTTCCATCAGAAGTTTCAATTAAGCTTTTTAGTGTAGGGCTAGTGTGTAAACCAAGCTGAGACACAATGACTCTGGTCTTTGGCTCTTAGAATGGGCTGAGAGGAAGAAATAGATGGAGCTTTCCTGAGTTCTAAAGTATGTGGCATTACTGCAGGCAACTGAGGAGAGCTCCACTCTAGATAGCTGTAAATATTTCACATTGAAAGCCACAAATATGTAGAGGTTCTCCTCATGTTAATGTGTCTGATGTGCTTAAAAGCTGAATATCCCACTGGAAACAAATCCAAACAGATTCTTCTGCTCATTGTTATTTCAACTAGAGACTCAGTCCTCTTTCTGTCTATTGGAGCATGGAGTAAACTAGTTCCCAGGATAATATTGCTGCACATGAATCTAATAGGGGTCTGGTTTTCTGAAGCATTGAACTGTTGGAGAGGGTCCAGAGGTCAAAAAGATGATCAGAGGGTTGGAGGATCTCCCCTGTGGGGACAGGCTACCAGAATTGGGGCTGCTCAACCTGGAGAAGAGAAGGCTCTGGAGAGACCTTAGAGCAGCCTTCCAGTACCTGAAGGGGACTACAGGAGAGCTTGGGGGGGCACTTTTTACAGAGGCTCATAGTGATACGATGAGGTAAAATTACCTTGAGCTTGAGGAGGGGAACTTTAGACTGGAGATGAGGAAGAAACTCTTTACAGTGAGGATGATGAAACACTGGAACAGGTTCCCAGGGAGGTGGTGATACCAGACCTAGTTGTTTCCCTGTGCTAATGGTGTGGCTGCATCCCAGCGACTGCTGGGCTGGAAAACTGGAGTTTGCAGCTGGAATGCTCAAGCCTGATCCCTGGTACCTGTGGGGAGGCAGCTGACTCTCTGCATCTTATCAGCAGCAGGCAGGGTTTACACATTCCATGCCTACAACACTGAAAGGCAGCTGTTTGAAGCACCACTGTGGAAACGGAAGAACAACATTGCTGGCATTCAGCACCAGGTAGGAAAATAGAATGCAGGATAATTTGAAATGGCAGTCAGTCTGGTTTGTTAAGGAGCTTTAGGTTGCACTTTTTTTTTTTTTTTTTTTTTTTAAGAAATTTGGCAGGTCTGGAGCCATGAACACTGACCCACAGTGCTTGAGCTTCTCAGAGTAGTTTGGAGGTTTCTTCTGATAAGTGACATTAGCCCCTCAGGTCTTGCGTAGCCTTTAGGATGCATTAACACTGAGCAGAAGATGCTGTATGTCAGGAAGATGAGGACCTGGCTGTCACAATAACTCAGGTCTTTCCCTCACTTTCCTACTTCCTGGAGCCTTATTTAAGTCCTCTCTTCTTTATCAGACTGCAGCACAAGTGTAACACTGTCCACCTCCATCACACTGGAATTGGGAGACTTAGTTATGGAAGTAGTTAGAAATCTGAAGAAGGTCACAGAAACATTAAGTTTCTTATTCTCAAGGGACATAAGAGAGAGAGGATTGTAGAATTTGGTGATTTTTTTTTTTGCCATAGCTTATCGTGATAATTACCCTGAAAGAGCCTGAGGAGCTGGTTCCTAAGGCTGGAAGGCATTAAAGAGTGGATGGGGCTCTTCTCCAGGCTAGGGTATGGCTGTTCTGTGGAAAAGATGCCACTAGCAGCTCTGTGCTTGTGGAAGTTCTGTGCTGGGAAGGAGAAGGAGAAGGAGAAGGAGAAGGAGAAGGAGAAGGAGAAGGAGAAGGAGAAGGAGAGGGAGAAGGAGAAGGAGAAGGAGAAGGAGAAGGAGAAGGAGAAGGAGAGGGAGAAGGAGAAGGAGAAGGAGGTGTGTAGCATGCAGGGTTGCAGAGATCTTTGTCATTTCCTGGACTGTGAAAATTGTCCTGTTTGTTCCTTTGAATGGCAACAGGAGCAAGGTGCCTGGTGCCTTCTCATCCATTAGATGCTCAAGAAGATGGATGGGGGAGGGAAGAAAAGAAGGACAATGGTTAGAAAGCTACCAAACAGGCTTAACCAGCAGCTTGTTACTGTGAAACACTGGAAGGATATCCCCAAAATGTAGGGATTAGGAAGTCACTGGGCTACTCTGGAGTCCTGCTAGCACCTGCAGCACACATCTTCCAAACAGGTCCTTCCCACGCTGCCAGTCTGTGTATATAACAATTAGATCTGTACAAACATCCATATGCACACACACAGAGCCACATATGGCAACAGCAGGTCCTGGGGACAGCCTTGGGAATCCCTGAAGAACAAGCTGTTACTGCACTTATTTCGTGTCACCCTTCCTTCTCATCAGCCACACGCACATGCACACACCTCTCACTGGCTCACTTCAGCTCTGGATCTATTTTCTTTTATTATCCTGGCAGGAGACGAGCTTCGTTAGGGGAGTGGAGTCTCTAACAAGGATGGGGAATGGCAACAACAAAAGGATGTAGCAATATAAAGTTGTGTCAAAAAACCCTTACAAGAAAAACGGCTGACATTAGAAACAGCACACATTAAAAATTCAAGACGGTTGGAAGAGGAGGGGGCAGGACTGGGGAGAGAGAAACAAATAAATACACAGGCTGGAAACTAATAAATCCTTGTATTGGGGAAATGCATCAAACCCTGCATGCTATTAAAACCAGTTTTATTTCTATTATTGTTAATAACAATGATAAATACATTTTTCCTTGGATCTCAGTGTGGGCCATCAGCATTTTAAATACACATTTAATGGCTAAGCAGTCTTGCCCTTGTACTGTTTCTGTTGCTAATATCCAGTGACTGGGAAGTCTCTTTCATCATACCTGAAATAAAAACAATTCTGCATGTATCTTGACCAGCAGCCCCAATTTAGTCAGCTCTGTGCAACTATCAGCCCATCCACCCTCTTTCCTTTGGCTAATCAGGTATGCCAGCAATCATTATCCCTGGGTTCTCCTAGTCAAGCTCTTGTGGAGAATCAGTTGACCCAAACACAAAGAAAACTTGAGGCTCATCTACAGGTAGATCAATCAGTTTTTGTAAGGAGCTGAGCAGTCCAATTTTACCTCTTAGGGAGAAAGATGTGGAAAAGAAATTAGAACCCTGTGCTGTTTAAGTAGTAGGGAATTTGTGTTAGTCTTTACTTAGGTTTTTACTGCTTTACTTCTAGATCTTAGCATCTAACCCTGAAGATCTCAAGCACTAATTTATTTCCCTCCTTCTCTGCCAATTGACAAACACATCTGTATAGAGTAAAACTGAATCACTAATCCAGTTCTGCAATTAGCAGGATTTGAAATGAGAACTTCCCCTTCTAGCATCTGCCTCATTAGAGAGATGAAGACTTGCATGGTAGGTAATAGGCTTCCCAGTTCCTGTCTAGCTGAGCTGTGCCCCTGAGAGTTGATGCCCTGAAGGTAGGACAGGGGCAAGGGTAAGTTTGCCATTTTACTTCCCTGACTTGGACAACTCAGAGGAGACCCAAGGTTCTCCAGCCTGACCATTCTAGATCTTCTCACCTACATTAAATTCATATTAAAATTATGATTACTCTCACTCAGCTCCTGAGCCTGAATCTGCAGTTGGAGATAAGCATGCAGGGATGTTTTCCAGGTGGAGAACCTCTTGTGGTGCTGTTTTTATCTGCTTTTTCAGGCTGTGTTAACAGATTCCTATGGGTTACTGCATTGTGTTTGGATTTCCTGCAGTGAGGGACCTGGCTTCCCAGCTTCTCCTTTGTGTCAGGTTTCTCCCACTCTTTACAAGGCTCATTCCTCCTGTTGTAATTACAGACTTTTACAGACTTTCACCAAACCAGTTCTACCCACCTTTGGTTTTAAATGCAGTTAAAAAATGACACAGCAATGCACAGAGGTTACCAAGAGCTCTTGGGAGTGCTGGAGGCTGGGCAGGATGTGTAAGGAAAAGATTCCCCTTCTGTGAGAGGACAGTTTGCTTCGTTACTTCTGTGCAGCCAGCATGAAAAAAATGATGAGGAAAAACCCTTCCAAATGCCTAAATCAGGTGATAGAACCATCAGCATAGCCTCTCCAAAATCCAGCTTCAGATTAAAGAAAGAGCCACGAAACAAAGGAGATAAAACCAGGAACCTCTTGCTTTGACACTTTCATCTTCATTGCTTTAGAAGTGGAAGCAGCAGAGTCATGCTCAATAAATCCTGGGATTTGGGGAGCGTATCAAACTCTGCGTGGTATCAAAATGTTGCAATGCTTGCTGCTCCTGTCTGTAGTTCTTGGGACTCTCTGAACAGCTCCAACAGTCTGCCAGGTGCTTTAGACAGGTCAGAAAAGGAGATTTCTACCTACATCTAAACTCTCTGACCTCCCAGTACCTCTCTCTTTGTGTCTTTACCTATTCATCCTTCCTTCCTGGCTCCTACCCTATCAGACCAGCCATGAGCCTGGCTGTCTCTTTTCTGTATGCAGGCATTGGGTTTGCAGGCAGAACGGGGCATTCTGCTGGTCATTCAGGACTTTTCCTTTCTGTTCTCTTGCTACAACTCCTCTGTGTTCCTTAAGGATGTTTTTGTCTCCATTTCTGCTCCTCTTCTCCAGCTCTCTTTCCTTAGCAGCATGAGGCTGACTTTTTAGAGCTATGCAGGCGGCAGCTTTTTGAGTTGCCTTTATTCCAAAGGCAGAAGTAACAGAAAATCCCCTGCAGTTTCTTCTAGCCTTCAGGGAACCATATCTTCCCTAAGCAGGCAAGCAG